>NC_141149.1:100583667-100891667 GCF_053477565.2 Lygodium microphyllum | reverse complement strand
CTACGGATGCATAAGGGATATTGGCCATCTCGGCCTTCTGTTCATCAAAATACAGATAATTGACTTAACAAACCTTGACAACAGAAAAAGGATAGCCAATAGACTTGACATCATACAGATAAAACCACTCAAGGACCTTCTGGAGGTAGTCCTCCTATGATAGGTAAAGGAGCCTTTTAGAGCAACCGCATGTAATGCACATCCCAAGCATATGTGAGGCCTATCCAATGTCCTTCATCTCAAATCTCTTCTTGAACTAGCCTTTCAAGGCATCCAACTCATCATGAGCACTCCCAACAATCAATATCATCCACATAGAGGATCAAAATCATAAGGGTACCATCATGAGCCTTCTTTGTAAATAAACACGGATCCATATCACTATGGGAATATCCCTGTGAATGCATAAAAGCATCAAACTTGGGATACCATTCCCTAGGTACTTGCTTAAGGCCATAAAAGCCCTTTCTCAATCTGCACATTAGATGGTCCTTGCCAAGTTCTATAAAGCCCTTAGGCTGGTCCATGTAAATCTTATCATGCAAGTCCCCATGAAGAAAATTCATATTGACATCCATCTAATAAAGATCCAAGTCAAGCTGAGCAACCAAAGCTAGTACCAAGCGTACGGTAGTCATCTTCACAATAAGAGAAAAGACTTCATCAAAGTCTATGCCATGCTCCTCCTTGAAACCCTTAGCAACCAACCTGGTTTTGTATGTTGTCTTGGGGTGTCCAATGATATTTTTCAATTTGTATACCCACTTGCATGGCAAAGCACACTTTCCACTAGGCAAAAGGAACCAAATCCCATGTATGATTTTTTAGCGGTGAGTCGTATGTTACATGGCCCTCTCCCAAGAGTGACTATCACCTCTATGCATGGCTTCATCAATAAGTAATAGACTCATCAGCATCTATCACTGTAACATAATTCATAGAGTTCTTGAATCGCATAGGTTGTCATCTATCTCTAGTAGACTGCCTCAAATCAGGTTGTGGGGCATGTACATCCTATGGAGCATAAGGAACCTAGGCTATTAGAGCATCAGCTGCTATTGGAGACTGTCCAATTACCCATACAGTAGCAGAAGGCTCCTCCTAAAATATCGCCATGCATACCTCAATGACATGCTTAGGATACTTATGCATTTTCTCCTGATGGAAAACAACATCATGGTCGTGGATAACCTTCCGAGCCAGTAGATCCCATACGTGATAGCCCATCTCACCTATATCTCTATAACCAAGAAAGATACATTTCCTAGACTTAAGATCCAACTTATTGCACTTGTCCTTGGAAACATGGTAGAAAGCCTCATGACCAAAGACATGCAAATGAGCATATGAGGAAGGTTTTCTAGACCATACCTCCTTTGTAACTTGATATTCAAGAGTAGTATATAGGAACCGATCTATCAAATGTATTGTAGTAGTAATTGCCTCAGCCCAAAAATACTATGGCAAGCTTGTCTGACTAAGTATACTACAAACTCATTCCTAAATTTTCCTATTCATGGGCTTACCCATACCATTCTAAGGTGGGGTATACGAAGCGGTCAACTAACACTTAATACCCCTTTCATCACAAAACTACTCAAAGGCTTTAAAGATATAATCACGACCATTATTTGACTTTAAGCATTACAACTTGTATCTAGATTGGTTAGCAAGTCAACACTCAAATGTAGCCAAGACTTTTGATTTCTACTTAATAGGATATACCCAAACTCCATATGTATAGTCATCAATGAAGGTAACGAAATACTTTGCGCTACCTAATGACTTGCAAGGCATGGGACTACATACATCCAAACGAACAACAGCCAATGGCTCAACCATGCGTATCATACCAAACTTTCTATGTATATTACATGTCTACCTGCCATATAAATAATCATCACAAGGCTCAAAGCACTTATAGTTAAGAGACAGAAGATACTACAAATGGGTAAGCATTTTCATTTATTTCAAGGATATGTATCCAAGGCCCACGATGCCAAAGAGATACAGGTGAAACTACATCCACCACCAAAACATGGTCAATTAACCAAGATACAAGTAAGAGGTAGAGCATCATGAGAAATTACAAGATTTCCATAGGTAATCTTCCATGAGAAATCACCAACAAAAATTACATAACCTGTATCATCCAGATTGCCAACAGAGCTAAAGCTCTTCGTGAGAGCCGGTACATGACATACATCGTGAAGAGTAAATGTGCTACATGAACCAAACTACAACTAGGTATCACCAATACCAACCATCTCTAATTCCAGGTCATTACCTAAACGAATAGATCTAGTCATACTACAATAAGAGTGAAACCACTCTCTATGAGGGTCACATGAAAGGAAGCCCTTGAATCAATTGAGACCAACATTGAGTATACCCTAACAAAGCACTAGTCAGCTATGAAGTATTAAGAGAAGAAGCTGCAAGTATGAAATCATCATCAAAATCATTTTACATGACATTAATCTATTCAATCTTAACACTAGACTTGCTAGGGACAATGCTACAATCATCATTTTTGTCATGTACTTTACCCTTTGTCCTTTTCCTTGTGCTTATCCTCACTCATTTTATGGCACTATTACCGAATATGTCCTACTTTTCCATAGTAATGACAAGTCAATGAGGACTTATGGCCATGAGACTTATTGCGAGATTGTCAACATTACTTAGAATGAGATTGTTGAGAGTCTCTTCCATGGCAGTCATTACCTCTCATACCATTATTGCTTGCCTCTAACTATCAAAGCATGAGAGATGTAGGAAGAATCGATATTCTTTTTGTTAAACTCTTCATTCAAGAGTGCACCCTCTACATATTGTAGTTTTAGCCAATCTGTAGGCATGTTTAACTCAATGCAAAGAATTGTCAAATGGAGGTGATTGCTCACATAAATCATGTAGTAAACTACAGTTACAGCATGTTGAAAATGAAGTATACTAATAAGAGATCAATGCCAAAGAGGGGAAATCACTTGTAAGACAAACTGCACCTACTAGTAGGAAATAGCTCCAACTATCATTGAGTGAATATGCAATTGGCACTGAGAGCTGTCAAATGATTAATGTGTCAGACTGAGATGCATTCCATGGGCATAACCATCATGCATAGAGTAGGTCTCATGGGTAATAGAAGAGACTAACAAAAGATACAACAGACTTAGCAATGTAATAGAAGCTCAATACATAGCCAACCAAGATGCATACATCATTGACAACATTGTGTGACAAATAAAGGTGCTGACCCAAAAGCAATGTCAAATCAGCCCATTAAGTATCAACTGCATACATAAAGCATGACGAGAGCATGTACATGTCACCAAGTCCCACGATCTCACTATAAGACCCTCAAGCTCAATTGCATAACCAATAATCAATATAATATCTAAGTGTCAAGTAACAGCTTTCCCACTAGAACAAAAGTCAAATGCTAGATGAGTAAATAGAGCTCAAAACATCATGTGGAAGGCATCCATACATCCAAGATCCAAGGAGCATATATTCGGGAGCATCTGACCCAAGTAACTTGCAAGCCTCTTACTGTAGCATCAAATGACTATACATAACATTGAATGATAGCCAAGGTCAAGAGTCAAAGCTCTAATCTTAGCTCAAGATCATGTAAAGAGCATAACCAAGTATGGAAGATCAATGGTATACCCTAATGTAGCATCCAAAGTGCTTGAGAAGCATCCTATGGCAATAGGCATGAAGTTTCTCTGACAAAATAGCATTCAACTTTGCTTATTATAGTAGTAAAGAATCTATGTAAAACTAAGCAAATAAGTACTCAAAGCAATCCAAGAAGCATAAAAGACAATGTCATGACATCCCTCAAGCATCAGGGTACTATATGAGCATCAGTAGAAGACATAAACAAGAGCTCGAAACTCTGAGAGTATGTTGTCCCAGATGTTATTAACAAATTGTCCACACTATATAGCCAATGTAAGAGATCTTTTAGCTCAATATGGGTATCCAAGTCCACAATGCTTATGATAGAGAGTTGCCAACAATGCCCAATGATTGTTGAAGTGTCAGAGCAAGCACTGAGCTGCCACGTGTGATGTCCAAAGAGAATGATGATCAAGCACAAATCACACCAGGTGCTGTCCTATTGATTCTACCTTTCATGCCCACAGTAGGGCTCAAAATAATGATCAATGACTTCTAACAAGGTCCTAGATCAGGCCTCAAAATATCTTGAAGAGTGCTAGAGCAATGGATGATCAATACAAACCTCAAGTGGTAAGGCTATGCCTACCAATGAAACCTGTGAACTATAGGTATTCTCCACCAGCTAATGAAGCAACATCAAGTTGAGCTCCTCAATGCCAATGTTATGGCTCTAATACCAAATGAAGGGAGTGAGCCGTGAAGTGGAAGCACTGAGCGAAAGCAAGAGCCATGGTGGAAGGAGCAAGAGCAAGAGAGAGAGACACATAAGTTGAGCTCCTCGATGCCAATGTTATGGCTCTAATGCCAGATGAAGGGAGTGAGCCATGAAGTGGAAGCATTGAGCGAAAGCAAGAGCTATGGTGGAAGGAGCAAGAACAAGAGAGAGACACACACAAGATGAGGGAACTCCAACAATCACAATGTGTGATCGACTTTCCCTTTATTCAAATGTCACTGAAAGAATGAAGTGACAATGATGGGTGCTTGCCACCTGCAATGTACAGGTGTATAGGTAAATAATACACAGTACGAGTACTATTAGTGTAACTAACACACAAGCGGCTTGGCACATGCATCTTTATCCCCAACAAGGAATAAGGGAAATGGAAATAGGAAGGGGAAAAAGGGTTATTAGATGAAGTAATGGATATGCAAAATCATAAAAAGAGGAAAGGGCTAAAGAGGGAGAATCACACAAATAAACTAAATTAGATGAAAATGAAGTTAATGAATATGCTTAAAAGGTAAAGAGTACTGGGATAGATGGTGTAGAAAAAGGACGATAAGTGAAAAAGTAAAATCAACGATAAAATGATTGTTATAATTTTTATTTATTGATATTTATTATTGTCAATTTTGTCTATTTGCTGCATAATTCGAGACTTGTCATGCGAATAGATACATATGGCCTCGTAGATAGATGAAAGGATACCAATGTGTTTTGTGTTGTGGTGAGTAGATAGTTCGACAAAGTTAAGTGAAATTATTATTTTGGAGTGTACATTCTAATGCATGGAATTTATATACTTCACACTATGAAAAAGTGTTATTAGAAATATTATATTTTTTGTATGTACCTATTAGTGCAAGGACTTTGAGTGTACACATCATAATATATTTATTTTGATGTATTTATTTATTAGAAAAATAAAATATTATTATTTATTGTAAAGCTATTAGAATAGAGTGTGTTTGACTTATTTGTATAGGAGCAAGTTGTACAAGGTGAGGAGAAGCAAGAACTCAAAAAGGATGCTTTCAATATATTTTGAGCATAAAAGCTTAATTCGATATTGTAAGTACATGCATGGGGGAGGTACTCACCCATGCATGAGGGGAGATTGTACCCATTCTTGTATCATGTAAGTTTTGGAATTCTCTTCTCTTATGCTATTTAGTTCCTTCTTATTATACTCTTGATTATTGGCTATCTCTTAACATTGGATGTGTTTGATGTGGATGTGAAGGAGTTGAGGCAATTATTTGTGGAGTGTGACACTTGGATCGTGGGACCATCTTTGAGCCTTTAAGCTTATAGACTACTATGCAATAAGGTAAATAGGTGAGTTTGTTACTCCTTGAAGCAATTTCTTGCATTTTTTGCTTTCTTGGGATAGAGAGGTAGGAATTTGGTTGGTTGAAGATGGAGTATGAGTCAACTAGGTGAGAGATAGTTGAGCTATGGAAGGTTGGAGCTTTTGAAAGAAGAAGAGTCTCATCCAATGTCCCATTGTTGAGGTTGGGGCCATCACTTGTAGATGGCCAATCTACAAGAACCATAATGTGTGTAATCCTTCTTCTAACACTAGAATCTAGTATATCATAAACAATTGATATAGAATTCTCTTTTTCTTCCTTTCCTTGACTTGAAACTTCTGATAATCCTACACAATACAAAGTTCATTTTTTATTTTCACCATGATCAGTACTTTTACAAAAAATAACTACATAGGATAAGCCTTAGACTTTGAGTCACTAGCAAAATATACGTTTCCCTCACCCTTTTGATGACATATAGGCTTGTTTAGTTGTACATATGATATAGTGGTCCTATTTTTGTATTCTTCTTGTAACAAAAACATTGTGATAAACTCAATCTGAGGCCACTTATATTGCCTTTGTGATGAACCAATGCGTAGGTGAATATGTCTAATCAAATTCTAGTGAAGCATTTGGAATACTAGAAATTGTTGTTTCATTTAATTTGATTTCATTTACTATAACAAGTTTCTCTTTTTGGGATCTTTGATAACTTTGGATCATTTGAAAATATGAATCTTTTTAAATGCAAAATTTAACCTTTTTGACCCCATAAATGGACTCACAATGCCCAAAACCCTAGAAATGACTATGAATATGAATATGGGGGTGGAAAAAAAAATTTGGCTTGTAAGTTCATTTATGAGAGAGAGCGGGGGATATTTTTGGCTTTTGAGTTCATTTGTGGAGACCAGGGCAGGGGGAGATTGGAGATGGCCTAATCCTCCTCTACAAACCTTGACATCCCTCTAACCCTGCTCAACCCCCCTACTCTAGCTGCTTCTAGCTTCAGCAACTATTCTCATGTATACCTCTATCTACCACTCACCCTTCTACTCCCTCGCTCCAATGACATGTTCAATACAATTGCCTACCCTCCTTCCTCTCTCTTATTTATTAATACTTCCTTCTATCTTTTGTTATCCTTTGCCACCCCTCTATATCCTCATTTTTTATCACCCACCCACCCCCTCTACTCCTTCACTCAACCACATACGAACACCTACCACTACTTACCTTCACCTATGTTATTAATACCCTCATCTACCTCTTGTTAACCTCTCATATCCCTTATCCTAAAGTGGATCCTTATCTACCATCATCTACCCTTCTCTACCAACCTTCACCACCCTCTGTCTCTACGTACCCATGCCTACCCCCATCCATACCTACATTTCACTATTTCACCTATCTTTCTCTAGTTTTGCCCACCCTCACTATCCCCTTCTCCTTACCTCCCATTATCCTTATCTATTCCTCCTTAGACAATTACCCATCTTTTCTTACCTATATATGCTCTCCAACCTCCTTCACCCATGCCTACCCCTAACCATCTTACATTACCCTCATGTATCCCCCTCTATCACCACACCTAGCCCCTTACTATCACTTGCTACTTGAAGGGAGAAGCCCGAATGGAAGCACGATCAAGTGGAAGCAAGAGAGATGTAAGCTATGGAGGATGGAGCAAGAGAGCAAAAGAGAGAGACACGAGACGTGGGAACTCCAATAGTCACAATGTGTGACTAGCTCTCTGATTATATGGGTGTGCAATCACAATGTATGAAGTAAATACAGTGTAGCGTAGATATATGTATCTTTACTTCCAATAACCTCCCACTTAAAGGCGAATGTGCCACTAGTGAGGAGAGAATAAGAGAAAAAAAAGTGACAAAGTACAACAAGATGAGGAATAGATGTCATCTCATCCTACACCCATCATCTTTCTAAGGAAGGCAAATCTTTCTACTTTGAGACTTTTAATGAGCAAATTTGTATGATTCTTATTAGTCAAAATCTTGACAAGCTCAATAAACTTTCTTTACTATCTCCCTATTGAAGTGATAGTGCACCTTAATGTGCTTTGTGTTCACATGGAAAACCATATCCTTGGCCAAATAAATAGCACTTATAGAATCCAAATGTAGTGTAGGAGTAACAGTAATACCAAGGTCTGCTGCCATAGGGCCTCCTTGTAAGCCTCAATGGCTGCAATATAGTCTGCCTCAATATCCTTAACCACAAGGCCTCCTTGCAAGCCTCAGTGGTGGCTATGATATACTTTGCCTCGCCTCAATAGTAGATAAGGCCATGTATTTCTATACCGTGGATATCCAAGAAACAACACTTCCAACAAAAGTGAAGATATACCCAGAGATGGACTTCCTACTATCTACATGTCTTGCATAGTCAAAGTTAGTGCAATCCACGATTGTAGTATCGTCCATAGTTAAAGATATACCCTAAGATGGACTTCCTACTATCTACATGTCTTGCATAGTCGAAGTTAGTGCAATCCACGATTGTAGTATCGTCCATACTTAAAGATATACCCTAAGATGGACTTCCTACTATCTACATGTCATGAATAGTTGAAGTTAGTATAATGCATGATTGTAGTATCCTGGCCATCATAGCAAATTCTCATATATGCAATGCCTTTTACATACCTCATGATACCCTTCAGGATGTCCCAATATCACTAGCCAAGTGTAGTCATAAAACATGCCATAACTCAAACCAAAAATGCTGTGTCAGGGTGAGTGGCTATCATGGCATACATCAAACTACCTATTATGGATGCATAAGCGATCTTTGGCCATCTTAGCCCTCTGCTCATCTGACAAAGGACAATTGGCCTGAGAGATCTTCAAATATGGGAAGATAATGAACAGTCATCAATAGGCTTAATATCCTACATATGAAATCAGCACCTTCTATATATATATTCGTTGTGATAGGGAAAGAGCCCCTTAGAGCAATTGCACGCGATGCACATAGCAAGAATATGTGAGGCCTATTTCATGTCCTTCATGTCAAAGCTCATCTCAAAGGATCCCCTTAGAGTAATTGCATGTGATACACATACCAAGAATATGTGAGGCCTATCCCATGTCCTTCATCTCAAAGCTCTTCTCGAGTCAAGTCTTCAAAGTATCTAGTTCATCTCACGAGATTTTCCAACAATCAACATATTATCGACATGAAGTACCAGGATAATAAGGCTACCATCACGAGCCTTCTTCATATAAAGACACGAACCCATATCACTACGAGCATATCCCTACTACTACGAAAGCATGAAAGCATCAAACTTACGGTATCATTCCCTAGGTGCTTGCTTAAGGACATAAAGGCTCCTTCTCAACTTGCACACTAGGTGTTTCCTACCCTTTTTGATAAAACCTCTGGTAATTGGAATGAGTACAATCTAAATCCCTTAATGAGGATCCATTGGAGGGAAATTCTGGTGCCAATAGCCATGGTAATTCTAGCTCCAATAGTGTATATTTGAGTTGTTGCAATTAGGCTGCTGCATATAGATATCCTCATGCAAGTTCCCATGCAAAAAATTCATTTTCACATCCATTTGATAAAGGTCCAAATCTAACTACACAACCAAGGTCAAAACTAATCGTAGGACACTCATTTTGACTATAGGAGAAAAGACTTCATTAAAGTCAACACTATGCTCTTGCTTAAAACCCTTAACAACCAATTTGGATTTATATGTAGGCTTCGGGCATCCATGGGTACTCTTTAACTTGTATACCTACTTTCATGGTAATGCATGTTTTGCATTGGCCAAAGGAACCAAATCCTATGTATGGTTTTTTATTGAATCAAATTTAGACTACATGGCCCTCTCCCAAGAGTGACTATTACCTCCATGGGTGGCCTCTTCATAAGTAAGAGACACACCAAAATGTGTCACCATAACATAGTCCATGGAGATTGCAAATTGATCATGTTGATGTTTATCTCTAGTAGACCATCTCAAAATAGGCAATGGGGCTTGTATATCATATCCAACATCATGATCATGGGCCACTAGAACATTAGCTACAAGCTGTCTAGCTAGCTATGTAATAACATGAGGCTCCTCCTAAAAGATCACCATACGTGTCTCAACTACCTACATAGGCTTCTTATGCATCTCCTCCTCGTGGAAAGCAACATCATGGCTACGGACGACCTTACAAGCCAACGGATCCCATAGGTGATAGCCCATTTCAACTCCATCCCCATAGCCAAGAAAGATACCTTTCATGGACTTAGAATTCAACTTATTGCATTTTTCCTTGGGTACATGGAAAAAAGCCTCACATCCAATGACTTTGAGATGTGTATGTGAGGAAGGTTTTCAAGACCATACCTTTCATTGACTTAGAATTCAACTTATTGTATTTGTCCTTGGATACATGGCAAAAAGCCTCATATCCAAAGACTTTTAGATGGGTATATGAGGGAGGTATTTGAGATGATACCTCCTTTGCAACCTAATAACTAATAGTAGTGCACGAGGATTTGTTTATCAAATATACAATAGTATTACCTATCTTAGCCTAGAAATGCTATGGTAAGCTTGCATGACTAGACATACTTCAAACTCTTTCCTGAATGGTCCTATTTATGTGCTCAACAACACTATTCTGGGGTAGGATGTAGGGAGCACTCAATTGACGTTGAATACCTCTCTCATTGTTAAACTACTCGAATTCCTTACAAACGTATTCACCCCCATTGTTAGACCTTAGGCATTTTAGTCTATACCCAAATTGGTTCTCAATAAGAGCAAGCCAATGTTGAGAGATAGATAAGATATCCAATTTTTTCTCAATAGGATATGCCTAGACCTTATGTGAATTATCATCAATAAACATAACGAAGTGCTTCGCACCATCCAATGATGATGAGAAAACATGGGACCACATACATCATAATGCACAAGAGCTAGAGGCTCACCAATGTGATTAATGTCAAACTTCTTATGAGAACTTCATGTCTGTCTACCATAATAACAATGGTTGCAAGAATCAAGATATTTGTAATCAGGAGGTGGAAGATATTGCAAAAGAGTAAGCAGTTTCATTCTTTATACATGTGCCCAAGGTGATGATGCCATAAAGATACACGTGGTATGTTAGCCACAGCCAAAACATGGTCAAAGGATCCAAATACAAATAATGGATAGAGGCTACCGACCTTGGAAACTCAAGCAAAAACAAGATTCCCATGGGTAATCTTCCATGCAAAATCACCAAAAGATACACAATAGCCGACATCATCCAATTATTCGACAAATAAAGGGCTTTTGGTCAAAATCAATCCATGACATAAACTATGTAGAGTAAAAGAGTTGCATGAATGAAACTATAGCTATACATTCCCAATGCAAATTCATTTCCTAGCCTAACAAAACTTATTGTGCTGCAATAGGACTAAAACCAATCCCTATGCAGGGTAACATGAAAAGAAGCTCTTGAATTAAGTAACCTGTCAACTAAGAAGCATCAAGAGAGGAAGTTGTTAAGGTGTACTCATCATATGACTCAAGCTACACTACATCTATCTCTTCAATATTTACACTAGACTTACTAGGAATAATGCTGCGATAATTAGACTTTTCCTACACTTTGCCCTTGCCTTTCTCTTTGTGCTTATCATCACATATCTTATGGCACTGCGGTTGAATATAACCCTACTTCCCATAGTAATGACATGTAAGAGAGGACTTACGATCGCATGAATTATTGTGAGACTGCCCGTGGATTGAGACCTTTATGAATCTCTACCGCGGCAGCCATCCATCATGTCTACCCTTAATAGTAAAGCACTCTCAACATTCTTTTTATTTATCTCCTCTATGAGTAAAGCACTCTCAACATCCTATAGTTTCAAGCCATCCTTATGCATATTAGCACACATGGTAGTACAAAAAGTGTCCCGTGACTTAAGAAGTGTCACATCAAGTAAGAACAAGGGAGATAGATTATCCTTGAACTCAATACCCTACGAAGTCAACTAGCTAAAAATTGAATGAAATTTATTCAAATGTGCGGATACACACATCCCTTTCTTCATGTGAAGGTCCATAACCTATTTCAACTAATACATCTCTAGAGCGAAGCTTTCCTTATCATAAAGATTGCATATATTTTCCATAATTGTTAGGCATTATCCTTGGGTGTTACAACATTGAAATAAACATGTTTAGACAATGATAGTATATAGGATGGATTTATATAGCTTATTCAACTTATCCCAATCATCTTGATCCATACCTTTGGGCTTTGCACTCTTGGTTTTCAAAATGACTAACCAACTTCTTTTGAACCAGTATCTACTATACCTACATCTTCCAATAGGTAGAATTAGTGCCATCAAGCTTTTCAATATTGAAAATAGCACTATCACTTGAAGAAACAGTCATAAGAGAATGGACTATTGTAAATAGCTACAAATTGACCATAAAACTTAGCCACAAACCAAGGGCAAAATAAGAGAGAATACCAAAGTAGAGAGCTATCCACCAACTGCAAGCAATAGACTGCCAAAGTACAATGTCTACTCTCTAAGACAATGCTAAAAAGTGTAATTACAACACTCCTATAATAAATGTAGCAGTATGACAAAGACCGCTGTGGGCAAGTAATCAAAAAATCCCCAACTCTCATTGCCAAGAAAATCTAGGTAACAACCAGGATAGATAAGGGCAACTAGCAATGAATAAGCATACAACTAGTACTAAAATCTGTTATAAACTCAAGGGAGTCAATAACCAATACATCCCATAGGCACAGACATTGTGTATGTAAGAGATCTCAATATCAAGCACAGAGATCAATCAAATACACAACTAACTAAGTAGAAAGTAATGAAGCTCAATACATAACTCAGAAGCATGTATACATAATTGAATCCTACAAATAGAGGTAAGTGCCAGTGTGTGTACATAAGGCAAGAGCCCCACTGTCTTTGTAAACCAAGCTCAATCGTGTAGAAAACCCAAAGCTCTAATGCAATGTATCCAAGTAAACACAAATACCTCAAAAGTGCATCCATTGAAGCATATCTAGAGTGTAAAAGAGCAACGCAAGGCTCAATACATTAAGTAAACAACATTCGGGTGCCCATAGACATCAGTCAATACATCTAGGAGCATAAAACTCAAGTAAGTCTTCAAACCCATAGAATGATAATCACTAAAGCAACCAAAGCGAGTAGCCAAATCTCCAAGACATCAAATGCAACTCAAATCCAAGTCCCAAACCATTCCATAATCATATATGGATCCAAGTATCAATGCTAGGCATCAATACATGCAAGTGGCATATCTGAATAGCATCAAGCTTCAATAGGCATAACCTTCCCAATTTAAAAGATTGATGTCCAAACTATTATGATAGTAATAAACCTCTACTTTAGCTAATCAAGCTCTAAGCAATCCAAATAGCATCCCAAAGTATGGCCATACCATTTTGGCACCAAAATAGTATACGAGAAGCATCAAACGAGCATAATGGAGTGACATTGTCTGCAATCCAAAGGGTATACATCAGGTTTGTACCAAATAGTAGAGTAATGGGGCTAATAAAAAACTCTCCAATTGATGCTCAGGAGCAAGCCGCACAATGTGTGAATGTTTGTTAAGGTAGGCGCCAAATGTTGGGAGCTCCATGAGCTGTAGGAGAGGTGCAATAAGTCATAGGGAAATGAGGTAGCACAACATGCATTAATCATGTTGGTTGTGCTAATCCCTTTGCTAGTTGTATTGATTGCTTTTGAGCCTTGGGCAATGATCAATGGGGTCTACAATCTCCTTAGAACAAACCTCAATAGCTTGAGAGAAAATGGGAGCACAATGCATACCTTGGGGTGAAGAAGCCTTGGCTACCATGAAACCTTGAGTTGAAGCTTTGAATTTGAGTTGAAGCACATGAAGAAGAGGGTCCTCAAATGGTTGGCTCTAACACCAATTGAAGAAAGAAACTCGAGTGCAAGCATAAGCAAGCGGAAACAAGAGAGATGCAAGCTATGGAGGATGGAATAAGAGAGAGATACACAAGACATGGAAACTCCAATAGCCACAATGTGTGACTAGCCTTTCCCTATTCATTCAATATTCAACTAAAAGAATGAAAATAAAGTGAAAGTGATGAGCGTTCGCCACTTGCAATGTATAGGCATGCAATCACGGTGTGTGAAGTAAATATATGGCAACGTTGACACATATGTCTTTACCCCCAACACTACTCCCTCCTTTCCATGTACCATTTTCCAACTTTCATTATGCATGTGCACCCTTCTCTATCCTCTTTACCCTCACGTCCCCCTTGTTATGCTCGCTTATCCCCTTATATCATCATGTACCTCTTGCTATCTATGCTAGCCTACCCATTACTATCCTTGCTTGTCCTCATATACCTTCATGTACACTACTCTATCCCCCCCACCCCACTTACTCCAACATATTTCCCTCCATTCCTCCCACCCTTTTGGTCTTTCCTACAACCCACTATCCTCATCTATCCCCCTCTACTCTCCACCCATCCCCTCTATCCCCCCCTTCACCACTTTCATACCCACTCATTATGCTCGTTTATTCCCTTGTATTGTTGCCCACCTTTTGATACTTATGCCTACCATCCTCTATTCATCTCCACCCTCACTTGCCCCCACTACACTCTTATACCCTTCTCTACCTTCTCTAACACCAATTACCTCCACAACCTAGCCACCAACCTCGAACTTTTCCTTCCATTGGCCACCACGACCACACCATGCACCACCCTCCACCTCTCTCTAGGTGGTTAACTTGCTCACCACTTTTCAAATTTGCTCATTGGAACCGCTCATCACCAAAAAGTTAGGTCCTATAGATTTTGCTACAAAAAAATATTGCCAATAAAAAACTCTAGTAGATTTAAATCCACTTAGAGAGGTGCAACAATTTGATGTCATTTGTACCTTATGGAAGAAGCCTACAAAAGGCAGATGGAATGATGGCTTTCATACCAATTGCTACCATTGCAAGAAATCAAAGGGTAAGGTGAATCTCATAGCTCTATTGCCAAATATCATAGGAAAAAAGAGTACACAACCCTAGAAGGTCTACAAGATCAAGTGAGAAGACCTCTTAATAAGGGGAAAAAAAACTTGGGTAGTTCTAAGCCTATTTACACATTGCTATCATAGAAGTCTTAACCACGAAAGCAATGTTGTTCATGCTCAATAGTACAAAACATATCTATTGCATTCAAATATGATTCCCAATATCACACATTTAATTCAAGACGAAACATCTTTAATGTTCTAACGTGTAATTTTACAAAAATAATACTCTAATATTGCCTATTTGATACCACTTTGATGTGACCATATAGCTTAAGAAGCTCAAACATGTCAAATCATTAGTATATCATTTTAACAAGTTTATGATTCTTTTTTGTCCTTTGTAACCTAAGTTGTTGGATATGTGGTGGAATAAAGATGTCTATTAATAGTTAGTGGGCATAAATTTCTATTTGATTTGTGCAATGTGCATACAAGTCCTATTTCTCAATCATAAGTAGCAATTGTTGTTGTGTTTACTTAAGAGCCTTAAAAGTTGTGCCCCACATGTCAAGCTGTCATTATCAACTAAACTTGTGAAGATGCATGTTTATGAACATATGGAGTGACTAAAACTATTTAGTGATTGTCTTGGGTTTACTTAGGTAGTTGAAAATGAGATAACTAAAAACCTAAACAACTAGACATGTGTATGTGGCTTTCTGTCCATTTTATATATGATATTTGGGTAAACTATATGACTCAAAATAAGACAAATTGAGTATAGTCATACTTGAGTTTGAAATTTAGTACATGCAATGTATTCTCTATTGTCAATTATGAAAATGCACATACTTTAAAGAATGAGAGCAAAACATGTGCCACCTATTTCACATGTTTCGACCACCAAATTCAAGTTACAAGACGATATTAAACATGCTACACCAAAGTGCTTTTACTACTCATTAAGTAGATTGATGCAAATACAATAAGGGTTCTAAAGAAAATGTGGTATCAAGGTTTTGTTGCCTATTAAAATTGGTGAGTTTGTGATTGCAAATACAATTAAAAACATTTGGTTGTTTAAAATCCACTAGCATTCTACGTGCGCTTCGCAGCAGCTTCGTTGTCTCGAAGCGGCAAGGGAAGTTGCCGTGCTATCACACAACTTCGCTCAACAATCCATTTCTCATCTTTCTCTCTCCTCTTTTCCCTTTGCGCGCATGGAACGCTAGGCCGCTTTGCAGCAGCTTTGTTGTCCCGAAGTGGCAAGTGAAGTTGCCGTGCTATCGCACAACTTCGCTCAATAATCCATTTATCATCTTTCTCTCTCCTCTTTTCCCTCTTTGTTTCTAATTTTTTATTTACTCTCTCTCTCCCCCCAAATTCCCTATGTCTGATTCTCTCTCTCTCTCTCTCTCTCTCTCTCTCTCCCCTTGTATTCTTCCCCTCTCCTCTCTTTTCCTTCTCTCTCCCTCTCCTATTTTTTCCTTTTTTTAAATTATTATTATTCTTCTCTCTCTCTCTCTTCGTTCTCTTTTTAAATTTTTTATTCTCTCTCTCTCTCTCTCTCTCTCTCTCTCTTCTTCTGCTTTTACTTTCTTTCACCCCCTCAGTCTCTCTTAAAGTATGTAAACTTTATCTTTTTCCTATATATAATTCTCTCTTTATGATTATATTCTCTCTCTTTTTCTCCTCTCTCTCTCTCTACCCCCTTTTCTTCTCCCATCTCCTAATTTTCCTTTTTTCCTCTCTCCCTCCCTCTTTTAAATTTTATCTTTTCTTACACACACTCTCTCACTCACTCTCTCTCTCCTCTCTCTCTCTCTAAAAATATTTAAATTAGAAAAAGTTTTTTTATTTTCTCTCTTTCCTCGTCTCTCTTCCTCTCTTCCTCTTTCTTCTTCTTCTTCTTCTTCTCTCTCTCTCTCTCTCTCTGCGCTTTTCTTCTCTCTCCCCCTCCTCTCTTTTCCTTCTCTCTCCTCTGTTTTCTTTTTTTTCTTCTTCTCTCTTTAATTTTTTTCCTTTCTCTTTCTTTTAAATTTTATATTTCCTCTCTCTATAATTCTCTCTCTTCTTTTTTTTTCTTTTTATCTCTCTCGCTCCTTTTCTTCTTCCTCCTCTCTCCTCTCTTTTCCTTTTTTCTTTTCCTCTTTCTCTGTCTTAAATTTTATATTTTCTCTTTTTCTAATTCTCTTTCTCTCTCCCTCCCTCTCCTCTTCTTTCTTTTTTGTTGTTTGTATATTTCTCTTGGTTTCTCTCTTTCTCTCTCTCTCTCTCTCTCTCTCTCTCTCTCCTTATTTTTATTTTCCTCTCTCTTTCTCTTTTTTTCTCTCACTCTCTTTTCTCTATATATATTTTTTCTTCTCTCTTTATTTTTCTATTTTCTTTCTTTCCCTTTCTCCCCCTATTTTCTCTCTCTTTCTAAGTCAATAACTATATCAAAAAATGTTTAATTTAAAAAAGACTATTCTCTTTTCTCTTTCCCCCCTCTCTTTGTCTTTTTCTCTTTCTTGTTCTTGTTTTTTTAATCCTTCTCCTTCTCCTTATTCTTCTATCTCCCTCTCAAAGTGTGTGAAAATTTATGTAAAAAAAACTTCAAATTAAAAAAATATTTAATTAAAAAGTTGAATCTAACTGTGAGAGGGAGGGGGAGAAGAAAAATATCTAATGAAAAAAAAAACTATTCTCTTTCCTCTTTCCCCCCACCTCTCTCTGTCTTCTTCTTTTTATCATTCTTATTCTTCTTCTCTCTCTCTCTCTCTCTCTCTCTCTCTCTCAAAGTGTGTGAAAAACTATGTTCGAAAAACTTTAAATTAAAAATATTTAATTAAAAAAGTTTAATCTAACACACACAGAGAGAGTGTGTATGCTTTTTTATATTTAAAAAGAAGTTTGATTTAATTAAGGGAGAGAGAGAGAGAGAGAGAGAGAGAGAGAGAGAGAGAGAGAGAGAGAGAGAGAGAGAGAGAGAGAGAGAGAGGGAGGGAGGGGGGAGGAATTTAATTCAAAAGGGAAGGGGGAAAAAAAGAGAGAGATTATAAGTGAGAGAGAGGGGAGGGGGATTTAATTCAAAAAAGGGAGGTGAGGGGGGACCTTTAATAAAAAAAAGGGAGGGGGAAGAGAAAAGGAGAGATTACATGTGAGAAAGAGGGAAGGGGAGAGGGTTTTCATTGAAAAAGGGAGGTTTGGAAAATGGGGTAAGTTTCAGGAAGCTCTTTGGAGGTTCGGGGAGAACCTACAACGAAAATGATATAGTAGTAAGATGTTTGCAAGTACATGAATTCATTGTAGAAATCTTGAGTTAATAAAGATAAAGACTCTATCGATCTCAAATGCACCCTCAATAAAAGTGTAGTCATTAAGTTATATATATTATACTAATGCATTCCTATCTTGAGTGGCTAATAAAGGGTTTGAGATAACTTCAAAAGTTACCAAAGCTAGAGTTACATTAATTACCCTAATGTCCTATCAAATGTGACTATATTAGATTGCAACACCTCAAGAAGCTTGTGTTATTGGATATAATCATGTTAAGCAACCATTTGCTACCACTAATGGTGATTACTATTAGCCTATTTGATGCTAATTATTAGCCTTCAAAAAGTTATATTCATGAAAGTAAATGAAGACATACTTGAAAGTTGTTACCTTGAAAACATGCATTTGTCAATTCAATGGTTCTTGATCCAATTCAAGCAATGATGATTTGGCAATGATAAAAAAGTGAATCTACCTAAGTGAATGTGCTTTTATCTCTTATATATGAATATCATCTATGCTAGTGCAAGATTAAGATAGAATCAACCTAAGTAGTTGTGCATTCACCTCTTATTTTGTAGAAGCTAATCATACTTGGGGTGGTCTAAGAGAGATTTTTAACTTTCTTAAGGGGGGTTGTTCTATCCTTTATAGTTTAGTACCTCTTGTGAATGTATATTAAACTTAGCTCATGATTTTCCTTGCATTGGCATGTTGTGATGCTTTGTCAAGTCATGTATATGTCTTAAGATCACTCCTTAGAATGTTGACGATCAATGTTGCCGCTCTCAAAATCAATTCCAATGAATAAAGGCATCTAAATGAATGAGAATTTAGTAATATTATGAGATTGTACTCTAATGAAATCTGCACATGAAGATTTTTGGATTTAACAATTGTAAAAGGTATTTGTATTGCATAACTTTGATCAAAGTGAGGATACTAGAGATCTCACTATACTACCTTGATCTTTTGAAAATTCCTTCACCATGTATACTAATATTGGGCAATGAATTTGAAAGCGATTATTGACTAGGACGGGGCGATGCACGTGGAGACATCACATTATTAATATGTGCAAAAGAGAACCATTGGCTAAGCTTACATCCACAAGGGAAAGTGGATTGTCGTTTACAATTACAAGAAAGAAGGTGCAATTCAAGTGTGTGAAAAGGCTTCAAATATGTGCAACTTAAGGTTTTTTCGATGATGATAAATTTGTAGAAATTTTAGTTCCTTGAAAGCAACTCATGAGGATTTTGACGACCCCCATCCTATGTGACAAATCATTTTAGTTTTAGGTCCTCTAAATCTTGTTGTCTTCTATTATCCCACCCCTTATAACACATTAAAGTGGTGCTATGTGGATGGACATGCTTGAATTCATTGTTTGCACAAAGGGGCAATAGATGACATTGTTACAATATAGGGGGCATGTCTAACTTCATTAATGGCAAAGTGTGCCAATACATGAACAATATGACAAACCAAAATTTGATTTAAAACAAGGTGAGAATACTTCCACCAAAAATACATTACACTTTATGTTTGACATGGGCATGTCCACCCATGTGCTATCTAAACTTCACCCCTCTTTGATTTGACACTTTGAGATTGATTGTGACTTTGAACAAAGAGGAAAAACTTCGTTAATGGTGAATAGAGACTATAAAAACTTTTCATAGCTTACTATTGAAATAAGCAAAGGCTCACAAATAACAAAGAGATGATAGTGAGATCGGAAGAAGAGCATGAATGATGTCTCTTTTGGTCAATCATTTGCCTCCCTCCCCTCTTCCTCAACAAATCAACACATGTAAAAGGTGTGCTCTCTTTGGGGGTGTATTGCCACTCATTTGGGGGTGCAACCCTTTTGGTCCTCATAACTTAGGTGGTAAGAAAATGTGGGGATGTGTCCACATCAACATGGAGTGCAATGTTTAACTGCCACGTAGTCCCAAATTTGATTTCAGCTTTGGAACAATTTTCTTTGGAGATAATGGCTCCTTGGACGAGACTTCATGGAGGTTGGTCCTGTTGGCTTCCATAGTAGTCATGAAATTTGTCTGGAGCTGAAGGAACTCCACCTTTAAAGGTTTTGATCAGCCAAGTCCTACTGAATGTGTAGAGCATCTAAAGGAAGAACTTTTAATGGTCTCGAAAGCTTGTGAAATTGAACACTGGGTATTCAAGTTGTTTTGCAAAAAGTAAAAGTCCTTATCTTAGACTTGATTTTGGGTCATTGGCTAGCCGAACCACTTTCAAATGGTGATGTAAATATTTCTTACTACATGAATGAAAGAAAAGCGCATTAAAAACATGGAGTGCAATGTGCAATCTCTCAACATAATTGATGATGATAGAAGCTCAATGAAAAAAGCTTTGCATTGTGCAGTTTGAATATGACATTTTTTGGTAAGCTATACGTGTATCCTTCTAGTCATTTTTATTCTTCCAACTAATTCAAGGTTAGGCCTTGGGGGTTGGGCTTGCGATAGTTGATCATAAGAAGTTTTTTGACATTTTCCCATGTGAAAAGAAGGGGTTCTTTTCCCTTGTTTTTCCATGTGGTGTTGAGCACCATGAGTTTATGCTTAGGAGGGACATTGTAGGCCCTTGCGCTCAACCATACCTATGGTAGAGGAGCCAATAAAATGATAGTTTGTAAAAGTTGTATCGCTATTGCTCGATGCTTACCAATTTGTAATCATTTCTAGTTTAGATTTGCTCTCTAATACTCCCACTCATTGGCCTTGAAAAAAATTATCGTTTTAATTCTTGATTTTAGGAGTCTGATGGCAAATTAGGAATCACATTATACAATACCAGTGTTTTAAAACATGACAACCATTCCTTTTTGAAGATGATAGGTTTTGAACCTAGATGGTTCCAATGAGAAGACCTCTTTCTCTCTACTTAAACCATTTGGTCAATACCATTTGTCACATTATTGATCTTGGTTAGTACCAAAAGAGTGTTATATTACTGGTACTTGTCTTTTTTTTTTTCCTCGAGTAAGGTTTGACATTTTGAAAGATGCCTCAAGGGTAAACCCAAGCGTTGAGCTTACGCACTTGTGTACACACCCACATACTCAAACCACTTGAGCTACAACCCTGTTGGTAATTCTCGTCTCTTTACTGATGCCTCTCGCCTACCTACGATCGGTGCTTGGCAAGAGCTCACGATGTTTGCAAAAATTAGTGGGAAATTTTCTTAAGCTTGTGTGGATGCTAGGGTGGGCCCCGCCTTGGGGCTGCTGGACACGGAACGTGAGAAGGCAAACGAGCGGATGCCACGTCATGGATGCGTGGGGCGGCAAAACAACCCAATTTCCAAAACTCGTACGATCGATCGATCGATCGAACGAACAAACAGCACGCATCACGAGCCCAGAAAACAATATAGGAAAAAAGGAGGAAGACTCAAGAGGTGCACGATATGTTATACCTATGTTTGTATATAAACATACAGAACATACGGTCATGCACGCACAATACACAACAAACCAGACAGAGAGAGACACTGAGAAAGAGAACCCGCGCACATGCGTGTGATTACATACAGCGCATCGTTTGTGCATAATCATTGAGCGAGGGAGACAGAAGAGGGAGGGCCATCGTACTACCTCCTGAGTCCTCACGGCCCGTTCATCATCAGTCCCTCTGCTCGCACCGCAGCTCACAACTCCAGGTACGCCATTGTTGCCCTTCCTCTCGTCGCAAAATGTTTTGTGCCTCCCCCTAGGGTTCCTTCGTTTATCCCCCCCCCCTGGCGCGCTTAGCCGCCTTTGCATCAAGCAGCCTTCCCAAGCGTTTGCACATCCATGACGATCGAGATTACTTCCGGTTAGCTGATTTGGAGGCCAGCAGTAGCCGCAAGTAGATTGTTTTGACGTTCTGAATATATCATTTTGTCAAGCGCCTTCATTTTTTTCTTCAGAACGGAGCCGTGTGACATTCAGTATTCTAGGCGGGGGTACTATTCGTTTCATGTGAATGTTAAGATTTGCATAATTGCTGTCCAAATGAACGGGCAAATACCATGTTTGGTTTACGGATGTCTCTTCTGAACCGGATGTTAAGTCTAGACAGCCGTGCATGATCCCCAGCAGCATTGGTGGCACTCAATTATGCCAGACACAGGGATTCGAGCTCCTGCACTGGAGTTCTATCTTATTGCTTGTGTGATTTTTCCATAGTCACAAGGGACTCAAAATGCGATAGGGGACAGGGAACGTGGAGGAATTGTGGTTGCTTGTCACAAGAAATGGGACATGGAATGAAAAGAAGCTATCATGCCTGCAATCCTCAAGTTCAAAAATGACTGTTTCTTGTGACTATGGATTTTTTGTCTTAAATGACTGTGGCATCAGCTAACTGTATATATTTCTGTTATGCAACAGGTTTGAAAAGCTTACACTAGATTTATGACCGTCGAGTGTCCCTTTCGAGGTCAATGGACAGAGTTAGAACTATGCTTACACATAAATATCCCTATCCTCATGAGCATTCTCGGCATGCTGTTCTGGCAGTTCTTGTTGGATCACTCTTTTTCATATCGACAGATAACATGCATACTCTAATATATAAACTCGACAACAATCTCAAATGGTGGTCTATGTATGGGTGTCTGTTGGGGTTTTTCTACTTCTTCTCATCTCCATTCTATGGAAAGACAATTCAGCCCAGTTATTCAAATTTCAGCCGATGGTGAAGCATTCTTTAATGAATTCTTAAAAACTTAAGTATAAAAGTCTGTAAGTTTTGATGCTAAATTGAGGCATTGTGGTTTCAGGTACGTCGCTTGGCTCTTAATTGCAGCATGCTACCATCTTCCAAGCTTCCAGTCCATGGGAGTTGATATGAGGATGAATCTGTCACTTTTTTTGACACTATTTTTGTCCTCTATTATTGCCTTGGTTGCTTTCCACATCAGTTTCCTTGCTCTATGGTATTTTGGGCTTGCAGCTCGTCTTGCTGGCAAGCGACCAGAAATTCTTATCATTCTGCAAAACAGTGCGGTAATAAGTCTTTTCCATTGTCTCTTCTTGATGCCTTATGGCTGTTAAACTAGCGTACAAGATGTAGCATCAAAATGTGGATGTTAGAATACATTCATCCAGCCGCACAACTGCCTCTTCAAGGCATGCATTGTCTATTCTAATTGACACTAGAAGATTGGATTGCTTGGTTATTATTTAGTGCAGAAACTTGCACACACAGGCAAGATGGGAGGAAATGCTCCCATGCCCTTGTCCTTGTTACCATTTTTCATGCCTTTTTAGCTCCTCATTTCAGCCCTTAAGTTGCAGCTGCAAGCTCACACCCAGTTTCAGATGCAGCAGGAGTATGGAAAGACAGTTGCATGGCCTGATTGTTAGAACCTAGTGTTTCTAGGGCATCTCCGCATGCAAGCTGACCTAGAATCTGGGAGAGATCAGAATGCCATATTCTTTACAGGGCTTGCTGTAGCCTGTTGATGATGTCTTGTCATTGCCATGGTTCCTTCAAGTTTGTCAGCCCTATATAAAAGCACCCTCTTGTGCATAATTGTGCTATAGTGCCTTTCTATCTCACTTTGTGCCATCTGTTGCACGTATATACATTGCCATATCAGAGCCATTGAAGGTGTACTTACTTGAGGCTGATGCTCTTTGCTGTGAAGATATTTCACATGACATGAGATTCCTCATAGCAGCGCCTTTTGTACTCTGTGTGTAGAGACTGCATCTCATTCTCCATTTGGGAGAATTGCCTTGGGTTGATACACTGCAGTTGTAGTGTTCTCATTTGTTTATTGGTCATGCTGGATTGGGCTTTGCCATATTTGGTGGACTAGTGCATTGGCCATGTATTGGTCAACTAGAGGTTTATTATTGTGGCAATAGGCCTTTATGACATTGACAGGTTTTGCTATGTGTGATGTTGCTTCTACATGGATAGAAGTTATTCGGATGACTTTTGTTATTGATTTTATTCAATGATGTATGATGCTTTTAGAGTGTGGGGCTTCAGCAAGTTCCATTTTTTGTAATAGCTGTGGCTTTGTTAGTTGCTTTTAGTTGCATATGTCTTTTGCATGTTGGTGAGATGACCACTTGTATGTCTAATTATTGTTTGATTCAACAACCTTATGGAAAAAAGAAAAAATGAAGACAAAAGGGCAACTTGTCTATTGATTGCTGTGAATTTGGACTCCAAGAGTATTGCCAATGGAATTGACGATTCTGTTAGAGATCCGTCACCCTGGTCGGACTGCACAGTCCACAGTCCAGTCGGACTGCCATGTGGCAGTCCGACCTGCTTCCGTACAGTCGGCTGCATTTAATGCAGCCTAAATGCAGCCGACAGGCAGTTATTTGGCGCCCAGATTTTGGCTATTTATAGCCGAGTTTTCAGCAGTTTGCCCACATTCTTCTGCTCGCAGATTACAGGCTGGTGGCTCGCGCAGATTCTGTCTCTGTTCGCAGATTTCAGACAGGAGATCGTGCAGACTGCAGCGGACTTCGAGGTGAACAGCAGGT
This sequence comes from Lygodium microphyllum, assembly GCF_053477565.2. Classification (NCBI taxonomy): domain Eukaryota; kingdom Viridiplantae; phylum Streptophyta; class Polypodiopsida; order Schizaeales; family Lygodiaceae; genus Lygodium; species Lygodium microphyllum. The sequence goes on along the minus strand of NC_141149.1, from coordinate 100,867,090 downwards.
TGCATCGTCGAGGTGGAGACACGCAGTCCAGCGCACTGCGCCCGTGTACATATCTGCATATCTTTGTATACAACACACTTTATACAGCAGATCTTCATCTTCCACTGTCTCTCTCTCTTCTCTGCGTTCTCTCTCTCTCAGTCCTACGCTTCCGCACCGCTGCACTCTGACATGGTATCAGAGCAGCGTAGAAGGGCTGACTGAGTGCAGTACCAACCTGAAGAGGGGTTTCTATCGCGACACAAGGCTGCGTTTTCAGCGTTTGAGGGCAGGCAAGAGGGCTGCGCCTCGGAACAAGGCTGAAGCAAGCGCGGGCGCGCGGGAAAGGAGTCCAGGTGGTGGATTTGCTGCTGTTTACTGCTGTTTGACGAGGAGGAAGTTTGAGTTTTCAGCTTTCAAGTGCAGGTTTTGCTTTTTCATCGCCTCTGGCGGGTGAAGAAGTTTCGGGACGCGGAAGAGCCCTAGCAGGCTGCGTTTTCACAGTCAAAGGGGGCTGCTTTTGCGATTGTGAAGGCATTACAGGTGAAGATGTCTATAGAGATTGACTTGGAGTTCCAGATGATAATGGACCGGAAGGTGCCTGTCTTACCGGCTCTTCCCGGAGATCAGAAGCTCGATGGCGACAACTACCGCATCTGGCGCGCGATGATGTTGGCCATCCTTGAGTCCTACGATTTGGCGGAGCTTGTACAGGAGATCGACTGGCCCTCAGTGAGAGATGAGTCCAAACTCTCTTCCGATGCTCGTGCGGAGTTGGCCAAGGCACAGTCTCACTGGGACAAACTGAATGCTAGGATTCATTCCTTTTTTTTTGTCTTGTACTACAGCCGTGATAGCTCACATCGAGCACTTGACGGTGGCTCGGGAGATATGGCTGGAGCTTGATCAGATGTATAACCGGATGACCCTTATGAAGTGGGTTTCTTTGGAGGTGCAGATGCGGACCTTGTCCGTGAACAAGTCTTCGTCGCGGGAGCACATCAACAAGCTTAGACAGCTTCAGATGCAGGTTCAGAATGCGGGGAAGCCGATTTCCTCCGAAGACATGGCGATCACCCTCTTGTCCTAGTTGCCGCTATGATTCGGTGCTTTCTACTCCGCCCTCATTGCTTCGGGGTGAGAGTCCACTCTTCGATGGGAAGAGTTGGTTCCTATGGTCTTGGACCAAGAGGAACAACTAAAGGGACAGAATGCTTCCAAGTCGGAGGCACTGACAGGTCAAGTCTCTCAGAAGAAGGGGAAGGACCAAAAGAAAAAGAAGGGGGATAACAAGTCAAAGAAGGACAAGGACAAGGACAAAGAATCCACATGCCATACTTGTGGAAAGACTGGCCATTGGAAGAAGGATTGCCCTGACAAAGACAAGGACATCAACAGGGACACGAAAGATTCTGGAGCGGTGGCTGCACCCTCATCAGCTGCATTTCTTCATCTAGTTGTCATTGAGGACTCTACACCGAATGCTTTTGATGCTGTGATGACAGCTCCCCAGGCTCGCGAATGGATTGTTAATAGTGGTGCCTCCTGGCACATGACTCCTTCATCAGATGGTGTTGCCCAACTGCGACCTTCGCGTGGGCAGATTCTCATTGGAGATAGCTCTTCGGTGTCTATTGCAGGTCGGGGTGAGATGCAACTTATTCCAAATGGACGTGGTGGTACCCATACCTCAGAGGTCTTGCATGTACCATCTACTGTCAGTTTATAAGATTTGTTCCCTTGGACTTCTGGTGGAGTTTGACAGTGATTCGGTGCGAGTCCTTGATCGTGGGTCTAGGAAGATTCTCTCATCTGGATATGAGGAGAACGGCATCTACAAATTGAAGTCTTCCACCGCCCTCTCTACTCTTCTTCTTACCTCTCAGACACAGTCAGAGCTATGGCATGCTCGGTTTGGTCACCTCAACTATGATTATCTTCGGAGGGCGTCACGTGGACAACTGGTTCGAGGGTTGCCGGACATAGTGGTGAGCCAACAGCCATGTGTTTCCTGCATTCGTGGGAAACAGCATAGGGATGCGATTCCCACCACAGCTTCGTGGCGGTCTACTTCACCGATGGAGCTTGTATCTACGGATCTTTGTGGCCCTATGAGGAAGGAGTCCTTGAGAGGAAGCTCGTACTTCATGTTGATCGTAGATGACTACAGCAGGATGACATGGGCCTATTTCTTGGCGTTGAAGTCAGAAGCTTTCTCCCACTTCAAGGATTGGCTTCTCCTTGAGGAGAACTGATCAGGCCGAAGATTGAAGACCTTGCGATCCGACAAGGGTGGTGAATTTGTTTCTAATGAGTTTGCTCGTTTTTGTGTAGATAAAGGTATTCACCAGGAGTTTGCTAATACCAATACTCCTCAAGAAAATGGCATTCTTGAACGGAAGAACCGAAGTGTGATTGAGATGGCGTGCACCATGATGGAGCACCGACAGACACCTCAGTTTCTGTGGTCCGAGGCTGTGGCTACTGCAGTCCATATCCTTAATTGATCCCCCACTTTGGCCGTTGATGGGATGACACCTTTTGAGGCTTACTTTGGGACAAAGCCCGATGTTTCTTATTTTAGGGTTTTTGGGTGTGATGCTTATGTTCACATTCCCAAGACTCATCGTGATAAATTTGAAGCTGCTTCCCGAAGACAGGTATTTGTTGGCTAGCTCCCAGTCCCAAGGCTATCGTTTGTATGATCCTGTCAAGTGGGATGTGTACACCAGTCGAGATGTGCGGTTTGTGGAGGTTCCGGCCATAGCAGCGGGTGAGGAGCATTCCGTTCTTGGAGATCCAAGGGAGAGTTGGGCTCCCGTGACAGTTCCTTTGGAGCCCGCGCCTTTTGATTCTGATTTTGTTTCTGATACAGAGTCTACTGTTCCACCGGTCACCCCCGAGGAGTTACCATCGGTGGAGATTCCCGAGTCTTCAGCTGATGGAGAGAGATGAGAGGTCCGGCCTCCTCCTTGTTGGGCCCGTGACACACTCCGTGATTCAAGGATCGAGGGGGTCCCTGAGGAGCGGGGACCGCAGGATGGTCCGCGGCGGTCACGGTGGCACCAGGCACATTCTTCAGAGCTTGTTTGCTCTAACTATTGTTTGATGACCCGTATTATGCAGGATCGAGAGCCCACCTCTGTGAAGGAGGCTTTACAGTCTTCGGAGCTTGTTTGCTCTAACTATTGTTTGATGACCCGTGTTATGCAGGATCGAGAGCCCACCTCTGTGAAGGAGGCTTTACAGTCCGCACCATGGAAGAAAGCTATGGAAGCCAAGTTGGAGGCTATTGAGAGGAATGGCACTTGGTCACTCGTGCCTCGCCCCTCGAATATGAAGGTGATTGGCGTCAAATGGGTCTTCAAGACCAAGTACCTTAGTGATGGTTCTTTGGACAAGCACAAGGCTCGCCTTGATGCTAAAGGTTTTGCACAGCGCCCAGGGATTGATTATCATGACACTTTTGTCCCCACTGCTCGTATGGCGACTATTTGAGCTGTTCTTGCCTTGGCTGGCCTGTCTACCAGTTGGATGTGAAGTCGGCCTTCCTCAATGGTGATTTGAAGGAGGAGATCTATGTCGAGCAGCCTTCTGGCTTTGGATCTTCAGATGGGAAAGTCTACAGGTTGCAGAAGGCCTTGTATGGCCTCAAGCAAGCTCCGTGTGCATGGAACGAGAAGATTGATTCGTTCCTTCAGTCACAGTTGGGATATCGGCGTGCCAAGGCCGATCCACAGCTTTATGTACACACTTCCGAGGATGGTTGTGTGCTTTTTGTGTTGTATGTTGATGATTTGATTGTCACAGGTAATCATGCACAGAAGGTCAAAGAGACGAAGGCAGCTTTACATCAGACGTTCGAGATGACGGACTTGGGTCTACTCCATTTCTTTTTGGGCCATGAGATTTATCAGTCTCAGAGAGGGATTTTCATCTCTCAGCAGAGATATGTACAGGAGCTCTTGGTTTCTTTTGCGATGGAGGATTGTCGGACCCTTTCTACTCCTATGGATCCGAACAGGAAGGCCACTTCCCATTCAGCTTCTCCCATGGTGGATGCTTCCCGCTATCGTCAGTTGATTGGATCATTGATTTGGCTCCTCAACACTCGTGTTGATTTGTGTTTTGCTGTTGGGCTCTTGGCAGGGTTCATGAGTGAACCTCAGACGGTGCATTGGCAGGTTGCCCAGAGGATACTTCGGTATTTGAGGGGGACATCTGATTTAGGGATTCACTATCCAGCAGGCATAGGTGGTTCAGCTCTTATACTTGCAGGTTGGAGCGACTCGGATTGGGCCGATGATGTGGACCACAGGCGGTCTACTACAAGTTACTATTTTACCTTGGGTGCAGGTGTTATCTCATGGAGTAGCAAGAAGCAGCCCACGGTAGCCCTTTCGTCTACTGAGGCGGAGTATCGGGCTGCGTCTTCTACCACATGTGAGACTGTGTGGCTTCGGAGATTGTTGGAGGAGCTTGGCTGCCCCCAGACTCGTTCTACTTTGTTGCAATGCGACAATGAGAGTTGCATTGCCTCGGCATGGAATTCTCTTTTTCATGCCTGGACGAAGCACATCGAGATCCAATACCACTTTATCGGAGAGAAGCTTTTGGATGAGACCATCACTGTGGAGTACTGCAAGACGGAGGACAATCTTGCAGATTTGTTTACGAAGGCGCTTCCCCAGGCTCTACTTTGGAGACATGCCAGATCCCTCAGGCTTTTGCCCCGCCCAGGCTCTGAGAGAGGGCGTTAGAGATCAGTTGCCCTGGTCGAACTGCACAGTCCACAGTCCAGTCGGACTGCCACGTGGTAGTCCGATCTGCTTCCGTACATTAATGCAGCCGACAGTTATTTGGCGCCCAGATTTTGGCTATTTATAGCCGAGTTTTCAGCAGTTTGCCCACATTCTTCTGCTCGCAGATTACAGGCTGGTGGCTCGCGCAGATTCCGTCTCTGTTCGCAGATTTCAGATAGGAGATCGTGCAGATTGCAGTGGACTTCAAGGTGAACAGTAGGTTGCATCGTCGAGGTGGAGACACGCAGTCCAGCGCACTGCGCCCGTGTACATATCTGCATATCTTTGTATACAGCACACTTTATACAGCAGATCTTTATCTTCCACTGTCTCTTTCTCTCTCTTCTCTCTGCGTTCTCTCTCTCTCTCGGTCCTACGCTTTCGCACCGCTGCACTCTGACAGATTCATGTTTGGAGTTTGATGGGATGAGACTAAGAAGCACGGCTTCAAAGTAGTTGTGAGCTCCTTAATAACTTGTGAGGTGGGTCAACATCAATTGGTGATAAATTTCACACTTTAAGGAGATCAAAATGATCATCTAAAGTGTAACTAGCCTTCCTTCTCGGATAGGGTGGTAAATAACCTGATTAAGCACTATTTACAGCAATTAACAAATTCACAGAACTGAAATGCATACTTTACCATGTAATCTTGGACATTGGACACCCTGTTGGCCCCAAAACTGGCGCCCCTTCCGGTATTTATTTAACTTAATTAAAGAAGAAGTTGATGTACAATGGGATTCTCCCAATCCCTTTCGGTATTCCAACTCCCTTGCTGTCCAAAATGACCAACAGGTCTTCAATTTGATTTTCCCCTTGATTCGGGCAATCAATTGGCTTTCATTCGCTTTGATAAAGATGGAAAATGCTCCAAATTCAATGATTTGCTGGTCCCTCCACTTGAATAGGCTAACAACAACTTCAGCCTTGTTGAATCCAAGTCTTGGAGCTTCCAAGTTTTGGCACGCTTCTCGAGGCTACTGCTAAATCCTAATTTCTGCTACAGATTAGAGTTTACAGTAGAGAAATCTGAAATTTCTCAGCCTTTGGTGATCTCAATGTTGTAATATTCAGAGCAAGGCTGTAGAAAGATTGGGAGATGAGAGAGGATACTGAGGAGAGAAATTTCAGACTTTCTTCGTGAAGAACTGAAGAAAATCTGTCATTTACTGTGGGAGAAACTGAATAAAAAGTTGTTTAAGGTTAAGAAAAGGGGCAGATCTGAAAATCAGTCTGAAAAGAGGCTAAAACAACAAAGAAAGGGCCCGAAAACATTGGCACAACGTAGGGAATTGATGGCTGCAAATAAATGTTTTATTTGTGAACAGGAGGGTCACATTGCAAGGGACTGTCTCAATAGGCAGCAAGCTGGAAAATCAGAAAATCAAGGAGATTCTAAAGAAAAAAAGCCCAAAACATTAGTGGGATTGGTGCCCGATGTTGTTAGCGATTAGCCCAATGATGATGCTACTGAGTTGTGCAGAGTATGGAGCAAAATTAGGGATCAGTATGCATTGATTTTCTTTGATAATGGTGCATGAGCCAACTTCATCTCTATTGACATGGTCGTCCATCTAGGCATGAGAGAGGATGAGATGGGACCCATGGGGGAAGTTGGAATGGCATGTAAAAGCCATGTAGAGTCTGTCACATTGCTCATTGGAAAGCTTGGTTGTATATACAAGGATATGTGGACAGTGAAGAGTTCTTCATTGCTCCACTTGAGGGCTGTGATATATTTCTTGGTATGCCATGGTGTCACCGTATGCATGCAGTGATTGGTTCTCATGCAAAAAAGATCACTATTCAACATAAGGGAAATGTACTCACACTTGATGTAAAGCTGAAAGGTGAATGTGTCCCTATTGTATTTGCAATTACCATTTCTAAAGTAATGAAAAATCATCTTTCAGGAATCAGCGTACTTGGTTTTTACTAAGGATAAAGATGATAGTGAGAATGTTGGGAACATGTCTAAATTAGAGAAGGATCGCATGTCATTTTTGAAAATGTTTGTTGATTGCTTTTCTCAGTCACTTTTAGGGCAGCTACCGTCTGAAAGGCCAAAAGATCATGGCATAGATCTTATCCTTGGAAGTAGTCCATCTAATAAGCCACCCTATAGAGTCAGTGTAGTCAAACAGGAGGAGATTACGAGTCAGGTAAATGAGTTGTTAGAAAAAGGGCTAATTCAGCCCAATTCATCTCTTTTTTGTTCTCCAGTGCTTTTGGTGCAAAAAAGAATGGTTCATGGAATATGTGCATTGATTATTGTGCTCTAAATAAGATCACAATGAAGAATTGCTTTTTGATTCCTTGGATCAATAATGTTATAGCAGCGTTTAGGACATCTTTTGGATTGTATGATTTTCTTGTTATGCCTTTTGGATTTACGAATGCTCCTATCACTTTTAATCGGATGATGGATCATATCTTTAGGCCATAGAGAGGATTTGTGGGCACTTTCTTTGATGACATGATTGTCTATTCAAAGAACGATGCAAAGCATAGAAAACACTTGGACATTGTGTACAATGAACTGCGTGAGCATAGACTGGTTATCAATGACAATAAAAGTGAATTCTTGTTGCCTGAAATCTACTTTTTGGGGCATATTGTATCGGTTGATGATATTCGCATGGACCCTGCAAAGATTGAGGCAATTCGATCATGGCCACCTTTGAGGAATGCGCATGAGATCCACAGCTTCTTGGGTTTATATTCTTACTATAGGAAGTATGCATGCGGGTTTGCTGAAATTGCATCTCCATTGTATGCCTCACAAAAGAAGGATATGCCATTTAGATAGACAAAAGTGAAAATTTCAGCATTTGAAAAGTTGAAGGAAAAGATGACTTCAGAAGTCGTAATGGTACCTAACGCCAATCTGATGGTCAAAGATGGCGCAGAGACACTCGGAAATGTAAGTTGCCTAGCCAATCTGATTATTGGTTAGTCACATTATTTTTCAAGACATCAAAATAATTATTAGATTAGTTTTCAGCATTTAAAGACTGAAAATTAATATTTAATTATGGATAATGCTAGAAAAACCATTTGAGAAGGTTGCCACTTGTCAAAAATGCCCATGCAAGACTGAAAAACGTCTTTAGAGATTGGAGAGAGGCATTTTTAGTGTATTCAGCCTGCAAGAGAGAGGGAGGAGATGCTGCTGGTTTGATTTGCAGCCATTGAAGGACCTTCTAAGGCAGCTAGGGGTAGGAGAAGATGTCAGAAGTGGTGCAACAATGGAAGCATAAACAACATGCGGAAATAAACTGTTGAAATACAAGACGAGAAAGAATAAACACAAATATAGATGAGAACTCAGATGTATGCTCGGGAAACGGAATCCATATCGAACACGAGGCAACAGTATACAACAATGAGTCACTGGCTGTGTGGGCACCCTAGCACCAGCTTCTCTCTCCTTAGAAGAATCCACAAATTATGGTTGAAGTAAATAAGAGGAGTAGGAGCCCGGCAATATATAGACATAAAATGAAGGGAGCATTAAATGCAGTCGGCCAGCATTAAATGCTCCCTAGCCCTAAAAAAGAGCACAAAAAAATGCGAGTAAAAATACTACAAAAATGTTGTAGCCTTGCAGCTCAGACTCACCCTGAGCTGACTAATCTGCTAACACTCTCAGATCAAGGGTGATCTGATACAATACAATAGTACAATGATGGGGTATCATAAACTATACAACATAGAATCACCAGAAGAACCATGTATATCCAAGGAGTGAGTAGCTAGCCCACCACTAAGATGCTTCGAAGAGTATCTGATGTTGATGTCGATCATAACAGCACCACCTGAAATAGAGAAGAATCATAGCAGCTCTGTGTTATGTCACCTATGTCACTTAGGACATACAAGACCAATGTGCCAAACATATCTTTGAACATGTGATCATGAAATCCCTGCCTTTAACTAAAACTGCCAAAGTGTCCCCTCATGTGGGCTCCAGACAAAAGCCTTCCGCTCTTTGTTAAGTAACCAGCCCATCATGAATCTAGATGTCAATCCTAGCTCCAGGATTTGTACCTGCCAGGCTTCTGTCGATGCGTCAGGGAAGTTCTCTCTGGATCCTGTGCATCTGTATAGACATATAGATGAGGCATGGTTGCCCCATCTCACGACCCTCTCACACTCCCTCTCTGGCACTGGAGAGTCGTGAGGAATGTCCGTATCACCACCACTAGAAAGCAGCCGAGAAAATGGCCACTAAGCCCTTTCCATGATCCGAAGAAGAGGATTTCTTCCGTGCCTTGGACTTCGCCTTGGCTAGAGGATCAGAATTGGAATCTGAGGCAGATGATGACTCGTCGGAGGAGTCCGCATCCCGCTTCGTCTTCTGCTCCTTTTTCTTCCTGGAAGCGGCTAACTCTTTGCAGTCCTTCCTTAAATAACCTTTCTTGCCGCAGTGATAACACTGGGCCTTCGACTTCTTCATCTTCGAACCCCTCTCTGAAGCTGCAAAAGCCTCACATGAACCTTCATAATGTGATAGAAGCCTCCCCTGCAGTCGCAAAGTAGTCTCATGCTCAAGTAGCATGGAGGACATGTGAAGAAAACTAAGAGGAGTTGTAGATGTCTGTGCCCGTAAAGCATTCGCCACTCCATCAAATTCTCGAGGAAGCTTGTAGAGTACCGTACCAGCAAGATGTGCCTCTGATAGGGGAGATTGTATAGTACGAAGCTGGTCTTGAAGTTGGGTAATACGAAGTAGGAAGGATTGAATCGTATCTTTGGATTCAAACTTCAGTTGCTGGAGCTGGCCATAGAGAGTAACGGCCCTCATGGTGGAAGGAGCCTCGTACATCAATTGTAACTTCGACCATACGTCTGAAGCCGTCGGACAGGAGGTGACCGCCGGTAGGACTTCTTTGAAAATACATCGAAGTAATGCTGAATAAGCACGGGCATTATCCGAATTCCATGCAAGCACTGCCTCCTCATGGTTGTCTTCATCAAAATCATATGGAACTGGAGAAGGTTGTCGAGGACGTGCCACAGCTCCGTTAACCATGTACCATAACCGCTTTTGAATAAACCAAGCCTTCATCACTGCACTCCACGTGTAATAATCAGGTCCATAGAGCTTGCCATCAGTGGATGTGCATGGAGGAGCCATCTAGAGAGGAGTTAGAAAAGAAGTAGAGAAAAGAAGGGATTGGGAGAGGGAACATAGCCAAACCACGAGCACAGACTGTAAAAACCAAGAGTTCACATGCAGTATAACCCAAAGACCGATCAAAAGAAGCCAAAATCTGCTGCATAAAGTCAAAAAATCAGTTGAAATCTGCTAGAAACAGCAAAAATGGCCTGCTTTGCCAGTTGCCCAACCCAAAATAGTGCTGTAAACAGCAAAACGCAGGCTGCACACTGCCTAAACATGTGTAGGGAACCATCGCCAGCATCCTGATGATGAAAACACGGGCAACAGGAGGTGTTGGACAGTAGGCAATGGCAAATCTGTAGAAAACGCAGGCCAAACAGGTTGCCTGTATGGAGCAGTAGTAGTCTGATCAACAAGAGGGAAAACAGTCCTGAAATCAGCAATAAAACACAGCAGAAACACAAAACCTGAAAACTGATACCATGTCTCAAGTGGTGCAGCAATGGAAGCATAAACAACATGCTGAAATAAACTGCTGAAATACAAGAAGAGAAAGAATAAACACAAATACAGATGAGAACTGAGATGTATGCCCGGAAAACGGAATCCATATTGAACATGAGACAGCAGTATACAACAGTGAGTCACTGACTATGTGGGCACCTTGGCACCGGCTCTTCTCTTCTCAGAAGAATCCACAAATGATGGCTGAAGTACATAAGAGGAGTAGGAGCCTGGCAATATATAGGCATAAAATGGGGGGAGCATTAAATGCAATTGGCCAGCATTAAATGCTCCCTAGCCCTAAAAAAGGGCACCAAAAAATGCCAGTAAAAATACTACAAAAACGTTGTAGCCTTTGCAGCACAGACTCACCTTGAGATGACTAATCTGCTAACAGAAGACCAATCAACAATAGATGACAGCATCTACAAGTTGTTGAGACAGGGCAGCAGCAGTAAATGACTGATTTTCTTCAGTTCTTCGCATCTACAAGCTGTTGAGACAGGGTACCAGCAGTAAATGATAGATTTTCTTCAATTCTTCATGAAGAAAGTTTGAATTTGCTCTCTCCTCAGTATTCTCTCTCATCTCCCAGCCTTTCTACAACCTTGCTTCGAAGATTACAACATTGAGATCACCAAAGGCTGAGAAATTTTAGATTTCTCTATTGTAAACCCTAATCTACAGCAAAAATTAGGATTTAGCAGCAGCCTTGAGAAGCGTGCCAAAAATTGGAAGCTCCAAGACTTGGATTCAACAAGGCTGAAGTTGTTTTTAGCCTATTCAAGTGGAGGGCCAGCAAATCATTGAATTTGGAGCATTTTTCATCTTCATCAAAGCAAATGAAGGCCAATTGATTGCCCGAATCAAGGGGCAAATCAGATTGAAAACTTGCTGGTCATATTGGACAGTAAGGGGAGTTGGAATAGCGAAAGGGATTGGGAGAATCCCATTGTACATCAACTTCTTCTTCAATTAAGTTAAATAAATACCGGAAGGGGCGCCAATTTTGGGGCCAACAAGGTGTCCAATGTCCAAGATTACATGGTAAAGTGTGCATTTCAGTTTTGAATTTGTTAATTGCTGTAAATAGTGCTTAATCAGGTTATTTACCACCCTATCCGAGGAGGAAGGCTGGTTACCCACAAAAAGAGAGAGAGAGAGAGAGAGAGAGAGAGAGAGAGAGAGAGAGAGAGAGAGAGAGATTAGTGTCATTACGGAAAAAAAAAAGAGAGATTAGTGTCCATTACAAAAAAAAAAGAGAGATTAGTGGGTGCACATCAAGCAATGGAGATGGATGAATAGGTGACAGAAGGAGCATGACACAAGCAAGAAGGAAACAAAGAAAAAAGCATCAATTTTTGGCCAGCAAGCTTGGATCGACCATTCCAAATAGGGAACAGGCTTGGGAACGGCAAGGAACGTTCCTTGGCCTTTTCTCCTCCTAGGAGGGTTTGGAACATGTTAGGTCATTCCTACAAGTTGGGACAATTGTTTTTTGTTTCTATGATCCATGGTCATGTGTGCTTAGAGGCATTGTCGGTAGGATGGTTATGTATGCTATTGGAGATGCATTGTTTAACTGATGTACAGAGTTGCTGTAATTCTTCTCTATTTTTAGGAGCTGATATGATTGGTATCTAAGACACCTTGGTGGTGGCTTGATGACCATTGCTTGGGTCTCCATGGTCTCTTTTGGTAGTCATTGTTGTATGTACTATGATGGGTCATTATCGATGTATCATTATATTCTACCAGATCTACATCCACCCAGCCTTCCTTCTTGGATAGGGTGGTAAATAACCTAATTAAGCACTAATTATAGCAAGCATAGAATCCACATAAACTGAAAATGCAAATGTTACCACTTAATCTTGGACATTGGACATCGGGTTAGCCCGAAAACTAGTGCCTCTTGTGGTACTTTAATTTGTGTTGTTGAAGGTTGAAGTACATTGAGATCCAATCTAATCGCCTTCAATCTTCAATTCATCTTACTATCCGTAGCAACCAACAAGCCTTCAAACCAGTTTGCCCCTTGGTTTGCTTGGGGATTGGCCTTTAATTTTGCTCCTTGGATGCCAAATTGTATCCCAAACTTGATGTTGGTTGGCTGACCTCTTGAAATTCTCTGAAATTCCCAAATTTCAGCCGCTAAATTTCAAGTACTAGACCCTAAATTTCGAGCACTCTTTCCAAGGTGACTATCAAACCCTAATTTCTGTTGTCTGGGACAGGATTTGGCTGAGATCTCTCGAGGGAAGCTGTGAATGGGCTGAGAGAATAGAGAGGAAGTTGGAGAGAGAGAAATTTCAGAGTTTCATTGCCAAAATTGGCTGAAATTTAATGCTGCCCTATTGTGAATGGTTGATTGATTGTAGCCCATCGTCAACAGGAGCCCTACATGCAATCAATCATTTGCCCTTGTGGGACCCAAGATTGTTATCACTTGCTTGTAGATAGTTGATAGGGCTGGCACTTGTCTCCAATGGCCTCATGATCAGTTGGGGCCAGCTCTTTGACAGCCTCGAACGGTTGGGCTGATCACCAACGGCTGGAAAATTTCAGCAACAATTCTCTCTTCCTCCTCTCTTAACTTGCGCAATGCTGAAATGGGGCTCCACTAAGCTCTAATAGCCTTCCTCTCACTTGCATGGGCAAGTTTTGCCAAGTGGTAGGCTTCTAAATACATATTTCAGCAAATTTCAGTCCAATTAAATCAATTTTGAGAATATTAGTTCTGAAAATTAATTTAATAAATAATTCGTGCTTAGAAAAATATTTGTGCTACCCAATAATTAAATTGGCTAGGCTAAAATCTCTTGCGAGGTACCACATAGTACCTGTCAAATACAACTTATTACGACCTTTCTCAGGGTTCTTGGCTCGTCATTGTGTAATAACTAACTTTGCATATCACATGTGCACCTCACATTTGCACATTTATTTAACAATTAATAAAATGCTAAGCAAAGCTCTAAAATTTCATGTCCTTGTGACAAGATCACTCATGATGTGAAAGAGGGTGTTAGTAGATTAGTTAGTCCATATGTGTATTTGGTTGAGTTTCATGGGCTATGCATTTCTTTCCTAGAGAGTTTTAGTAGGTGTGAGTAATTTTATGGGGAATTGATTATTTTATGCATTCCTTGGCTGACTGACTTGTATATTGGGCCCAAATGTTGGCCAACTTGATCCTGTTCTTTGGCTATTTATAGCTTGCTCTCCCTCCTCCTCAGTATAATTGTTAGCATGCTAAGTTACTTGTAGGACTTGTTGAAGAGAAACCGATGACTTACTGCTTGGTTCGATTGTTTCATGTCTTGGCATATGGATTTCATTTTCCAATTATTCTTTTGAGCTCTTTCTTTGTAGTGTTCTTCTCTAACTTTGGAGACTCTACTCTCTCGTGTTATGCAGTCTATTGTAGCAGTTTCACACAGTTCCATTGCTGCATCCATTTATGACACATAGTAGATGAGATACTTGGGTCCCTTAAGCTTATCATTAGTAGAACAACATGGAGGTGCCATGGAAGAGGAGATGTAGAGAAGATGAAGTAAAGAAAAAAGTCAAAGAGAGGTAGGTGCTTTGAGTTCAAAGAGTTTAACTAGTTTGAGTAAGCACACCGAGATGAGATCAAAAGTGATTAGAGTGTAGTGTATAAGACATGACAACTGATTATGCGCGAACCCTCTCAAAAGCAAAGACTCAACCAGCCACAAAAACATGCATTTGAAAAGATGTCGATAGTTGTAAGGACAAAAAGGTTAGCCTAAATCCAAAACGTGAAACCAACCTTCCTTCTTGGACAGGATGGTAGATAACTAGATTAAACACTTATTATAGCATGCAAATAAATTCACAAATCTGAATTGAAACTTTACCCTAAAATCTTGGATAGTTAGTCATAGGGATGTGAATTTTTATTGCACCCTGCGCTTTCAGTCTATCTACTTTTGGTTGGCTGGACATCTCTTCCCTAAGCAAGGTGACTGTTTATTCTGCTTCCTAACTGTGCGTTTTTAGTTCTGCCCTGGTGTGCCCTGATTTCTACCCTTTCTACGTCAATTTTCAGCCTATCATGAGCAGCCTACAATTGTCAATACCATATGTGCCTCAGTCTCCCTTTAATAGGGTGAACACATTCTGGATACCATCGACATTTAATGGCTAATTCAATACCCTAGGCCTAAACTGACAACAAGCATCACCTAAGATGTGACCAACGTAACTTATCACAGCCTTTGACACCCACTAACATCTCGAGTTCCTTGGCCCATCATTGTGACTTAATTGACTTGCACAACCATGTGCACCTCACATTTGCACATTTGATTAATAACTAAATCAAATGCCAAGTAGGTTGGCAAATGCACATGTCCAGGCAGAAAACAGGTTGTGCATCAGCGGATGAAATCACCCAGCCCTAGGATTAGGTTGTAGCAGTCAAATTTAGGTAGGAGCAGCATTGGAATGGAGAGGGCATAGATTTGCAGTAGTAAACAACACCAGTAACACTAACACAGACGTTTGATACCATGTCAGAATGGGGGCAGCAATAGAGGCAAGAGAAACTATTGTAATAGATCGTATAAACACAAAGAACTAGAAGAACATTGTAAAGAACACAAGAACTCAAGAAGAATATGCTCGACAAATGGAATCCATATATCAAGGCACAAGAACAATATAAAGCTCAAGCATTGAGTCACCGGTAGTGGGCATGGTTTTTCTCTCTCCACAGGATGAGTATTTGCAAGTGTGGTGGTCATTGAAAGTGGAGGAGGGAGCATGTCTATAAACAGACAAAAAGAACGGTAGATGTGACTAATAGTTGACCAGCCCAAAAGCGGGTGCTTGAAATTAGGTTGGCCAACCTCAGTTCTCTTTGGTATGAAATGCCCACTCAACTACACAACTCTAACCCTTGAGATGTACACTCTGCTAATAGAACTATCCAACCCTTCAACCTAATTAAACTTGTTAGGTCCTTGTGGTGTTAGCCCTTGATTGAAATGCAAGACACATGATAAATATCACCACGAGACCTTAGAACATGTATAGCTTGACTCCAATGAAGATGCTTTTAGTGCTTTAGTGAAAAGTTAAGGAGAGATCCGACTACCAAAAGGTAGGAAAGCTAAAGATGTAAGATAGAAAGAATAGAACTATGTAGCGGAACAAAGAATACAAGCTTGAACAAACCTGCAAGAACTAAAGAGCCACAAGTAGGGAAGGGAGGTAACATCTCGACGAGGGTCATAGACATTTGAAT
The DNA here is from genome assembly GCF_053477565.2 of Lygodium microphyllum. NCBI lineage: Eukaryota > Viridiplantae > Streptophyta > Polypodiopsida > Schizaeales > Lygodiaceae > Lygodium > Lygodium microphyllum. The sequence continues at coordinate 100,851,399 of NC_141149.1, read as the reverse complement.
CAAGGGAGATAACATCTCGATTAGGGTCATAGGCATTTGAACCAAGGGAGGCACCATGCCCCATGATCCTTTGGTCTACATGGTTTGTTGAAAAGGTGGGGTCTGTCGCTTCTTGCTGCACATTCGAGGTAGATGACAACTTAGAAGGAGAAATTAAGGTTGCATCCTGCTTATCGTCAATGGAGTCAAGATGTGCATGAGGACCAAATCCATAGGAGCGGTAGATGTTAGATATTCAGTCATCCCTTGGATAGGCACAGGGAGTGTATTGTTGTATACTTAGTACTCTTGGGCATAGTTATGCATTTCTTGGATTAGGTTCGACAGTTCCATGTAGTCGCTAGATCATTTCTAGCAATTTTGGGCTATCGGGCAAGCCACATAGGCTGTATAGGATGCCACGTGGCACATGCATTATTTGCGCAGCAGTTATCATTATTATTGCTGTGGCTGTTTTATGCAGCAGTCAACTAGTTTTTAACTGGCCAACCTAATCATTTTTTCCCTATTGCTACAATTGTTTAACTAGCCAACCTGATCATTTTTTCCTTGTTTCTTGGCCTATTTATAGGCTGGCCAGCCCCGGTCATTGTCACTTGTTTTTTAGGTGGAGAGAGAGATCGTCCAACGGAGATACGCTTAATCCTTGTACATGTCTACCTTCTTCACTTCAGCGTTCATTCATTGTAGATTTCTGCATTCTACTATCTTTTTCTCTCTCCCTCTTCTCTCCATGTTCATTTTCTTTTAGTCCGGTCATAAGCTTTCGCATTTGGTGCATTCTGATAGTAGACTAGTCAGGCAACCCTTCTATTGTCAACAAGTGGGCTGGTTGATGGATTGGTTCCTAGGACATGTAACCAACGGGTCTCCACTCTTCATTGTGAGCACTTTGTGGGCTTGGTGGATGACCTGTAGGTGTAGGAGTAAGAACCCCTCTTGGTTGCCAAGAAGGTGCACTATTTCCATCTCTTGGTGGGCTCAAGGTTCGAGGAGTAGTGTCTCTAGATTTGGGTGGGGTTGTTGTTGGCCTTTGAACAACACTCATTGCCAAAATGACTTGCCTTTTATGTTTTAACAATATTGGCAAGACATATTCTTCTTTGGTGGATACTAGGGCACCCTTTAAAGATGTCAAAGGTGACCTCTTATGCTTGGTCAAACATTTGTGCAAAATGCAATAGTTAACACTCAAATTCATAGAAGGTGGGCAATTAGGACTATGAGATTGTTTGCTACATAAAATTGGAGTATTTAGATTGTAGCAAGATAGAATGACTTGGTCACCATTTGAGTTGGGAGGTCAAGTAGTGCCAAATTTGACAAGTGATGATACTTGGCTTATTTTACTATCAAGTTCTCTCTATAGGCTCTTAGTGATATTGGCTACTAGAGCTCATGATCAAGTTTAATGCAATGGACATGTATCATGAGTCACAAAACGGTTGGTCAAATGTGCCCAATGCTCAAATGCAAGATCCAAGTGCGGTGACCATGAATGGAATTTAGGCATTAGACTCAAATGCAACATCAAAGCATTGTACCATGGATGATACGTTACACAAAGTGACGTGAAGTGGCACTTAGGAAGTGGGGAATTGTTGAGATAGGATCAAAATATATTGAAACGCGTTTCCTAGACCGAAATGTTTCGTAATCTCAAAATGGTGACACGTGGTGTTTCAGACTAAACTCAGAATGTTTCGGGACATAGAACGTTTCCATGGAATAAGTTGCAATGTTTATGGTCAAAATTGAAAGTTTTTGCCCTTTAAGAAAACACAGTCCATTTTAAGCCACAAATGTGCCAGACAGGATCAAAATATCTTGAAGCGTGTTTCCTGGATTGAAATGTTTTGTAATCCCGAAATGGCGCCACGTGGTGTTTCAGGCTAAACTCAAAACTTTTCGGGACATAAAACGTTTCCATGGAATAAGTTGCAATGTTTATGGTCAAAATTGAAAGTTTGTGTCCTTTTAAGAAAACATAGTCTATTTTAGGCCACAAATGTGCCGTTTTGAGGGTTGATCAAGTGAAATTGGATCAGCCATATCAATCACAACTTTTACAACCAAAAAGGGATCCACCCTTTCAATCACAACCTTTCATAAAAGAAACATTGTGATTCTTCCATATGTGAATATTAAAAGTGAAGAACTAAAATAAGGATTTTTGCCACGATCTCGTCCCAACTATAGTCTATGACCATCGGTTATGACCAACAAAGAACCTAATCCCGAGGGGGGGGGACTCTCTCTCTCTCTCTCTCTCTCAAAACGTCCTCCATCTTATAGCTTCATTAACATCTTCCAACTTATAATTATAAATTCTTGCATAGTGATAAATTCAAGTTTTTAAAGTATAAGTCTTTAAACCTTTTTAACTAGGATATCATGTAATCCTTGTCTTCCCTTGATGATGCGGCGTTCCCATTCCTATTTCACCCCCTTTGAAAATTCGTGTTCTTGTTCCTGTTCACGTTCCCATTTTCGTTCTGGTTCCAAAGTTTCCCTTAACTGTGTTTGCATGAGCTTAACTAGTATCATGGCTTTTCTAGAAGTGTACTATGTCATGAGAACTATCTTGGGCCAAGTTGGGGTTTTTGCCCTTGAATGAAAGCTTGTAGATCTTGGGAATCCTGTTAGCAGTCATGTTTGTCATGCCTTGTCATCTCCTACCTGTGAGCCTCAGTTTGAGTCAGATGAGGACATTAGGAGCTCTGACATGTCTGTCATGTGTTATGATGGGGGAGGCTAGTCACTCTTGACTGGCTGTCTTAGGATGTGTATTTCTTTTTGGCCTCTTTTAGTGGGCAGCCACTGGCTGCTCGGCCACCTTTTGGTCAGTGTTGTGGGGCGCCCATTTTAGGGCATTTTTAGGGTTTGCGCCCATTTTAGGGTTAGGGTTAGGGTTTGTCCTTTGCCTATTTATAGGCAGCCCCCCTCCCCACTTGATCACTTGTCTTCTTGCAGATTCCGACACTCCTTCTCCCCCGTGGTGGTGCTGCCATCATCATCAGCCTGATCTGGTGCCCTCACTGACGCTGTGGGCTGCGTGCAGGGACTGATCAGTCTCCTTCCGCCTTCCCATTTGTATTCAGCATTTATTTCAGTCAGTGCAGATTTCTCTTCCTTATTTTCTGCTTTCTCTCTCTCTCTCCCTCCGTGTTCGTATTCCCTCTTCCGCAGCGCACTCTCACAAATCCAACATTAGTGGTATGATGTTAGACAATGTTGTGAAATTTTTGACCTAAGTTAGTCCCTTCACTAAATGCATTTTTCATTGTAGTGTTAGGAGGAACGAGGCAATGGGTAAGTGGGTGACAAAACATGAAAAGATGGGTGGCTAGGTACAACATGCAGCAATGAAGTGCTCTAGGTACTCTATGTAGATAACTAGTGTAAGGTGGGGTTGCCTGATAGAATGAAGATGGCCCACTAAGCATTGGTGTTCATGCAAGCTCTGTGGCCATTTGAGTGATGTTTGGGGCTTGGCAAGTGCAAGATGGATACCCTTGTATGTGAGCTCCTAAGAATCCCTACATTGGTGCACCTCCATTGTGTGAGTGAAGAATAGGAATGGGACTTGTAGGGTATGTGTGCTATGATGGGGAAGAGATGAATGAGCGAATGGAGCAGCGAGACGCTAAATGAGAGAAGAATGGGTGGGAATTGTGGTGAGAAGATGAGCTGATGATTTGGGCAGTAGTGGTGGGAGCAAAATGCACCTCTCCGAGCAGCAGGATGTCGATATAGACGAGGGCAGGACATAAGGTTGGCAGGCTGAAACAGCAGGTGAGGATCCTCTGGTGCAAGGCGGCAGCTTCAGTTTATAATGACAGCTCCTCCTGGGAGCAAACAGGCTGGGTGGCATTTTCAACAATAGGATAGCAGCTCCAGATGATGTGCGACATCTCTAGATGAAGACATGGGCAATTGGGGGAGAGAGTGATGGCTGCTGGCTGAGGCAGATGGGCACTTATTCTATTGTCCCAAATCATTACAAGCTCTCTCTAGCTATGAGAGTTTATGGTGGTGTTTGGTAAGTGGCTTCTGGATGCTTGTTAGTCTTTCCTTGGTTCGCTAAATGTTTAATTCAGGTGGCTGCTTAATTGTTAAACTTAGTTTCTATGGTGGAATAGTTATTATTTCCATTTATCATCCGTTTTGGTTATACCTGAGGTTTACATGTTGAGAGGCTTATAATTTCTCTTGTATCTTATATATGTTGTTTTATCAGATATTCTGATGTGGGCATGACATTTTGGTCATTGTGAACCAATTCTGGCAGGTATTAAGCATAGCTTGTTGTGTCTTTTATAGTCACTGTGGGAATCGTGCTCCATCAAGGATAAACTCATTTGGAAGGCAGAGGTCTGGCCAATTTATTTTTGATTATTTGAAGAATTCAAACAGGACATGGTTTGCAGGATGGCCTCAAATACATGAAGTTAAGGAGCAGATATGCTCCACTTGGTTAGGTCCAGTGGGTTCTGCAAGTGATTATCCAGTATTTTCTAAATGGGTTTTGTATGGAGAGGTACTTGTGAATGTGCTGAAGTGTTTTCCTGTCTCCGACCTATGATTTAGTAATGTAGAACCGCGTTTCATTAAAAATTGCTCCACAGTTTCATGACTTTTTTTTCTTTTTGTGGAAGCAACACAAAACCCTAATCTTTCCTTGTGGGTACAGCTAGTTTGCAACGAGAGCTGTGTTGGCTTATCTGACAATATATCACCAGTCTATTCACTGTGGGCAACATTTATTGGATTGTACATTGCGAATTATGTTGTTGAGCGTTCAACTGGGTTAGTTTGTCAACTTGCTACACATAATGCCAATCTTTTTCAATTGTCATTCTAACATCATAGTGCTCCTGTATTTGTCCAGGTGGGCTTTAACTCATCCTCAGACAGTCTTGGGTTCTGAGAAACAGGCAAGTGCAACCAAGACTCCGGACTTTTTGGACATGGTTCCTTGGTATTCAGGGTAAGTACAGTTCTTTACTTTTGGTTCAGTCTTTTCTTTACTGTGGCTTATAAGTACTGGTTCACATGGTGCAGGACATCTGCTGATTTATTTAAAACTGCATTTGACCTTCTGGTGTCTGTGACATTGTTTCTTGGTCGTTTTGACATGAGAACAATGCAGGTAATACTTCAGATGGTTTAATACATTCTAGTTGAGGCTTTCCATATGATCCTTATCTCATTTTATATACTTTAAGACTGTTTGTTTGTACTCATACTAGATCTGCTGCAATGTTGGCAGGCTGCAACAGTAAAAGCTCAGTCCAGTCACAAGAAAGAAGAATTTTTATACAGCCATTTAAGCAAACGCCAGGAACTCTGGTTTGATTTTATGGCAGATACTGGGGATGGTGGCAATCCTACCTATGCTGTGGCTCGTCTTCTGGCACAGCCTCATTTGGGAGTAGATGTAGAGGGCCAGTTCAAATTTTTGCCACGTGGGGATTTGTTATTGATTGGTGGAGATTTAGCGTAAGTTCAGGCTTCACTGGTTTTAATTTTCCATTGCTTTGCTGGAAGTCCTTTTTTGTTTGCAGAAATTCATAGAATTGTGATGTTACTTTAGATTTTAGATGTTTCCCTTTCCAACTTTATTTGGCACTTTGATTCTAAAGCCTTGTTGCCTCAATATGGGTGTGGAGAGTTTCTTAGGTTTTGAAGCACCATCTTTTTAGACCTAAGTTCTTTTGCAAGGGTTTTAGTGTTCTGTGTCTTTTACCTACCTTATGGATTTGGGTTTCCATTTCTCTTTACTTGGACGGTCGTATGTCCTCCTTACATTTCAAGGGTTTTTCGGCTTGAGTTGATATGTCGTGCTATATGTGCTGCAGTTATCCAAATCCATCTCCATTCTCTTATGAGAATCGGCTGTTTCGGCCTTTTGAATATGCATTGCAGCCTCCTGATTACTATAAGTCTGCACACATAGCTGTCAAGAAGCCTGAACTTCCACCTGGGGTGCAATCTCTTAGTACTTACCAAGGTCCACAATGTTTTGCCATTCCAGGGAATCATGGTGTGTGGCATTTATTCCAGGAAATTTGTGCTGTCATAGATCCAATTTCTTTTTCGTTATTGACCTTATGGAGTTGTTGCTCAGATTGGTTTGATGGCCTTGAAACTTTCATGCGATATATATGCTTCAAAAGCTGGCTTGGTGGCTGGTTGCTACCACAAAAGAAGAGTTATTTTGCATTGCAGCTGCCCCAAGGCTGGTGGGTATTTGGATTTGATCAAGCTCTATATGGAGATATAGACATTCTGCAGTTCAAATATTTTTCTGAATTGATAAGGAAACAGGTACACCATGTGAAATTCTCATTTTGGCTTAGACCTACTCCATTGATGTATGAAATCTCTCCCTGCATCTTTGAAGCACATATGAAGTAATGAAACTGTGAATGGTTAGCCAGCCTTTGCTTCTCAAAGTGGCTTATGTGCAACCCAACTACAAATACATTTTACTATTTTCAAGTTCACATCAATTGTAAAGATGTCATTTCTTCAAAATACCAAAACTTGAAATAATTGAATAAGTGATTCAGGTCTGGCCATAGTTTTTTCACACATTTCCATACAGCAAACACATATGGGTATGGAAGTATGATTCAGCACCTAGGGCTGAAAATCATACATGACGCTGATTAATTAAAAAGTAAACAAGAAAATTTACATTAGTTATAAAACCTTAAACTTCAAGGTTCAGCTTTCAGACTTGGTTTTCTTGCATGAGAGACTCTTTTGTAAAAGTGGCATACTTGTTATGTTTCAGACCCTGATTTTGTAATCTCACAATGGTAGAGCATGTTTTCCCTTTTCCATATGGGTATGAAATCATTTATTTCCCACTTTTGGTTCAATCAACCATACGAGTATGATTCCTGAAAACAGCCTTCCTCCTCGGATAGGGTGGCAAATAACTTGATTAAAAGTAATTACAGCAAGCATCACGAGAAATGCTGAAAACTACTGTTGCCTTGCTCAAACAGCCATGGAAGTTGTCACCCTACATCCAAGGACCACTAGAAAGACTGCTGTCTCCTCCTGTATATTTGTCACCTACACTAGAAAGACCTTGGGCTGCTGTCAGCTACTCCTGAAGGGCTCCAAATTGCTGTCACATGCTGTAGGAGTGAGGATTGATCCTTGGTGGCTGCAAATCGCATGAGCAGCCTCTCCTTGATCTCTAATAGCCTTCTTCTCTCACAATGGCTGGAATAGATTTCCACCAGCCTCTAAAAATGTTTTTTTCACTTGTCAAGTGGCAATCTTCTAATCCCATTTTCCAGCATTATCTAGCTTATTGAAATAAATTACTAAAATATCAATTTTAAAAATTAATTTAATAATTATTCTAGTGTCCATAAAAATAATTCCACCAGTCAATAATTAAATTGGCTTGGTCAATTTGTCTTCCAAGTTTCCCTAAGAAGTTATTGACCCTTAGATTGACATTAATTAATTCACCACTGATATTAGTAGCCAATAAATTGGTCTAGGCTCAAATCTAACCTGGGTACTACCTAGTATCTATCATGCATAATTTATTATAACATTTGCTTTTGGCACCAATTGATATCTCGGTGTCTTGGGTTCCACACTGTGAAATAATTAACTTGTACCTCACATGTGTAAGTGACATTAGCACATTTGATTAACTTTTAATCAAATGCTAAGCAAAGCAATAAAATTTCACCTACTCATTCCAACTATGGGCTTGGCCTTAATCTAGAGCCATACATACTTATGCTGATTGGTCCTAGACCACTTTTAAAGGAAATGGAAATGGCTATAGTTTAGTCATGCAAAAGATTAGGTTGATGGTAAAAGATGTTTTTGTTGGACTCAAAGAGATAGCCGAAGTTTTAATTCAATTCAAAGGAAAATATCGAGTTTCTAGTTGAGAAACTTGATTTGGACAAGAAAATCAAGTGTATAGCTTACGTTAGTTTCTATCTTATTAGACATAATAAAATATCAAGATTTCAAAAAATGAGTATAATCCTTGCATGCTAAAGAAGAGCTTGGGACTAGATGTGAGCATTTGACATTGTATGTGAGAAGAAGAGAGCTAATGGGGGCCATATAAAATACAAACAACATGACAAACAAATGTAATGATAGTTAATAAATGCACAAGCGAGGTGTGAGCATAGTTGTCGAGAAACACACTTCATAATGTTAGGATTTAAGAAAACTCATTTCATACCTGGACATTTATAAACACATTAAACATCTATTTTAAATTTCCAAAAGAAGACACCCTTTCCAATGAACATTTATCATGGATTCATTTGATGCATTGATATGGATATTGGCATTGATTGAGAGAATTTTGTTTGAATTGTGGTCCAATGGCACCATCTTTAGTTAAAGTTAATGTTAGCCGTGGATAATGGACAATGATGCATTTAAATATAGATGTTATGGTGAATATTCATATGTATTGTATAGAATTATGACTCATGATTAGTTGTGTTTGCTTTGTATATATGTACATGTGCGTGAACATAGAGTTTTATAGTTCTTTTCTATCTTGAATGAAACTCATCTCTAATGTTCTATGGAACTCGTATGAAACTTGTTTCATACACCCCAATTTAGAATCCTTGGCAATTGAAAGCAGCCTTATTCTTTCTTGGCAATTAGCCCCCCCTTAGGTTGACATTAATTAATTAATTAATGATTCTCTTCTAATGTTTCTATTGACATTAATGGCTAATAAAATGATCTAGACCAAAATCTTTTACTAGATACCACCTAGTACTTGCCAAGTACAACTTATTACCACTTTTGCCATAGAAACATGAAATGGGGAATGGGAATGGGGAATTGGGATGGAGATGGTGATAGGAACACCAAACCTAGGGAACGGGATGTGGGAATAGGAATAGCATTTAAAAAATTAAAAATCATGAAAAGAATTTAATATTTTACTCGTAATCCATGTGGAGTGTTAAAACCGAGATATGTAATCCACAAGGGCAAATCATTTTAAGTTTAACTTTAAAGATATCATGCATCATTCTAAAATTAGTCATTACAAATTAAATTATAACTTATAAGGCTCAAGAGTTAAGCTATTCAATAATAAAACGCATAATATATATGCCATAAAACAATGAACAATGAACAATGAACAATGAACTAAACTTTAAAGTCTAAGCTGAAAGAACATGCCCATGGCCCCATTGCCAAAAAACTTAAAAGATTACGAATATGAAGTCTAATCTTTGAAAGAACATGCTCATTGTTCCAAAAAAGACTACAAATATGAAGTCTAATCGCTAGATTAAAGCAAAATGCGGTGTGCCAAAATAGCCCAAAGGGCAACTACAAGACTGCAAGTACAAATGCAATGTCGGCATGGCACAACGGCCCAAGTGTCACACGGTCATCAATGATTATAATATCATATACAATGTACATGTGTCATGAAACTCATGATAAGCAAACTAAATCAAAGATCATCATGATTTGAGGTTGCTCTAGTTACTCTTGAAGTGCCAGCCTCATCATCATGTGTACCATGAACTACTGTATCTCCCTTAACATCAATATGTTTCTCCTCTTCTTGCTGCATCTCCCACTCTGAATGGATCGGACTTTGTTGTCATACTGTTACATAACATCCTCAAATTAGCACTAACAATTACCAAATTGTTTGTCCTCTCCACACCAAGACGGTTCCTCTTCTTTGAAGCAATGTAAGCGTATGTACTTCACAATTTCTCCACACCAAGATGGTTCCTCTTCTTTGAAGCAATGTGAGCATATGTACTCCACAATTGCTCCAAACAAGAGGAGCTAACTAATTGACTCAAAATACGGATGGCTAGTTGCTACAAATTAGGACCACCTGAACCATAGTCCTTTCACCACAAAGCTGCCCCAATCTTACAACGATCCTCCTATGCATCCCCATAACCAAAAGAATCGTGAAAGGTCCTATAACATGAAAGCTGGTCTCTGATCTTTCATCTAGTGCCATAATCAGGCATTAGACGAGACAATATGATTCTCCATGCATCCATATTCTCAATGTCATTCTCTTGATCCTTGCCGTGGAACTCAAGATTCACAACAAATGTAGCTGCATGTATGGGTGAGCTATAGGAGTTCCACCTTGTCACAACCAAATGGCGTATCTTCTCATATGTCTCATCATTTGGTAGCCAATTCGTGCACCTTTTCATTTAGCCTATCCATAGCCTCATATACCTTACCAATGCAAGGTTGTGTAGCATCCATAACCCTCAATAAATGCACAATAGGTGATACCATAGTATCTATCCGCCTTATATCATTCTAAAAAGCGGAGTTATCTACTTTCTCTAAGCATAAGATACCTGTAGGAGTATCTGACAATGCTGATGAGGCGAACTCATCACTAAGAAATAATTGCCTCAAGGCACCAATGCATTCTCTTAATCTACCTAACATCAAGAAGTTAAAGGCAAATTTGGTATTAGAGTATTTTAAAAGTGTCTTCTTGGACTGCAAAGAGAATTGATGGCGAAGAAATTGGTGATTCAAAACAAAACTAACCATTTGAGCTCCTTGCTCTATAACAGATGCAATCCATGACATGTTACCAATATCCTTTAGTAGGTTATTTAAGCAATGAGCCATATAATATGAAATTGTGATATGCGGATAATATCCTTGGATAATAGCACTTGTTGCCATATTTGCAGACTCTCCATTTGCAACAAATCCCACAACATGCTCTCGGCCAATAAGCTCAATACCTGTAACCCACTTTGCTTCAAGTACATCTACCGACTTTCCTATCCTTGAGGCATCATGTGAAGATATGAAATACATTTTCCCATGAGAATGCAACCATGCCATGAATGGATCGCTTGCGTGTATCACTCCAAGCAGCATCAATCAACGAAGTTTCATTTTTAGCCCATAAGCTATTTCTAGTCATTGTTACTTGTTCAACAAGGGGCTTTTCCTTGTCGAGCAAAGCAATGCGTAAGGTCTCTGATGATGGAGGTATATACGAAGGGCTATACTCACCAATCTTCTTGCACATCAATTTAAAATACTTTAATCTGGCTACATAAAATTGAAGTTGGTTATGACGTTGGGTGTAAAGCCCCTTTGGGTGTAAACTTCCGTGTGTATAAACTTATGGGTGTGAACACACCCTTTACTTGTACCCTAACACACCCTTTGGGTGTAAACTCCCGTGTGTATAAACTTATGGGTGTGAACACACCCTTTACTTGTACCCTAACATATAAATACATTTTTATTCTTTCAGTACCATGCAATACATTGGTACACTCTTATACGATTCTCTAAGCTCTCTGCTCAATCTCTGCTCACTCTGAGCTCGCATTCTGGTCAATACTCAAGTGCTACAAACTGGTATCAGAGCCATAATGGTTCATGCAAGCCACAAGTAGTAGTCACCAGTTGCAAGCTCAACGGGATAGTGACAGTTGTAAGACCCAGGTGACACGCAGATAGAGGAGACTAAGGTGACTTCTACAACCAATATGCAAGAGCACGACCAAGCAATAGGCGAGAAGCAGACGAGCTGTAACCAACCTTCCTTTCGTGGATAGGTGGTAAATCCCTGATTACAACTTAATTACAGCAACAAACAATTAATGCAAATTTGAAAATACAAATTTACCTACTGATCTTGGACAATGCATACCTGATTGGCCCCAAAATTGGTGTCCCTTTCGGTATTTCTTTAGCTTTATTGAAGAAGAAGTTGATTTATGATGGGATTCTCCCAATCCCTTTCGGAATTCCAACTCCCCTTGCTGTTCAAAATCACCAGCAAGTTTTTAATCTGATTTGCTCCTTGATTCAAGCAATCAATTGGTCTTCACCCGCTTTGATGGAGATGGAAAATGCCCCAAATTCAATTATTTGCTAGTCCCTCCACTTGAATAGGCTAAAAATAGCTTTAGTCCAGTTGAATCCAAGTCTTGGAGCTTCCAATTTTTGGCACGCTTCCCAAGGGTGCTGCTAAACCTTAATTTCTGTTTTGCAGATTAGGGTTTACAACAGAGAAATCTAAAATTTCTCAGCTTTTAGGGGTCCAAAAGCTGAGATTTTTGAAGCAAGGTTGTGAAATAGCTGGGAGATGAGATGAAAAGCTGTAGAGAGAGAAAATTCAGAGTTTTGTCGCGAAGAATGACTGAAAATCAGTCAAATGCAATTACTGCCCTACCACAACAGCTTGTAGATGAAAAGAATTGAACAAAATCAATTATTTATTACTGTTGCCCTATCTCAATAGCTTGTAGATGCTATCTCTTGCTGTTGATTGGTCCTCTTGCCCTTGGCAACCTCAGAAGGTTCTCCAATGGTTGTAAATCAGACCAACAACCTCTCCTCCCTCTCTCTTGTAAGCTGAATTTATAAAAAATGCCTCTCTCCAGTCTCTAAAGACGTTTTTCAATCTTGCATGGGCATTTTTGTCAAGTGGCAGCCTTTCCAAATGGTTTGTTCAGCATTTTTCATAATTAAATATTAATTTTCAGCCTTTAAATACTGAAAATTAATCTAATAATTATTTCGGTGCCATGAAAAATAATCTGACCTTGGTTTTCCCCAGGTTCACAGTTAGGTCTTTGTCTTGGCAGAAGGCTTGTAGTGCGTCCAGTTGGCGCTGTAGCCTTTCGGGTGTGCTGGAGATGAGGACTATGTCATCCGCATATAGTAAGATGGGTATCAGTGTCCGTCCCAGGCTCGATCCCTCCTCGCCCAATCTATCTATGTACTCTGAGATCTCATCAATGTAGAGGCCAAATAGGGTGGGTGAGAGTGGGCATCCCTGCTTGACTCCGATGGTGCTGGTTATCTCCTTTGATAGCCCTCCTGGTGCCCGAACTCGGCCCGTTACCAATTCGTATAGTGCCAGTATCCCCCATCGCATTTCGGTTGGGACCTCCAGTTCGTGTAGTCTCTGCGTGAGCCTCGCTCGTGGGATTGTGTCAAAGGCCTTGCGGAAGTCCACGAAGCAGCAGTACACCCGTCTTCCATGTGCTCTGCCCTCCTCTATGATGGCTCTTAGTGTGAGGATATGGTCAAGGGTGCAGAACCCCCTCCTAAACCCTGCTTGTCCTGCCGCCCGATGTTGGTATTACTCTGCCCACTTGCTCAGCTCGTGGTCCAGTATGGATCCATAGAGCTTGACTAGTACATGGCCAACCATGACTGCTCGGTAGTTCGTGGGAACCATGGGGTCTCTGGCCTTCAGGATAGGTATTATGGTGTTGGCTGACCAGCTGGCATGGAAGCCTTCGCATAGGGCTCTGTTGAACATGTGTGCTAGGAGAGGTGCCAGTATGTCTCTAGCATGGGTCAAATGCTCTGCTACCAAGCCTTCATGGTCTTGGGCACAGCCATTTTGGAGTCTATCAATGGCGTCCCGAACCCGCTCCATGCTGAAGAATGTGGATGATCCGGGTCTGCTCCCCGGGGGCCGGGGTAGCTGGGGCTGCTTGGGTACTTGGTATAGTGAGGTTGCATATGCGTGCCAAGTGTCCGGGGAGGTGATGGGCGTCTGGGCTCGAGGTTCCATTTTGGAGAGGTAGGCTCGTTTCTTCCGTCGCACTAGATGACGGAAGATCAAGCGTGCCTGTTTATGTGTGTGTACTCCCCGTGCTTCGTCTTGTTGAAGATGGAGCCGGGTTTCCCTGCACTCTGCGTCGTACCAGCTATTCTGTGGGACATTCTTGTTCGGAGGGGTGGAGTGGGGGGATGTGTGGGGGAAGTATTCGGTAGCCGAGGTGTGTAGTGTGCCCGCCAACTGTGCTGTGACCTCCTCCAGGGGCGCGTGGGGGTCCATTTCCAGCAGGCTCCAGTAGAGATGGTCGGAGTATGCGCTCGCAGTTAGCCTGGTAAAGTGGTACCTGGGGAATCTTGGGGGGTTGCTTGCTGGGGGGGGTTAGGTCATACCTGCAGGTTATGTCAAATTGCAGGTCGGCAGCCACTGCGAGTGGGCGAGGTGATATTTTAAAGGACTGGATGTCGGGGATAAGTGATAAAGGGCCGAGGATATAGTCCATTGTGCTTGCTCCGAGTTTCTATGTGGGTGCTCCATGTGCCCCCCGTCCGATGCAATTGGCCGCGTGCTTGTGTGGGAAGCATGTGAGGGCATCCGACCCGGGCCATCTGTTGAGACCGTTGAGGATGGCTAGTCCATGTGCCCCCCCTAACGCCAATAGGTGTTCACCATATTCGGTGCATTCAGCTGTGTCCTGTGATGCCCGGTTGAGTCCTATCTCCTTTGGTGCGATCTCTTTGTACATGTGGTCTTCGCTCTCGAAGAAGGGGGTCTGCCTCTGTGCTGTGCGTGCGTTGAAGTCTCCGGCCAACATGACATCCCCCAAGCTGGAGTAGTGCATGATATCCTCGTACAGTGGTAGGTATGGTGACTCGCCCTTCGGTGATGCGTATGGGGAGTGTGTTGGTGGGAAATAGAGAGAGAGAGAGAGGGAGATGCAAAATGAACGTACAATTGATAGAGCGTGCATATATAGGCTGAGGTATACACTTATGCCCCTTCACAAATTAGCAGCCTAATGCAAGCTCCTGCATCAGTTCGTGTGTTCATGTCTTGCTCTCCCTCTCTATAATCCCTCTTGCGGCAGTTCGTGTCTCTATTGGAGTGTCCTCATTCTCTTTAGGCCTGTGTGTTGACATCTTATGTGAGTAGACATTGTTGTGTGTAAAAAGTGCGTGCTTAGGTGCAAACACCTTTTACACTACTTAGCATTAAATCACATGGTCAAAATATTGTATCACCTAAAGGTTGAGTCTACTCTAAATGCTATATAAGCTACCTTCCCAAATTCCACTTTCACAAATCCCCCCTTCAGATCATGGGTGGCTGTGAACTCGTGACATGAAACATATGGAAAAAATAAAAAGGGAAGGTCTTATCTCTAACAGTTATTAGCGTCTAGTCCTGTACAATGATTCTGGAAAGGAGATACATAAGTGTGAGAGATGCAATGTGAGGAAGATCACGACATGGTCTATTGAAAAGCTCAAGGACCCAAAGCAAGACATGGTTTGAGAGGTGTGTGTGTATGGCTCAAAGGCTCATCAAAAGTCAGTGTGGCTTAGAGGCATTGGGCACATGACCAAAAGCCAAACACATGGGCATAGCTTTCGGGATCAACTTAGAGGTCACACAGGAAGTGGTTATGATCCCCCTTGAAATATAGCTCCATTGTGGATGGGAAGGAAAGAAAAATAAAAAGAAATACAACTCGTTTTGGATTAAAATTTGGGCAGAGAACCCATACAATTATTTAATAAGTGATGGAAAGGTCTTAGTGCATGTGCGAGCATGGCCAGTGTCTAATTCCAACATGTTTATATTCTAATTTTAAAAATTTTACTGTTATTTTGATTTTGATTTTTAAAAAATTTTATCGGGATAAAAAATCCCCCTTCAATTTTAATGTCGAGGACACCGCGATCAATGTCGATCGCTTGTGATGCCATTGCCAAACATTGGATGCTTGGCGGATCATTTTTCGGCCGATGTTGAAGGCACGAGCACTCCTGTGGTCTTTCATGGGTCATCGAAGGCCCCAATTTGATGTAAATAGGTGCCAATGTGAAAAGCTCCAAAGTTCAGAGAAGAAATTTTGAAAGTTTGGGCTCAGATTTGAAAAGCCCCAAACTTTGTTCACGAAATTTGAAGAAATTTTGAGCAATTTGCAAGGCCCCAATTTCATATGAACTGCCCTTAAGGAGAAAGGAAATTTTAACCTTAATAAAGTAAGGTTTAATTAAAAAACCTTATTCTAATGCCAAGCTTGTTGAGGCAGATCTGAGGGGGCTCAGACGTGATGGCAGATCTGATGGTGGGCAGGACCAAAACATCACAGGCAGCAGATTTCCTTGCAGCAAGTGGTCAATGCGAAGTCCCCAATTTGATGTAGATAGGTGCCAATGTGAAAAGCCCCAAAGTTCAGAAAAGAAATTTTGAGAGTTCGGGCTCAGATTTGAAAAGCCCCAAACTTTGTTCATGAAATTTGAAGAAATTTCGAGCAAATTGCAAGGCCCCAATTTCATATGAACTGCCCTTAAGGAGAAAGGAAATCTTAACCTTAGTAGAGTAAAGTTTAATTAAAAAACCTTATTTTAATGCCAAGCTTGTGAGGCAGATCTGAGGGGGCTCGGACATGACGACAGATTTGACGGCAAGCAGGACCAAAACATCAGACAGGTGGTAGATTTCCTTGCAGCAAGTGGTCAATGCATCAGTAGTCAATGCGATGGGCAGGACACGCATGTCAAACAGGTGCAGGACACACATGTTAGACAGACGGCAGGTCAACAGGTGAGACAGACGTCAATCAGTGCGGACTGATGCTGATGTGCCTTGGCAGACTGGCACTCAGGGGGCAGGGCAGAGGGCAGCAACCAGGAAGGGCAGTGGGTCAGCTTCTTCTTCTTCTCCTCCTCCTTCTTCTTCTTCTTCTTCAAGTTTCAGCTTCTTCCTCAGTTGTTGCTGCTGTTGTATTATGAACAGCGGGTCATGGGCTGTGCACATAGGTTGCTGCTTCACTGGGACAGAGGTTGCTGCTTCACTGGGACAGATCATCTACTGCTCCGATACCATTGTTGGGTATGGAGCTCGTGTGTGACCAGCAGGCTGTGGCGGATGGAACTCCATGGAGGATGAAAGATAGATTGATAGTGAGATATGTGAGGTATGTAGAATGAAAGTACAAGTGATAGGGTGTGGATATGCAGGCTGAGGTATCCACCTACACCTTTGACCTTTATTTAATGCTAAGTGGTGTAAAAGGTGTTACACATAAACACACACTTTTACACACAACAATGTGTGTGCACACATAGGAATAAATAAATCTAACAATGACATCCGTGGACTCTGTTCATACGTGTGATGGGTGGCATCACTCCTCAATCTGCTGGATTGTTTGGCCACATGGGAAGGATGGGTGAATCTCTACTATTTGGATGGGGGCATTTGTGAGCAGGTCAGAGATGTGTGAACCAAGGACTAACGAGTCATTAGTTTGGTTTGTTCTGAGTCCTTAATATTTTTGTTTATGAGGATTATATTCATGCATTGGCAAGCTATAACTATAATAGATATGCATAATGGGTTACTGGATAGACTATAGTCTTTAAGCTCCTTATCAAGGGTTGGATTGTTTGTTTGTTATGGCATTTCTTGAGCATAATGATTTTTTATGAGGTATAGATAAAGCTTACCTTCTTTTGTTGGTGGATCTTTTCCCAGGTAAAAGAGACTGATTCAGTGATAATCGTGACACATGAACCTTCTTGGTTATTGGATTGGTATTGGGGCGGCTTTACAGGTGCAAATGTATCTCATTTGATACAAGACCATTTAAGAGGTCGATGCAGGATAAGAATTGCAGGCGATTTGCATCATTTTTTCCGTCATTCAGTAACCAAATCATCTAAGGTTCCTAATGTGGAACACCTTATTGTGAATGGATGTGGAGGGGCATTTCTCCACCCCACCCATGTATTTGCAAGATTCAATACATTTTTGGGATCTTCATATGAGAAAAAAGCAGTTTATCCATCATTCGAGGACTCGCAGCGAGTGCGTACATAGTCAAATGTTCATTAGTCTTAACAAATGGTGCTTGGCATGCATGGTCATAATGTTGAGTTGTGTGTAGGTGGTTGGATGCATGTGTGCTTGTACAACTATGTCATACTTTACTTCTAATTCTGCAGAATAACACTCCATAACACATTTTATTTTGCAGATTGCTTTGGGCAATATCTTAAAATTTAGAAAGAAGAATTGGCGATTTGATGTTATTGGTGGGATTGTCTATTTTGTCTTAGTGTTTTCTTCATTTCCACAGGTAAATGAGGCAAACAAAAATTCACAAACATATTAGAGTTTCTTGGTGTCCTTTATTGTACATTTGAAGAAGTGCTCTATCTCTGTCTATATTGTTTTTCTCTCTGATGTTTGTTCAGTGGGGAAGCAAGATAGGCTTGTTCACCAAAGTGTGGGGTTGTTTTGACAGTGCAAGCTGGATAACATTCTACAAGAGAACACATTGATTGAGCTGATTCAACAGCTTTGGTGGACACTTTGGGCAGCATTTGTGAATATGCTAGAGTACTCATACATATCATTGAGTGGGACTCTAGTGCTTTTGGCCATTTCTTACCTTTTTGTTCCGGTTAAAATTTCAAAAAAGCGCCGTGCCTTTTTGGGGCTCATTCATGTCAGTGCCCATTTAACAGCTGCGATGGTTCTCATGCTAGTGTTGGAAATTGGCATTGATATATGTATACGCCATGGTCTTTTAGGTGCTGCAGGTATTTTTTCTGTCCTAGATAGATATTGGGTTCTCTGTACTCATAAGACTTAACATGGTACTTGATCATGTTGACTTCTCTATAGCTATGTTCTGTTTTTTGATTAAACTTAAAACTTTATAATTACAGATTTCATGTGAAAACCAGAATTAGCATGATACTCAAATTCCTTTTCTATTTACTGTTGAAAAGAGGAATGAATGGCTTGCTGAGCTTTTATACCTTTTCACTTAAAGTTCTGCTCTTTCTCACGTTACAAGGTTTTGCTCTTTCTCACATTAAACTAAAGAAAACTTCAAATTCCATTCCCGATTTTGCAAGCTACGGGCATTGTATCCAAAGGCTTCTTGGAATGCTAAAAGTCCATGCTGATCTTTAGGAAATCATAATGCCTTTTAGGACAGCATTATTCTAAGGTTTTGATTGGTAACAAGAACTTGGAACTTGCTTAAGGAATCTTTTGTGCATAAAATATTAAGAGGTAATTTGTGAGTATTACCCCTAAATAAAGGGTGGTTGGTGGTTGTGTGAGTATTATCCCTAAATATCTGTCGCAGTGCTGTTGATGAGATTGAGCTCTAGGTGGAAGTTGCTGAGCTGGAATAGAAAGCATTGATTTTGCTGAGTTGTAGTATCAATATATCACACCTAGTGTGCTGATTTCGATTGGTTGACATCCTTTAAGGTTCCATGAACCTTTAATAGAGCAGAGACTCTCTCTCTCTCTCTCTCTCTCTCTCTCTCTAAAGTGGGAAGTTAGGTAGGGGAGATAAATGATAGGTAGTTGGAGAGGAGAGAATAGATTAGAATGTGAGTAGGTGAGGATGAGAGTAAAGAGGAGAGAATATAGCAAAGTGTGATGAGAGTTGGTGGAGATGAGAAACAACTAAACTAATGACAAAAAAATTAGTCCTAATCATGCATAAGCTTGGAATGATTTGAGCTAGACAAAGTGCTTCACAAAGCCAAGAGCTTTGTGGACTGATACCATGATAGGAAACATGGTGTCCACTACTCATGACTTAAATCTTAGCTAGCTATGGAGGATTATACCTCAAGGTGTTCATGATGTGTGGATTAGAGACGAAATAAGTATGTAGAGAGAAAAGAGAGAGAGAGAGAGATGGACATAATCTAGATGCAAAAGAGAACGTTTTTCATTAGATTCACAATGTGTCATGATACAAAGAGAAGAAGCCTCTTATATAGGTTGATACAAGTTGCTTTGCTGACATTATTGATGACCTCAAAGTGAGTCTACCTAACATTCTTTCATAGGTGTAGACGAGTTTAATACATCTTCCACTTCCACCAAACAAAAAGACATCCAAATGAGCGTAGTTGAAGAGCCTATTTCTAACATGTTTCTCTGTAAAACCTAGTGTATGTTCAGTCAGTCTCCGATGGACTTGCATGCTGGAGATGGTTGCTCATAGCAAGCTTCATAGTAGAAGTGAAACCGTAAGTGGGAAAGCATTGGCTTTGGAAAGGGGAGGCTGCTTGAGTGGTAGAGGAGCAGAAGCTATTGCAGTCATCATATTTGCTTCTCTATTTGTTGGGCTCAATCTTTTGCAACATGTTTGTTTTCTCCAAAGAGTTCATGTCCAAAGGCTAGTGGAGGACTAAAGAAGAGCACAATGAGGCTGAGGAGAGGTATTGGAGAAGGGCTGCAAGAGGGCGGAAGGGACTTTTCTTGAGGTGGGGCGTAGGATGAGAGAAGTAAGATAAAATATCTTTTTTGTGGGGTGTGTGTGCGTGCAAAGTAGCAGATTGGCTGGACAAAGAATTAAAAAAAAGTGGAGAAGGAAGCAAGTGTGGCACAAACTGCAGGTAATGAGAGGAGATATATAGAGTTTCATGGCGGCATATGAGCATGTTTGGATTCGTATTGTTTTCCATACGTACAACATATGAGAACATAAGAAAAAGTTAAAACTATGGTTGTGTGCATGTCTGATGAGCATACGATCTGAACTTCTTTATTCTGAATAAACATTATTAAGGGCACATGAAAAAAGTTGTGAGGGCTTTAGCTTTTGTTCACTTTTTTCATTCCAATGGGGATTTCTGTAGAGGTAGAGGTTAGTGTGGAAAGCTCATAGGGTTATATGATGATATGCAAGTCTTTTGGATTTATTATGATTTTTAAATTGGTATATTTTGCATCTAACCTTCATATTCTCTGTTTGCATCTATGTTGTGCATTGAAAAGAAAAAAAATCCCTCTTAGTGTTTTTTGTTCCCTTTGCCTCCTTAGTCAACAGTCAAGGTGATCCAAATTTTATACATTGGTATTTGTGTCTCAACGGTTCTAATTCTTTTTTATTACAATTACAGGCTATCATACACTATATGAATGGTACCGATCCTTTGAGAATGAGCATTTTCCTGATCCAACCGGTTTAAAGGCTCGTATGGAGTTCTGGACCCTTGGGCTGTATCCAGCTTGTATCAAGTATTTAATGTCGGCTTTTGATGTGCCTGAGGTTTGTAATGTACTTCTGTTGTAGGACGATGATCATATGCACCTGTTACCTGTTGTGCGCTGGTTGTGTTTATGAGTTTTGTCCATATATTATACTCTGCTATTGTGCACCTGCCTATCTTCTGGGGCAATATATATTTTTAATCTGCATGCCTATTTTCTTTAGTAGTAATATAAATGTTGCCTGTCATGCAGGTCATTGCCGTAACCCGCATGAATATTTGTAGAAGCGGGATGGCTGCTTTACCTCGGGGATATGCTCTTGTATATTATATTGGTATTTTTCTGTATTACTGGGTTCTTTCAACCCCTGTTGTATCACTTGTTTTCGGCTGCTACCTGTACATCTGTATAAACTGGTTCCATCTTCACTTTGATGAAGCATTTTCCTCCTTACGTATTAGCAATTACAAGTCATTCACACGCTTCCATATCACACGGGCGGGACATCTGGAAGTATATACAATAGCTATTGATAAGGTATGCTACCTTCTATCTTTGTGGCTTTCTAAAATGATGGGCTGCTGTTGTTTCTTTCCTACTTAACAGATTAAGTTCATCTCGCTGGCCTAACTTTCTTGGAAACATGCTTGGGTAGCATACTTATCTCTACTGCTGCATTGACGTTTCATGGGTGATTGGTCTGCTGGATATACTGAAATTCAATAAGCCAATGCTGCAGCTTGAACATTGTCTATGACAGGAGGACCACTAGTGCATTTCGCAATGATGTTACCTACTTGAAAGAATTTGGTAGAATGTCTGTCACTTTCAACTGCTTAGCCCACCACTAATGCTTTAGATGTTTGCATCTCGTCTTTTTATATCTTCCAAGCTGACCACCTACACCTGATCAATAAACAGCTCCAGCTTTGTCAAGGGCTATGGAAATCTGGTTTGACATTGTAACCTTGTTAGAACAAACAAGAGTGCACAAAAATTTATAGGCAACATGACTAACAAATGTATACTCAGAAGAATGGAATGAGATGATAAACAGCGTAACTGTGAAACACGTTTCACTGGCCCTGAAATGCAAATTGCCTGATTGGCAGAAAATGCTTTACTGAAATGTGAAATGCAATGAAATGCCTAACTAAACCATGATATTCTTTTACTTTTTGGAAGTTTCTTGCACGCATATCGTATATAAGATACCATTAATTCATCTTGTCTAATCAAGGAGGGTTCAGTATTACCTTGTCTTGAAAGCTTTCAAACCATCATTAGTGATGATTCGCTATCAATTAGCATCGGGATAAGTTAAAGACTCAACCTCACACTAGTAGATACATTGTCAAGAAAAACGATGAAAAGAAAAAAAAATCTTTAATGTGTTAGGTCAGTGTTTTGGTTAGACGTTTCACTAAGTCTTTGGCCAAGGGTGAAATGTTTCAGGTTGAAACGCTTTGAAGCTACAATGTTAACACGGTTCTCTTGGATGATAGTGAAATATATGAACAAGTGAGATCTTATGAATGAATGAGCAAGGAGTGGAGAAGCCAACTCTGATGTAGTGGGAACAAAGGCTCAAGCTCGAAGTAGAGGTGTAGAAGAAGCCCACACATACTTTTGTGACTTGGGGTTTGGGGCTCAGGCTATGGGTGTTGAAGGTGTTGATGATGCAGTGTGGGGATTGTGGTGCCATCTAGAGCAATTGTTTAGCAACCTTTTATTGCGTTTCAATGTAAGGCAGCACATGGAAAGTTGGAGATGTTGGCCAGGATAATGACAACAACAAACAACAATGCCTTTTGAGTGTAGGTTCTAGGATGAGGATGTAGTTGTGGGCAGCAGTCAGGATACTGACTGATGCTGAAGGATGCTACTACCTCGATGTGTAAACACACATTACCATGTGTTAGTGTGTGAACAAACCTTAGTGTGTGTAAGTCTAGGATTAGGGTTTAGGGGAATCCCAAGGCTGTTATCTATCAACTATCAACTTATGACATCAATCTATATAGCTTGTTGCGTGTGCAGATCTAAGATCTCCTTCTCTCTTTTTGTCCTCCCTAGTTAGATATGTTCAATGCCTCTCTCTCATGAAGTGCCACCAATGATCCATGGTGCTCAAATTTGTAATACTCCTGTTGGGTTGCATTGACTCTGTAAGGTGGCTTATTAGGTGGGCTACTTCCATGGATAAGATCTATGCCATGATCTTGTGGCCTTTTAGATGATAGTTGCCGTAGAAGTGACTGAGAGAAGTAATCAATACACATTTAGAGAAATGATATGCGATCCTTCTCTAACTTAGACAAGTTCCCAACA
This sequence comes from Lygodium microphyllum, assembly GCF_053477565.2. NCBI lineage: Eukaryota > Viridiplantae > Streptophyta > Polypodiopsida > Schizaeales > Lygodiaceae > Lygodium > Lygodium microphyllum. Next base: position 100,828,271 of record NC_141149.1, on the reverse strand, counting down.
TTCTCACTATCATCTTTATCCTTAGTAAAAACCAAGTATGCTAAAAGATGATTTTTCATTACTTTAGAAATGACAATTGTAGATACAATAGGGACAGATTCACCTTTCAACTTTACATCAAGTGTGAGTGTATATTTCTTAAGTTGAATAGTGATCTTTTTTGCACGAGAATCAATCACTACATGCATACGGTGATACCATGGCATACTAAGCACACATCGCAATCCTGAAGTGGAGCAATGAAGAACTCTTGGCTGTCCACATATCCTTGTATATGCAATCAAAGCTTTCCAATGAGCGATGTGATAGGCTCTGTATGGCTTTTACATGCCATTCCAACTTTCCCTATGGGTCCCATCTTATCCTCTTTGATGCCTAGACGGGCTGCTATGTCTACAGAGATGAAGTTGGCTCATACACCATTATCGAAGAAAATCAATGCATGCGAATCCTTAATTTTGCCCTATGTTGTGCATAACTTAGTAGCATCATCACTGGGCTAATCACTAACAACATCGGGCACCAATCCCATTGATGTTTTGGGCTTCTTTCCTTTAGAATCTTCCCGATTTTCTGATTTATCAGCTTTCTACCTATTCGGAAGTCCCTTGCAATGTGACCCTCTTGTTCCCCAATAGTCCCTTGCAATGTGACCCTCTTGTTCATGAATAAAACATTTGTTTGCAGCCATCAATTCCTTACGTTGTGTCAATGTTTTCGAGCTCTTTCTTTGCTATTTTGGCCTTTTTATAGGCTGATTTTCAGATCTGCTCCTTTTCTCAGCCTTAAACAACTTTTTATTCAGCTTCTCCCTACTCTCTAGGGAGCCCGAATCCTTTCCACACAGCAAAGCATCGGCTGTAGCAGCAGTCTCTATGAGCTGAGACATGTTAGACACGATGGATTTAATGCAAAAATCCACGATTCCTTTGGGCAGCCCACAAACATATTTGTCCACTTGCTCATGAAGGGGTACGCGATAATAAAAAGTAATAGGTAGCAATGCATCCCAAAACTTCTTATTATATTGCTCCAAATTCTTACATTCCTTAGCATTCAGCTTATTCCAAGCTATCATGATGTCCACCTTAAAGAAACTTGTCAACCAATTCGATGCAAACATTTGCATAAATTGTACCCACGTTGACAGTGCTCTACCTTGTATCAAAAGAGTGGACCACCACTGCAATGGATTTCCTTTCAAGAAAGTGGTTGCCTTTCGAATCTTTGAGGACTCGGTGAAGTTTCCCCTTGAATAGGTTGCATCAAACTGCTGAATGAAAGTCAAAGCTTTCAGCTTATCTTGTGTACCATTGAAGGACTCAAACTTCACTGCCTTTCCACCCTCATCTAGTCTTTCGTTGCACCTTTGGGTGTCAAGTTGTCATACATTGGCTGCTACAAAAGGGGTGCATTTGCTGAATTTACATAAAAACCAACACCAAACAAAGCATTTGCCTCACCAACATTTATTTCTTGAGCCCCATAAGCATTTGGGGATGCAGATGCATTACCAAATATACTACTTTGTGTCCCAGGCATCAAGCTAATGCTGCCATACATAGGGTTTTGTACATTTCTAGCCATACCCGAATACATTGGGCCTTGCACACTGCACTGGTTGCATATCATAGTGATTTGTGCTATACATTTCCGTATGTGGTCCTTGTCCATTCATAGCATGAAAAATCGTGCTTCCACCAAAGTATCCTAGCTGCCCCATCATAGCAGGCATGCCCATTGTCCAAAATCCATTGGGTATGCACTTCCATGATTGCCTTGCATTTGCATTCCTTGCCCTGTAAGTATCAATTGTTTTGTTTCATTTGCATCTTTGGAAGCTTCAAATGAAGGCTTTGGCATTACCTTCGGTGCACCTTGTTGTCCCGAAGGTGTAGAAGATGTCTTTTTCTTTTTGCCCTTGTTGTCCTTCTTCGGAGCATTCAAAAATAGGGTAAATTGAGGACTCTTTGCTAATTTAGCAAAGAGATTTGTTGCTGTCCTCATTTGATTCTTAAACTAGTCATCAAATTCCTTTTCACTTTTCTAGTCATCAACCTCCTTATGTCTTGAAGGCTGTGAATCTTGCCTAACAACAACATTTTCAGCTTGCTGTCCATGGTCTGAGCCTTGTCCAAGATCAAGCATTGAATTTTCTTCATTCCCATGTGAATGTTCATACTAAGAGGCATCATCATTGCTTGATGCATCTCACTATATGAATATATATTATTGTACTTTCTCAACTGAGAGAAAAAATCAGTACTAGCACAAAGCTTTGGCTTGCAATTAGGTGCCTCGGGCCCACCAAATCAAGGGATTGAGTGTTATCCTGGCAATGGAGCCATGAAACTAGCATTCTTTCTTGGAAAGGGTGGTAATTCTTTGATTAGCAAACGAACATAACTTAAATTGCACAAATTACCTTAATAATCTCGGATATTGGATACCTTGTTGGCCCTAAAACTGGTGCCTCTTTTGGTATTTCTTTAACTTGATTACTAATGGAATGAGTACAAGCTGAGATTCACAATCTCTTTTGCCATTCCAAAAGCCCCTTTACTAAAGCAACAATCAATAATCAATTTGGGCCAATTGTTCCTTGATTTTTTACCCAAGACTTGCACAAATGAAACCACCGACTAGCCAACTGTTACCCCAAATTATAATGAATTGGTTGGCATTGGCATTTGAATTCCCTGACAATTAGATAAATTTCAAGTACTAAATTCAATGTACTATGTTTTCACCAATTGGCACGGGTCTCGAGAATCCTAATTTCTATAGAAATTTAGGGTTTATAGTAGAGATCTCTTTGTTGTCCACCAAATTTGACTGAGATCTGCTCAAAATGACTGAGAAATGTTGAGATCTCTTGAGAATGGGTTGGAGAAGGTGAGAAAGAGCCAAGATGAGAGAAATTTGATTTTCGTTGTGAGAAAATCTTAAATTTTGTCTACTGCTTGCTCTAGCCAGCATTTAATGCAGTTACCTATTGTTAGGTATCTCCGAAATGTTGTCACATGATTAGTAATTCTGTTGCCAGCCCTTGGAAGGTGATTCCCTGCTGTCCCTTGCCTGTTGAGGCCCCCAGATGGCTGTCTTCTACAGCAAATTACTGTCCTTTAAAAAAAAATGAACTAGTCTCTCTCTCTCTCTCTCTCTCTCTCTCTCTCTTCCCCCCCTCCCCCTTCCCAAAGTTGTAAACTAACTGAATGATTGAGATCAGCCCCCAAAACGTTTTTTCAATTTGCATGGGCATTTTTGCCAAATGGCAATCTTCTAAATCCATTTTTGAGCATTATTCAGCCATTTAATTATTTTTTAGAATTAAATAATCTTAAAAATTAATTTCAATTCTTCTGACCCTACCCAAAATTAAATGTGCTTATCCATAATTAAATTGGCTAGGCCATTTGCAACTTGGAGTGATTCCCAACCTCTATTGACCCTTAGACTAACATTAATGAATTAATTAATGCTAGTCCCTAGTGTCACCATCGACACTTATTGGCAAATAACTATCCTAGGGTCAAAACTGACACCAACTGACTCCCAAAGCCCAACTGGCATAACTTATCACAACTTTTGCCATTGATACCCAGTGCATCCTCGAGGTCCTTGGCTTATTACCATGAAATAACTGTTATGTGCATCACATGTGCTAAACAACCTTGCACATTTGATTAATAACTTAATCAAATGTTATCAGCAAGATTAAAGCATATCAAAATTTCACCTCCTTGTAACAATGGTTTGCCAAGTTATCATTTTCCATCCACTTTGTATCTATTGGTGAAACAATGCTGAAGCTTCACCAAGAAGCGTATGGGAACTTTACCTCTAATTGTACTTGTCTCAAACCTCGACTAGGCTGTAGGTATTTCTTTCCCTCAAGTATTGCGATGCTTCATACTTTCACATTGTTGCAATTTCAACTTATCTAATATGCAATATTGCATCCGGTTGACCAGTCCCTCATGCGTATCTAACACGCTATGAGTACTAGATGCATTAGGCACCATTCTTATTTGTATACTTTTGACCATTGCAATGTGACTGTGTATGGGAATTTGTATACTACCAGCCATACCAAGATACATTTTTCCATACATTGTATATATCACTAGCCGCATTTTTATTCATAACCAACACTATATAGAGCATTTGCATGACTAGCATTAGTACCATGAGTCCCAAACACAGTGGGTTGCATATATGCGTTGCCAAACTTGCCACTTCATGTCCCAATATCATGCCAACATTGCTAAACATGGGGTTATGTATATTACTAGCCATAACCGAATACATTGGGCCTTGCACACCAAGCATTGGTTGCTACAAATGATAGGGAGTTGTGTCAAACATCGCCATATGCAGTCCGTGACTCACCATAGCATGGAAACTAGTGCCACCACCAAAGTAACATGGCTGCCCCATCATTGCATGCATGCCCTACTATCCAAAAAGCATTGGATTGGCACTTTCAAGTTGGCCTTGCATATGCATCAATTGCCCCATTGGCATCATTTGCTTATGCTCACTACCCTCGTTTGGAACATCATGATGTTGTATTGGCTCTTCCTTCTGTACATTGCTGTTCCAAAGCTCTCGAAGACGATTTCCTTTTCTTGCCTTTACTGCCCTCCTTTAAGGGTTCCAAGAGCGCATAAATTGAGGATCATTTGCCAATTGCGTAAACATTTCGGTTGCTGTTCTTAGTTGCTCTTTAAACTGGTCATCAAATTCCTCTTTCTCTTGCTGATCATCAGCTTTTAAAGGCTTAGAAGGACCCACATTTTGGTCTAAACCAACATTATCAGCATGCTATCCATGTTGCATGCCTTGTCCAAGATCAGCCATTGCATTTTCTTCATTCCCATGCGAATGTTCATACTAAGAGGCATCATCATTGCTTGATTGTATCTCATTGTATGAAGACATATTGCTGTAATTTCTCAACTGAGAGCAAAAGAACAAAGCTGTGGCTTGCAATTAGGTATCTCAGGCCCACCAAATCAAGGGATTAAGTGGTGTCTTGGCAACGAAGCTATGAAACCAGTCCCTAAAAACGTTTTTCCCACTTACGTGGGCAAGTTTTGCCAAGTGATAGCCTTCTAATCCCATTTATATTAGAGTTCGGAGAGAGAGATGGACATAAGGCACATGCTCAAAGGGTAGCAGACATACTTCATGTCATTCCATTTCTTCAACACAATCAGAAGTTAACTGTATACTCGTATTTGCCACAATAATGGCAATCCTTATTTGCATTTGATTGCTGTCCATGACTTATTTGAGGCTGCTGCCAAGTGCCTCTTCCTCTAGCTGAATAACCCCCTCTTCCACGGGCAATTGAGGCACCTCTATTTGCTTGAGACTGCCTATTTTGCCATCCAGTAGCTTGCTATCCATGAGCTGCATATGCATTTCCAGTATCTCTTTCTCTAAAGTTTGATCTTCCTTTTCCACCTCTACCTCTTTGATTGGAGTAGAAGACATTGTCCCTGTTGTTTTTAGACCCCATTGAAACTTGTATTGAGTCAAAGTTTCACTTCTTCATGCAATAGAAGTGCTACAAGTTCATCAAAGTTAGGCTGCTCCTGACGCACTAAAATGGAAGTATCAAACTGCTTATACTCTGTCCAAGTCCATGGAGGGTAGTAGCCACCAAATCGTCATCGTCAACTTCAGCTCCAATTGAGCCTAGTTGTTCTGCAATGGATCTGATCTCACTGACATAGTCTTCAATAGACCTTCCATTCTTGGATATGTGGCTGAATTTTTACTTCAGTTGTGTCTTTCTCGCATGAGTGACATTCCCATAATTCTTCATCAATAAGTCCTAAGTAGCTTTTGGGGAAGTACAGTTTGCAATTTGCATAGCCTTTGTGTCTGACACACATAATGACAACCAATGCAAGATCTTGCTGGCCTTTTCCAACCAAGTCCTATGTGCCTTTAACTGATCCTGTGTTGGAGGTCTATCCTCCGGTAGCTTGGGCTCATCTTCAAGACGTGTAACTAGGTCCCAATAGCCTCTTCCAATTAAGAAATTAGACATCCTGAATTTCCATAGAACGAAATTGTTGTATTCTAGCTTCTCACCAACTGTCTGAGTGATAGTATCCTTCTCTCCTGTGTTTGCCATTTCAAAGTCTTTAGCTTTGCAAAACAATCAATTTCTCAAAATGCCAGTAAGCAATATACTTCAATGACCATTTAGTGCTATACTACCAAAATCTGTGATTAGCACCCTTGAACTCCACAAAGACATTCAATTATGAAATTATACAGATTTCGGTTTATATGACTGCATAAGATCCAATACATGCAAGAAATACACCCTAAAAAATCCTTCAACTGCTCATTGAAACACAATGATATTCTGTCATAGAATTATCTACTTGACCATGAGTGCTTTACTCCAAATTGCATATTTCACCATGCATACGCCTGCTGCTGATAAAAAACTGTTGCAGAGACAGTTTTTACAAGCAACAAACACCATACTCAATTCAAAGATTTTCTTTTTGTCCGACTTCAATTTTCTTAGGCAGTGCAGCCCTTTTTCCTAAAGCACATCATTACCATAACCATGGTTGCTTCCATTAGAAATCATCACACATGAAGGCAGCCTTGCATTTGAACATTGAGTTCCCGAACTCGCTTCACAACCTTCAGTAAAAAATCTTTGCAGAGATTATCCTCAGACTCACTTTGAGAAACCAAAATTTACTTGCGAGATCAACACAAGAACATTGGGAAGGGTCCCGTATGCAAGTGTAGCATAATCAAAAGCCTCTAGTCATTTGAGGATCTTCTGTTGCAGTTCTGTGCTATGATGTGGGGGTTCATAAAAGTTGATTGCTGTCTTTGCATAGCTCTTAGAACTCCTGACTAGTCACTGTATTTTACCACAATACATCATAAATGGTCATCTGAGTAAGCATTGAAATCGGCTCTGCAATTGTCTTGCCCAACTGCTTAGCTGAAATGTTGTAGTGTGCAACCACACTAAATCACTGACAAAGAATCAAGTACATTTCTCGCTAGACTCAGTGATCTTCAAGCCCGGTTTCTCTTTACATATCTACCAAGTAGCAATTGCCCATTCCATTTTCAACTGATGCAAGCTGAAGTCCCAAGGCAAGGATTGGCTACAACTTCAGATTGACATACTATCCTGCAATGGCTCTATCTGGATGCTTGATCGAATAAGTGACCACATTATGCCTCTTTTCTCGATACACGTTGTTTCACGCTTATTTATGGCAGATTGAATACATCCTCTTTTATATGGTTGCTACATGGGACCTTAATACAAGACAAGCCTTTTCATTGACACATCTCTATCTAGCCAAAGGTCTTTTGCAACAACGAGCGGCGTATAGCTGCACGATGAACTTTATGTCTGCCTCAACAAAAAAGGAGACTTGTGATAATCCATGGAGCACCTTACTGGGGGAATGAAACGAACCTAAACTGATAAACTCTACAAGCCTGATTATTTGCGACATAATGAGGTTTCATCAATGGAGCCAGTGCATTCAGGCATTGGCCAAGTCTGAGAATTTTTGCGAGAGCTGAAGGTAGATGAGCGAGGATTGACGGCCGGCTATCTGGATCCGGAGTATCTCAGAACTTACCAGCTCACACATAAGAGTGATGTCCACTCCTTTGGGATACTGCTTGTTGAAATGCTTATAGGCAGACATCCCATTGAGCAGAAATGCGAGCAAAGTGAGAGAATAATTGCAAAATGGGCATTTGACATGTTTCACGATGGCAAGGCTTTGCAGACGTTGGACCCAAAATCCCAACAATGCAATAGAGACCCAGCATGAAGAAGACTGCCGAGATGCTTTGGAACATCAGGAAGGGCTACAAGACCATCTTTGCTTCTTATTCATCATCATCATCATCATCTTCACAAAAGCCTCTTCTGCAACTTCTTCAAAGCTCTGATACCATATTAGAGTTCAAAGAGAGAGAGATGGACATAAGGCACAGGCTCAAAGGGTAGCAGAAATGCTCCTTGTCATTCCATTTCTTCAACACAGTCAGAAGTCAACTGTGTACTTCACAAAAGATCAATAGACCTAGATCTAATCATGGTTAAGTCAGTATGACTTAACCTCCTTATTCAACTAGCATAAACAACTAACCAAGGGCTACGAGCTTGAATCTCAACATTTCCAACGTTAGCCAACTCATTAAATTAATTTATAGAATATTAATTTTAAAAATTAATTTGATAATTATTCTAGTGCTCAAAAAATTAATTTTACTAGTCAATAATTAAATTGGTTAGCCCAATTTATCTTCCAAGTAGCCTTGAGTAGTTGTTAGCCCTTAGAGTGATATTAATTAATTAATTAATACCTAGTTTTTAACTCACCACTAACATTAGTGGCCAATAAATTAGTTTAGGCCCAAATCTAACACCGGGTACCACCTAGTATCTGTTAGACATACAAGGTGTCCAAAGTAAAGGAAAATTAGCCCATAGTCATAAACCTCTGTAGTAACAAAATATACGTAAACCAATGAAGCATAAGAGAGTCTCTTAGTGACTCAAATGAACCAAGCTCTGTGTAAAAAATACCGAGTATTTCAAGTGGACCAAATCCAGAGTATTCAAAGTAGCAAAGAAAGCTCAATGTATAGAGTTTATAGCATCCGAGTGCCCAAAATACATCATGTATATTTTTGGGAGTATATACCTTCAGTATGTCTTGAAGTTGCAAGTGGAAATCATTGAAGTAAATAGCCATTGCCCAAATGCAATCGACAAAGCTCAAATCCAAGATGTATAGCTCAACATAAGCATATCCGAGCATAAACAACAATGCTAAGCATCAATATAACCATGTAGTATATCTGAATAACACGTAGGCATTCAATACATAGACATCAACTGTGAATGCTTGTTGTCTAAACTAGAATTGCTCTGTTCTGTGTGAAACATAGAATTGAAAACTACACATAATCAACTCTATCATTGCTCAGATTTGTAGTTCTCATTACGCTCTTCGTTTTGTGCTATAGAATATCTCAATTCGATATCGTATGCAAAAGCTATGGCCAAAATATGAAAGTGCTATCAAGCTGCTATAGCTGTCCATGACTTCTACATCATGCTTTGTATTCGCTCAAAATGGATAGAATGGCTGCTTCTCATCTTAGTAAGCACTCAACAAGGCTTTGTTAAGCCATGGGAAGTTCGTTAACTAGCTTGGAATAAGTGTCGAAGGTAGAGAAGTCAATGCATATCTCAAATGGACTATGATGAGATTGCCATGAAAGCTATAAATCAAGCTCTCTTCCTGTTGGGTGTTAAGGCCCTTTATGTGCTCTCTCGTGTATACATTACTTCACACATATGAACTCACCCTAGCGGGTGTAAGTGTACCGTACCCTAAGTATAAATACATTCTTTTATTCTTTGTGTGTACCACATTGGTACACACCTATTCGTCGACTCACTCTCACCCTATCTCACTGTTCAACATTGTTCAGTTCTGTGTCATTGAGCTCCTCGATTACTACTCTCTGCTCTCTCTCTCTCTCTCTCTCTCTCTCTCTCTATCTGCTCCCATTGCGACTCTACAAACTGGTATTAGAGCTAATGGCTCACGCCAGCTGACAGTGGAATTGTCACCATTGTGACCAGACGTAATAGTCTGGCGGGCTGTTGAAGAGCGGGCAACCATTCAACAACACACGAGGGAGCAAACAGTTGTCGATGACCAGTGTGATAAATGCAAGACCAACGTCAGAGTCAGGTACAGTCTTGATGGACTGCTGTGCGAGGTGCGATTGACACACGATTGGCAACTGTTGCGCGATGGGCGACTGCAGCGTGTCGGGCCGCTCAGACAACGGGCAGGTGGACGCCTCCAATACTTTCTTTTTATTAAAATCAGAAATCTTCAGTCTGATTTATTTCCCCCTCCCAGATGTTCACGTGAGCAAGTAGAGATCCCGAATTTGTGCAAATTTCTCCCCTTAAAATTTGGGGCTTTTCCCAAATTTGGTGCCTGACACATATTTCAGTGACTTTTGAACCATAAATTGCAGACATTGAGTGCACAGGCCTTAGAAATTTTGGGGATTCTCAAATGCAAGTGAAATTTTTGCTTGGTTGAGCCAATTTCTTGGAAATTGTGCACTCTTGGATCCTGAAATTTGGGGCTTTTGCAGAAATTGTGAAATTTTTGCAACATTAGCCCATACTTGATGCTTGGGAAGATGTATTTATGCAATTGAAGTAGATTCACTGTAGAAATTTCGGGGCTTTTCACATTGGTAATGTATTTTTGAGTCGTTTTGAGACTGGACAGTGAAATTGCAACAGATTCACTGTTGAGTGGGAGTCTTTTGAGTTTTGGATGCTTCAAATGTTGAAAAAGGGCAGCTTTTCTTGGTACATGTATTGCTAAATACTCACTATGTAGTGAAACAGTGGTAAATACAGCATTTGGGTTATTGCATTTGGGAATTCTGGTGATGTATCATTGAAGTGGGAGCTGTCCTTAATGCAAATGTATCAGATTTGATTCGTGCATATGGTGTAATCAGTACTTGAGACTGAAATTTGCAGCTAAACATATGCTTCTTGGACACCTTGGAAATACAAGAGTGTGTACTTGCTATTACAATTTAGCAACCTTGCTATTGGTTGAAAGCATTCAACCCTTTATTGCAGCTGTGTATTACTGAAGATGGTTGGCAGTGCATCTACATTTGACACAAAGAATCTCTTTGAGATTCGTAAATTCGATGGCAATGGTTTTGATCTTTGGAAATATCGTATGCAGGGTATACTCTTTCTAAAGGATTGTGATGATGCTTTAGAAGAACATAAGCCTGTTAGTTTGTCAGATGAGGATTGGGCTAAAATGAATAAAAAGGCCATTACTTACATTAAAATGGTTGTCACAGATGATGGTTGATATAAAGGGGCTTGATGCTGCCTATGTAGTTTGGGAGAAACTCAAGGCTACTTATGAGAATACAACTCCTGTCAATCAGGTACATCTCATGCAGAAGTTGGTCAACTTGAAGCTTGATGAGTCCAAGCTTGCCTCAAAGCATTTGAATGCTTTCACTGGTATTAGCAAAAGCAAGGAGAAATAGCAAGATGTAACGTGTTATCAATGTGGTTGCAAAGGGCATAAAAAGCCTGATTGCAAGTACTTTAAAAAGAAACAAGGACGCAAGAAGCAAGAATGACAAGGATGGCAACTCTACCCCTAAAGGGATAGAAAAAGAAAATGTGGTATCTAGTGTTGTTATTGAGGAAATAGAAGATGATAAAGATGCTGATTTGCTGGTTGCATTTTCAGATTTGCTTGCTATGTCAGTGGAAGACATGTATATCACTAAAACAGATCTGATAGATGCTTTGTTATCAGCTCATGATAGTTTGTCACAATCGTGGATTGTTGACAATGGTGCTTCTTTTCATGTAACTCTATCTCTGGAGTGTTTTTCTACTTATGCAAAAGGTAATCTTGGAAAAGTCTACCTTGGCAACAATCATGCATGTGATATTGAAGGAATGGGCATCATACACTTGGCTCTAGAAAATGGTCGGAAATTGATTCTTCATGATGTTAGGTATGTACTTGGCATCAAGAAGAGCTTGCTTTCTGTTGGGTAGCTAGATATAAAAGGCTATGTCACTACTTTTAGTGATGGTATGTGGAAAATACAGAAAGGATCTATGCTAGTCACTAGAGGTGGTAAAAAGGGGACTCTGTACTATCTCTATTGCAAGCACTTTCTGGAAAGTTTGTTGCAGTTGCTGAAGTATAGTCACACATGGAGTTATGGCACAAGCGTCTTGGACATATGAGCCAAAAGGGTTTACAGACACTCTCTTCACTTGGAAGAGTTGATGTGAAAAACTCAAAGCTCGACTTTTGTGATGATTGTGTTCTTGGTAAACATGTAAAGAGTCCATACTCTCATGGAGCCTCTAGTAAGGCATGTATCTTGGATTTAGTCCATCTGTAAGGCATGTATCTTGGATTTAGTCCATCTGATTTTTGCACCATGCCAATAAAAACTCATCGTGGTTTCCGTTATTTTGTGTCTTTTATTGATGACCATTCTAGGAAGCTATGGGTCTACTTGCTTAGCAGAAAAATGAGGCATTGGATGCTTTTAAAAGGTTTTATGCATTGGTTAATACTCAAAAAGGCTTAAAGTTAAAATGCATAAGAACAAATAATGGAGGAGAGTATGTATCTAAAGAATTCAATAACGTCTGTGATGACAATGGGATTAAATGAGAGCTTACAGCTCCTTACAATCCATCATCTAATGGTGTGGCTGAGCAAATGAATCACACATTATGTGAAGATTCGGTGCATGCTGTCCACAGCTAATCTCTCGCAATCATTTTGGGAAGAGGCACTTAAAACCGCGGTGCATATTTGCAACCGATCTCCACATCATGCACTTGAAAGTGGTATCCCTGAAGAGGTTTGGCCTGGCAAACCTGCTTCATATGACCACTTAAGAGTCTTTGACTGCAAATGCTATGTACATGTACTTGTTGATAGCAAAATCAAACTTGACATGAAATCTCATAGAGGCATCTTCATGGGTTATGGAGATAAAGGTGAAATGGGCTATCGAGTTTGGGTTCCAAGCATGAAAAAGGTGCTACGCAGCCGGGATGTGGTATTTAATGAGTCAAAGTTGTTGGAAAATGTCACATCTAATGGCTCAGACAAAAAGAAAGTTAAATTTCAACATGATCAGTTACTTGAGCAGCCATTTTGATGCTGATTATGACAATCAGCGTATCATTATTGAGCCAGATGAAAATGGGCAGCAAGGGGATGCTGAATATCAGCTTGCACCAAAATCAGCATGCTGAAAGTGAAGTATAGCAGCTTGAAATTATTTTACAACAACGTGAACATGTAGTTCAATAGCCTAACAATGAGGTCATTGATATTCCCTTGGATGTGGATCTATTACTTGATAACACAGATCGGGTAAGAAGGTCTACACATGTCAAAAGACCCATTAAAAAATTTGATCCTTCTTTGGACTGCATTTTACTCACAGATGAAGGTGAGCCTCTTATGTATAAAGAGGCCTTATCATGTGAGTTAAAGAAAAAATGGGAGCTAGCTATGCAGGAAGAAATGAAGTCATTGTATTAGAATGATACTTGGGATTTGGTTACATTGCCGAAGGATAGAAAAGCCATTCTTAACAAATGGGTCTATAAAATCAAATGTGTGGATGACAAACCCAAATACAAAGCCAGACTTGTGGCTAAGGGTTATACACAAAAGGAGGGCATTGATTTTCGGGAAGTGTTTTCTCTTGTTGTCAAAATTTTCGGCAAGTGTTTTCTCTTGTTGTCAAAATGACCACTCTTCGAGTATTGTTTGCTATTGTAGCATCTTTGGATCTTGAAGTTCATGAGATGGATGTTAGAACTGCATTTCTGCATGGTGATCTCGAAGAAGAGCTGTACATGAAACAGTCCGAAGGCTTTGTTATACATGGAAAGGAGCATTTGGTATGTAAGCTTAAGAGAAGCTTGTATGGTTTGAAACAAGCTCCTCGACAATGGTATAAAAAGTTTTATGCCTTCATGCTCTCACATGGATTTAAAAGGAGTGGTGCAAATCACTGCTTATATATTAAAGGCTGATGATGGAAGCCTTATTATACTTGTGCTTTATGTGGATGATGTGCTTATTGCTGGTAAGCATAAAAGCTAGATCAATGCATTGAAAGGACAACTGAATTCAGCCTTTTCCATGAAAGATTTGGATGCAGCTGAAGAACATATTTTGGGCATGTGTGTAACACGAGATAGAGAGCAACTACTCTTATTTCTCTCACAAGAAAAGCACATCAGCAAAGTACTTGTTCGTTTTTCTATGGCTGATGCTAAGCCTCTTGGTGCAGCTTTTCCACCTTATCTTAAGCTTAGCAAAGCAAATTCCCCAAAAGATGATAAGACAGTCAGTACTATGAAGAGTGTTCCTTATGCTTCAGCTTGTGGTTCACTCATGTATGCTATGGTTACCACTAGACCTGACATTGCTTATGCAATGGGAGTTGTAAGCAGGTTCATGTCAAATCTTGGCAAAGCACATTGGGAAGTAGTGAAATGTATCTTACAGTGCCTTAAGGGCACACAAAGAAAATGTATTTGCTATGGCAAGGGTACGTTAGATTTGCAGGGGTATTGTGATGTAGACATGGCAGGTGACTTGGATATTCACAAGTCTACTAGCGGGTATATCTTTACCTTGACGAGTGGGCAATTTCTTGGTGCTCTAGATTGCAAAAAATAGTAGCACTCTCTACCACTGAGGCTGAATATATTTCAGCCACTGAAGCTTCAGAAGAAGCAGTTTGGCTTGGTTGTTTGGTCAAGGATTTTGGGTTGCCCAACAAAACACCTGTACTTAGATGTGATAGCCAGAGCGTTGTATGTCTGGCTAAGAATGCCATATTTAATGCACGTACCAAACATATTGATATTCGGTATCATTTTATCAGACAAGTTTTGAATGATGATCTAGTCACCGTGACTAAGATCAAATCATAGGATAACCTTGTAGAGGGTCTCACTAAAAGTCTTGCAAAGGCTCCACATGAGCACTGCATCAGACTTGTGGTAGTTGGTTAAAGGTTCGCTTTAGACCTTTAAGTGGGAGGTTTTTGGGTGTAAAGGCCCTTTACGCGCGCTCTCGTGTATATATTACTTCACACATGTGAACTCACCCTAGCGGGTATAAGTGTACCGTACCCTAAGTATAAATGCATTCTTTTATTTTGTGTGTGTACCACATTGGTACACACCTATCTGTTGACTCACTCTCACTCTATCTCACTGTTTAGTTCTGTGCCATTGAACTCCTCGAACACTGCTTTCTGCTCTCTGCTCTCTCTTCGATCTACTTCCACTGCGACTCTATACTTCCCAGTCAAAATGGATAGAATGGTTGCTTCTCATCTTAGTAAGTACTCAACATGGCTTAGTTAAGCCTTGGAAAACTCCTCAACTAGCTTGGAATAAGTGTTGAAGGTAGGGAAGCCAATGTATACTACAAATGGACTAAAATGGGATTGTCATGAAAGCTGTAAGTCAAGCTCTCTTCCCAAGCTTAATGCAATGCCAGTAAAGCTCCTTGAATGCTGGCTCTGATACCAATTGAAAGATGGAGGAGGAGTGGAAGCATAAGCGGAAGCAAGAGCTATGGAGGTTGAAGCAAGAGAGAGCAAGACTGTGTGAAAACTCCAACAGTCATAATGTGTGATTTACCTTCTCTTATTCTATTATCAACTAAAGAATAAAGTGATAGTGACGTGGTTACTACTTGCAGTGTATATGTGTGTGGGTAGTAAGTATATATAAATGTAGGTGGCTAGGGATAGATGGCCTTTAACCCCCAACAAGTAGTAAGTTGAGGCACATTGCATTGAGTTGCAAGGTATGGGACTTATGAGGGACCCCTATTTTGGGGTTTGAGTACCACACAAGTGGCCCCTAGTCGAGGGGTCTTAAGGAGCCAATGGTCCACTTGATGAGGATTCGCCCCCAAGCCAATAGTAAGGAAATGATTCCTCAGCCAACTAGGGAAGGTTCATAATATGGTAGGTCACCCCTCCAAATCTATCATCAATCTATCTTTCACCTAGTTAGCGTTCTTGCAACTAGTCTTGGCTCTTTATTTATCATATGTTTAGATCGCTATCTAAGCTTCACCTATGACACAACAAATAATTTGAAACTTGAGTCCATAGTTATTAGCTTCTACTTGTTCTAATCCATGAATAAAAAATTTGAAGTCGTCTTAGATCTTTCAACTTGAAATTTTCAGGTAAATATGGATGAATTTAAGTTGATAGGGGCCATAGTGTGCATAGAGGGAGGGAGGGAGGAGTACGTTGTCAATCAAAGAGCTCTACATGAAGTTGGAGGAGATTGACTGTTGAGTACAAGTATCATACACTCGTATGGGATGACGATTGGGATCCACTTCTCAAGGCATTGTAATTGGTGCAACACGTAGGTGGTAGTTAGAACCTACGCGAGACATGGTTTTGGAGGCTCTTTTGCTTTGATCGCTTGTGTTGTTGAGGATACCCTCCTTTGAGAGAGAGAGAGAGAGAGAGAGAGAGAGTGTGTGTGTGTGTGTGTGTGTGTGTTACTAGTAGGGCAACTTGATTAGTGATTGCGATTTTGTTCTAGGCCCTTTAGACTCATCTAGTGATGACCATGATTCTCATGTGAGTAATGGGTTTGAGGACTCATTTGGTTTGTACTTGCCACTTGGCACTTGTGACTCGCTATCCATGATCCCTGATTCATGATCCATCATTGTAGATAGCTCTCTTTTTAATCCATTGTACATATCTTTAATCTTATAAATGTAATTGGGCTTGGAAGTTACTTATGACTATAGTCTTAGATTTACATTTTGCCTCAAGCTCTCATCATGTTCATGAATTATTGTTGAAACTTGAAGCAAATATATTTTTGATTTGTAAATTGTAATAGTGTTGAATAGATAATGCCTCACGACACTCTATCTCATGGGTAATAACTCTCATGGTAAAGTAAGTACTATTTTACTAGTCTAACCCTTTTTCCTATGGACTTTTTAATGACCATATGAAACGGACTTTTATCCGACATTTGTATGTATGTTTGGTATCATACTATGCCCATGATTGGATGGATTGTATTTGACTACCTTGGTGCAAGGTCGGTTGGCTTTCTTAGGCAATGACTTACAAACATTTAGATTGCACATATCATTATTGAGTGCAATCTCGCATTTAATGTTCCAAAGCAAGAGCAATGGAAGATGGTAAAAGCCATCTCCAATGTGTGTCCATATAAAGTATTGACTGGTGTCACCTACAACATACAGAATAAGAAAATTGATGAAGAGAAGCAGAGGATTGATAAGCTCTTAACCCTATCTGAGGTGCATGAGTGATGTATGATTGCTCCATTCTCATTGATGGATGGAGTGACCAAGGGAAACATGGGATCATCAACATACTTGTATCTTGTTTACTTGGCACGTACTTTTTGTAGGTTGTAGATAGTAGCAAGAGGGGGAGGAAAATAAGGGGCATGTTCATCTACCACCACTTTTGACAAGTGATCTTTGAGGCATGCATTGCCTCTTTAAATTTGTCACTTGCTTAAGCTTTCAAGTGTCATATTTATCATTTATGTATGTTGTATAATGTATATTCTGTTCTCCCCACCAACACAACCCCCCCCCCAAACAGGGCCACCTTGTGCATAAAATCGGCAAAAACACCACCACAAATCTCTCTCTCTCTCTCTCTCTCTCATCCTCCAAGGCTCAGCTCTCTCTATCCATTGCCTTGACTTGCTCATGTAAAACATCAAGAAGCTCAAATGGGTAAAGGTGGTGGTACTTAAAGGTACATTGATTTTCTCATTTTTCACAAAAAAGATAAAGGTGCTTGCAACATATCACGAGCATAGCAAGTGGTGCCTGCTTTTGGAGTGCCTTTATGAGGTGTGGTTTGAAAGTGGTATCCACTTTGTGGAATGAGTGGGATGAGCTTGAGACATAGGGGAGTGAAGCATGTAGTGCTTGTGCCTAAATGAATAGTTTTGGCAGAAGGTTCTTGTTGTTGTGATTGAGTGACTCCCTTTTGTAGGATGTTTCACATGAGTGATTATGAGGGGATCCACAATGGGCCTTTTTATTTACTTCTTTAGAGCAACATTGGTGGAGGGGTCCACTACAAGCCTTCTTGTTCACTAATTTATAGGGGTCTACAATGGGCATTCTTGTTCACTTTTTTAGAGAAACATTGGTGGAGGTGTGGGCTTGCACTTTGGTTACAGAGACATGACATGCACACCTCATTGATATAGTAGAGAATATATGAAATGGAGGCATAAGACTATTTTTTTTTTTGCAGGCTTGGTATATCTGGCCCATGTCACTTGCCATCATGGCTGCTAAAGAGCTTTGATTAGATCAACTTGTGCACTTGACTCGTGTTGTATCCGAAGTTAACCACAATGCAGTGTTGAAGGAGCTTGATTACTATGTACTTGCCATCATGGCTGCTAGAGAGCTTTGATTAGATCAGCTTGTGTACTTGACTCGTGTTGTGCCTGAAGATAACCACAATGCAATGTTGAAGGAGCTTGGTTACTATGCAAATCAAAGAGGGCATGTGGCATTTCCTTCTCCCACATGTTAGGAAAGAAATTCACTTGAGAATTTTGGCTACAATTGGAGACTTTGCAGCCCTTAGTCATGAGAGTCTTACCCAGGATTGCTCTTTAGGTGCAATTGAGAGAAATTGGAGTGCTTATTCACTCATACATGAAGATTTGCGATCGACTCAGCAGGTAGAGGGTCTAGCCTACTGCCATAATAACTTGCGCATGATGTGGGTAATGTTTAGTATGGATGGTCTCAAGCAAGTTAATACTACTCCAGAAGAGTATGTAAATTCAGTTTGTTGTTTTCAACTTTACGCTTTATAAATTTCACCTTCATATGTAGGTGAATGTGGATACCTTGAAGTTGATGGATGACACTCTCCAGAGTGCATATCAGGAGGTTGATGAGGAGTTAATTTGTGTGGAGCTCTATAGAGAGCTAATAGTGCTGACACTTGTGACACGCAGTCAACATGCTTATGGGCGAGGACTTTGAGTTCAAGTAGGTGGCAGTAGGGGTCTAGTCATCTAGCAGTTGTTGACATGAACACGGATTTGTTTTGTCACATCCTTGGATATCTGAATGTGTGTTAGTAGCATTGGTCATAGTGGTCATGAAGTGACTCGGTGTGAACACACTAAGGAGAGTTTAGGGTTAGGGCGACTGAGTCTTATTTATAGGACTCAAGGCCCAATTGTGCATAGCATCGTGTGATCACCACTCTTGGCCCGTTGACCAACACATCCATACACCGAGGCGGTGTGGGATGGTGGTATGGGACGCTAACTCTTGGGAAGTGGTTGTGACTTGGAGTGCTGCTAACACCCAAGCTCAGGGGTGAGCCTGTTTGGCTCTATAGCTTGGAGGTCAGCAGTATAATGTGGAGTCCCTTTTATTTGTGGATATTTTGTGTCTTGTGTATAGGTTGGATCCTGGGGGGATGTTCCATTACCATGGAGAATATGTTGCATGCGTATGTCTCTTGTAGCCAATTTGATTGGGAGCATTATCTTTCTTAGATTGAGTTTGCTTATAACAATGCCAAGCATTTAGCTATTGGTTATAGCCCGTTTATGCTTATGTATGGTTATGAGTCGAAACCATCGATTGTTGTCAAGCTCAAGGGGATGAAGTTGTAGTCCATGGTTAACTTTTTACATCATATGCATGAGATGTTGATGATTGATAGGGAAAGCATTAAAACAGCCTAGGATCGTGCCACGTTTCATGCTAACCAATATCGTACTTCTTGAGAGCTCTAAGAGGGCATGTGGATTTATCTTTAAGTTCCAAAGGACACTAATTCGATGACTATCGACAAATGCTATACACTCATTTCAAGGTATTGTGGTCCCAAGGGACTGTGACTCGTCGATGACTATTGGCAAGTGCTATAAATTATCTTCGAGGTATTGTGGTCCTTCCTAATTTACCAAGAAGATAAGTAGCATGTTTTATGAGCTGGATTTACCTTTGGAAATTTGAGTTCAAACATAAGTTGTTTGAAGGAACGATTGAGATAAGGTGAACTGATTATTTTGATTGAAGAAGTTCGAGAACACCGCTGAATATATTCCACTCGATCTCGAATTGGTTCTTGACCTTAGGACTAAACCATTTTGTCGGACCATTTATTCTAAGTGTTTGGTTAAGTGGAAAAACCACACTGAGGCAGAGGCTACTCGGGAGTTCGTACATTCATTGAAGAGTTGTTTTTCCCACTTTGTTATTGAGGATATTGCTGAGGACAACAATCATTCATAAGGCGGGGAAGTGTTACATCCGTTGGATATTTGGATGGGTTAGTAGCATTGGTCATAGTTGTCATGAGGTGACTTAGTGCAAACACACTAAGGACACTTCGGGGTTAGGGGGCCAATAGTTCTATTTATAAGACTCAAGGTCCTATTGTGCACAGCATCATGTGATCACCACTCTTGGACTCTTGGCCTATTGGTTGACGGATCCATATACCAAGATAGTGGGGCTGGTGGTATGGAACACCAACCCTTGGGATGTGGCCATGACCCAGTGTCGCTAGTGTTGAGGCTCGGGATTGAGCTTGTTTGACTCTGGCTTGGAGGTGAGTCTGATATCTAGTCCCTTTTATTTTGTGGATATGGCTTGTGTTGTGTCTTGTGTGTAGGTTGGATCCTATGGAAAGACCTCAAGTCCAACATATGTGAAGAGGGGCTCTAATAGCTCCAATCCTGTGCCTTAAGATGACATCCCCTTGCCTAGAGAGCCATTGCCTAGGGAGCCATCATTTGATGATGGTGGTAACCTCATCAATGAGGATGAGGGTGAGTGTGTCTCGCTAGCTATCTTTGAGGAGTCATCTTTAGACTCTCTTGAAGAGCACTTTGATGTAAATGGCATTACTGATGATGATGATAGTGATATCTCATTCTAGGCCTCTCTCTCTATCTAGCCTCCACTTCTCTTTTTATATCCACTCCGATCTATGTAAGTTGTGGCACATGTTGTGCATGTGGTTGCTAGCATATGCCATAGAGATTTTGGCTTGTAACCTCATGTATTCATCTTATATACTCTAATGGCATTAGTATTTTGACTTTAAACTTTTGTTCAATCATCTGTAGTTTTAAAACATCAAGTGATTTTTTTTCGTACTAATATTGAATTGTGCCTCATAAAATCTTAAGGTACCATTTTATCGTATTGTACCTTTCGTACCTGACAAATGTATGCAAGGTTGTGGTGGTAGCCTCAACCTCTTCTGTCATGGTTTCTGCCCTATTACCCTTAATGAGTGTGGATTCATCTTCCTTGATTCAACATGATCTTGTGCTGGTGCAAGTGATGATTGTGGGTTGTGCCCATGTTGCTTGGGGGATGGAGGAGGCATCAAGAACTTGATTCGAGATTGAATCATTTATAAGTACCATCTCCAAATGGTACTCACTAGTGTAGCACAACCAATGAAGTAGGCCTTTTGGCCTAAGGGGAAGAGTAAAGGTGAAAGGTACTGCTTCAAGAAGCAGGCGAGGGACATGATACCTTGGAAGGTGGTTCCTTCTCTCACTAACCGAATTTGGCAAGTGGTGCAGACCTTGCATCACTCTGCTACACCATTGGCAGCTCAGCTTAGCAAGTGTCAGCGGTCATCTGAGATGCCTTTTCTTTGCTCAGGGACCCTAGTCTGTGGTTGGGAGCTTGTGGTGTGTATGTACATGGAGTTGATGGCTCTTTAGAGGATGCACTTAGCTCTAGTGGGCAGGACAACTAGGATTTGGTTGTGTCAGCGATGGTGGGATTCTCTAGTCCACAATTGTAGGAGCAGACCTTAGTGGCATGTAAGGGCGGTCCACAAATTGAGTAGTTTCAAGTTGATGGTTCAAAGAATGATCTGTTGCAATTGGTCGTTAATGTTGCAATTCCATGGTGATGTGGTCATGGTGGCTACTTATGGTCGCACTGACAGATACTCAAGAATGAGGACACTTAAGGAGAGAGTACAACTATGAGACAACTATGAGAAGTTCAAGTAGTACTGCTTTTGATGAACTAGAGCCTTGCTGGCCTTCTTCAAGAGGCTGGTTAAACACATTTGTGGATGTGGACACGTGCAGTGCAGCAGCTGACAAGTGACTAGATGACACAGCAGCATGGCTGGGGACTGATTGTTGGTAGCAGCAGGTTGTGCAGTGTGTTGGAGAGGGGGGGGGGGGGGGAGAGGGGTTTTGTCTCTCGGTAGCTTCAACACATGGTTATCAGCAGGTTGTGAGTTCAATTCCACATCTGTATGGTCATCTTATAAAATGGAAGATTTGAACCCAGTTCTGGATGCCAGCAGATAACCAGGTGACTTAACATCAGCATAAGATAAAGATCATTGACAAAGAAAAAGGATGGAGGGAGCGAGGTTCAAGATGTTTTGAGTTCAGAATGTCAGAATTAGTTCGTGATTGATTCTATCACTGCTTGATAGAATCCAGGATTATGTGGATGATGTTGTTAGTAATGTCTGCTATACATACATCAGTAGCCGTGGTGTTCTTGCATCTCTCTCTTCTCCTGTGGGGGGTCTCTCGGTAGCTTGAACTCATGGTTACCAGTAGGTTGTGAGTTCAATTCCACATCTGTATGGTCATCTTATAAAATAGAAGATTTGAACCCAGTTCTGGATGCCAGATAACCCGGTGGCTTATCATCAGCATAAGATAAAGATCATTGAGAAAGAAAAAGGACGGAGGGAATGAGGTTCAAGCCGTTTTGAGTTCAGAATGTCAGAATTAGTTGATGATTGATTCTATCACTGCTTGATAGAATCCAGGATTATGTGGATGATGTTGTTAGTAATGCCCACTATACATACATCAATAGCCGTTGTGTTCTTGCATCTCTCTTCTCCTGTGGTGTTTACTAGCATTACCTATTTCCCACAACTTTTGCATGTATGGCAGTACAAGATTTTCTAGGTCATATCAATGCATGGATAGTTGAACCTAACGTTTTTGTTCTTGTAACTTTTAAAGACATTGTTTTTTGAAAACCTTTCATTTCTCACATTTTTAGTTACATTGGTTGGTTGTGCACACGCTTTTGGAGGCTGACAGCTCAAATTAATTTGGTTATCTACCAGGTTCCCAAAGAGTGGGCAATAGATTCCGAGTGGGAGGAGGAAGTGCATCTAAGGGGAGGTATTCCTTCACACAACAGAAAATATCCAAGTGTATGGATCCCTCAGTGGCCCTATCGGGATCCAAATTGCAATGCTCGTGTTATCGATCATTTTTTGGTCAAGAGACGGTCAGCAGAAGATCGCAGATAACAGTACTATTTCTCCAGTATTTCTGCAAATGCAGCAACCCCTGAGTAAATCTATTTTATCCAAGATGCTACGATGCTGGAATGTTGCCAGCATATGCATTATTTGGATCTGAGGTGGCATGTACATGGTACTTAGTTTTTATGTGGCCAATTTTTCTTAAATTTGGATTGCATAATTTAGAACTGGATTTAGTATTTATTTTCATGTATTATCCACAGGGTACTAACAAAGATTTTGGTTATATGTCTTTTGGCCTCCAGGGGCAAAGTTGTGAATGGAACAAATGTATGCAAGGCTGTGGTCACATCACTGATACTACCTTGTCAACAAAGCACCCTTCCTGGGTGAGCTGATGCTGCTTCGCAACAGTTTATATAAAAATTAACTGTTCAGATCTATTTTGCTCATTGCCACCTCTCTATGTCAATGTCTTTTGTATTTGTTCTTTGGGACTTGCAGATGAAGCACTGTTGATAATGAATGGCTTATGGCCCAAAGAAAGTACTGTTGGGCATATCCCCCTGTGGTTGCCCTCAGGCTCTCCCTCAGTCTAATATTAGTTTCCAAATTGTGATGATATGTGACCACTGTGCGCCAAAAAGCACAGTTATATAAACACTGTATTTTCATGTCTGTGTACACTTGCCAGTGTATGTGCCTATGTGGGTGCATGCATGCACATGCGTGCAGTCATGCGTTAGAGAGAGAGAGAGAGAGAGAGAGAGAGAGAGAGAGAGAGAGAGAGAGAGAGAGAGAGAGAGAGCAATGACTCATATATCATCATGTAAGCGATTATGTAAACAAAACCATCATTGTTGTAAAAGAACAGTGCAAGTATGCAAATTAACTCAGCTTACAGGTTCGAAGATTTGATGATTGATTGAGCATTTGTGCATGAAAAGGTGTTACCCAATAATAATGATATAGCCATGCTATTATCCTTCAGTAGCACTTTTGAGCCTTTGTGATATGGATGTCAAGGTGGAAATGGCATGTCTTAAGGATTGTGGTGGCTTGGAGCATAGGCTTGGATGTCTAGTAGTATTGTGCCTGTAGGGGAGGTCTTCTTGGTTGAGGTTGTTACATTATGATAGCTTTCTTGTCAATCACTCTTTTAATATCCAGTTGAAAATTTTGGCTAAAACACGATCTCTCTACAAGTTCAATAGTTTTTTGGGTTTGGTTTGGAAGGCATCAACGCGCTATTTGGATCACCCCATTTCGGTGGACCTACTCAATAAAGAGTAGTGCTGTAGGAGGAGGGATAAATTTATCTTTTGCCCAGAGGTAATACAGATCAGTAGTGATATATTGACATAGTTGAAGCCTTTGGGATTGCCATTCTCGTATCATATGTTGTCTATGCCACACAGTGAGGCAGAAGGCATGCAAGTGCCTTGTGCTTTGACAAGTGGCAAAAAACACCTTGCATCCTTATAAATTAAATTGAGGTTTGAAATCTATGTTTTAGGCTTGTCAGATTTCACAATGAGCATTTTTGTTTGCCTCCATGAGCTCCCTATTTCTCATTTTCTTTAGTGTTTTTTATTTTGCAGCTTCCATACATTCCTACTATTGAGAGGGTGTTAGCTTCTTCATTACTCATACTGTCACATAGCTAAATTGTAGTCCTGTTGCTTTGGAGAGAGAGTTCTTAAGATATGTTGTCTACAACTATTGTAACCACCACACTTCACTCTCTGGTTGCCATAAGAGGCTTCTACTTTTCGCCTTACTCACCTAAGCTTAAAGCTGTTAGTAGTGTTAATTATAAGCAAATCAAAACATTAGATCTAGAATAGCTCAATGAGAGGAGTGAATGCTCCCGTACTCCATGCCACCTTGCAGTGTAGATCAAACAGATGTAACAGTTCGTTCTTACGTATGTGCTTCTAAGCGGAGGTAATTTTGAAAGACTGAAGGGCAGGTTGTCCAAATATAGCAATGGGTGATGCTTAGTTATTGATTTTGATTTTTGTAAATTGTGTTAAATATTTTGGAGAAGGATTTTGCCTTAGATTTACCTCTATTTCTAATGACATCCATGTTTGGGGACTTTATTTCTCTAACCCTTAGCTATCCCAATTACTATAGCTTTGACAAAAACTGATATAACAAACCCAATGCTCTATGTCAAATAGCTGACAAGGATCATGAAGATGTTACTCCACAAAGTTGAACTAAGTTCGAGTTTCTATTAGATCTCTTATCTCTATTTTGAGGAACCTACAGTAAAATTTTGAGCTTATAATCTTGTCCCAAGGTAGAAATCTACAATTGAGCACTTGCATCTTTTTGTGCATAAAGCATTGCTGTGTGGATATGGATATATTGGATGGCGGAGTAGCCTACAATATGGTTAGCAAGAGAAAGCTCTTAATAAGTACATGGAGAGAGCTCTCTTGACGAGTACATCATTGAAGAAGTAGCTTAGTGAGTGCATCAACTTCATGGTTTATGTTCTTGAGCTTTGTTTCCAACATCAAGTGATATGAAGCTTTGTTGCAGAGCAAGTTAATCATGTTGGAATGAAGCCTTGGACTTGTTCTGTTGGTGATGCTTGCTTTGAGGTATAAATTATTAGGTCCAAGATTTTAACCGATGATACCTAACTTGTTCTAGTTGAACAAGAAGATGCATGTAATCTTTGAAAGTTTTGCTCAAATGTTTTGTGAATGCTTAGATCAATTGTGGATCGAATTCCTTGTGAACAAATGCATGCTAGATTCCAATATGTTTTGAGTAAAAAAATCACGCAAAATTATTGATCAAATCATGCAAAATTATTGATCAACTAGTCACATTAGATCATTTCCTCTTCGCACTTTTAATATTTTAGTGTGAGAGAGGGATAGTTATGTTTAGTCATAATTGATAAGATTTGATTGATTTGTTGTTATTTTCTCTTCTATTTGTAGCTCGTGTATGAAATTAAGCTTTTAACAAAAGAAGATACTAAGACAACTCTCTAACGTTATGATGTAGCGGCACCCTCATCTCCTTTGAAGCTTGCTAAAATTTGTGTAAAGAGCTTATTGTCATAGAAGACAACTCTAGGTGTGTTAAAACTTTGAGTCAAGAAGTTTAAGGAAACTACTACTAGAGAGGTGACGTGTGCATATGATACCTTAATCTAAGTTTGAGGAATGTACCCTATGAACTTGATAACTTAATCTAGAGAGGTGACGTGTGCATATGATACCTTAATCTATGTTGAGGAATGTACCCTATGAACCTAATAACCATGATGTGGCAATAGATCAAATATTTAATTTCTTTTTCTATTTTGAGAATTGAATGCCTTCCACTTGATTGCTCCAAGAATTGTTTCTGAACTTTTATGTGAATGAAATTAATTGTCTCTAATCTTCTCAAGCTATGAGATCCCATATATCTACCCTTTACAAGCTCTAGTTTCCATTCAAATCAACTTAGATAGAGATGAGTGTCCCCTTTTGTCTTCAATCCCAATCCAAAAGTATCAAGAGAGAATGCCAAGAGAGAGTAGTTACATATGATTATTATGAACCTTTGGGGGAGGTCTACATTGGTAGTCAAGTAAAGAGATAGAAACTCTCTCTGTCTCTCTCTCTCCACACATCCTTACCTTTGTATATTTAATTAAAATCTCTAGAATAGTACCCTTTAAATTTTTTATTAGAGAGAGGTGGGATATCTCATATGACCTCACATATAGGTTCAAAATGAAATAGAGGGAATAACAAATCTTAACTATAGGACTATTTGTTTGTATGGTGGATGCCAGCCTTTAGTTTCCATCAAGTTTTTAGTTGTTACATTTATCATTAATAAAACTTCCCTCTACATGTTTAAAAGCTATTTGTCCCTAAGGTCAAAAGATGGACAAATAAATAGGGAAGTATAAACTTTGCCTTGCAATCCTTTCTTGATCTCAGTTGTCAATTTCCATTAAGTCATGATAGCTACTCTTGTTACAAAGTAAAGTTCTTCCCTGTGTTTTACTAAAAGTATATCCTTAAGTTTGAAATGAGGTAGAGACCTTGCAATCATTTCAACTTGATCCCCTTTCTTTAAATACTTGTCCACAGAAATCCAATTGCAAGCTGAGTGAAAGGCCTGCAGACTTCCCAAACAAAGTTGAGTGAAAGTCTTGCAGACTTCCCAAACAAAGTTTCCAATCCTTAGCCACCATCCTACTAGCAATAAGCATGGACTAAGAACCTCACTAAAAGAGAGAAATGGACACTGCCATCAATCCCAAAAATACATGAAAACTTCACCCACTTTGATAAGCCGAAAGGCCATAAGACAATAACCATTCTTGAGGGTTATCATAGGAGACAGAGTACCAGCTCTGTCTTGGCTTTACTAATCTTGTAAGCAGAAAGAGATGTGTGCAGTTGTTAAACGAGGATCGCTTAGCTCGAACAATGCTTGCATTATCGTCAACAAAAAAATGACTACCATCAGGTGACCCCTTGATAGCACCATTAGCAACGGATCTATGATAAGGACAGATAGCAGAGGGGCCAGAGGGCAACCCTACCGAATAGACCTCTTGGAGAAGAAAGCGGGAGAGACCAAACCATTAACCATAACAACGATCGAAGCATTAGTAAGCAATGCTGGGACTGAACCAGAATGCATCCTGTAAACAAAGCCAAACTGAGCATATACAATCCTGGTTAAGGTTGCTTAGGGTTTGGCTATCCCCTTATGCATTTGATCCCCCTTTTCTGTCTGCGAGTGAACATACAAAAGTCTCCAAGTCCAGTCATCAGAAGGGGCTTAGAACATGGCTACATTTATGGGTCGAAGTAAACCACACCCGCAAGGATCTGGACTGGGTGCGCCATCAATATAACCTGATTGACAAAGGAGTTGCAATGGCTTGCCCACGTTGCTTTGCTGACAGACTGAAGCAATCCTAGCCGACTGCTTATGCCCCGCGTTTGATGCATCCTGTCGAGTGCTTGATTGCTCATTCAGGTAAAAAGCTATGGTCCTATAAACAGGCCGGGGATTGTAATGGCGATTCATCCTGTGTCGCCTTGCAGACAGCGGGTGTCTTGTTGTTACGCTTGGTGGGCGATGTTCTACCACAGCATCATACACGGCCTACAAAGCTAAACCTTTGAGGAAAATATTGGCCGCAGTTGTGAGGGGGGCCAGGGGGCGTGCGATCCGTGATGACAGAAAGATAGCGAAAAGGCTTAAAGGTGGGTTCACACTTGCACGGTGGACAAAAGGTGAAAAATCCCCTTTTCCACCCATCTACAAGGATTTCCCAAGAGTTGTCCGCCATCTCATTCACATTAGTGGTGGACAAGGAAAGGAGCCAAAGAGAAGACATGGCATAAAGAAGAAGTATCCGTGTTGGGCAGGCCGGAGGAGAGGCGAAAACTTGGTCATGACGTGTCAAAAAAGGCCCCTAATTTTTTTGGCCTTCCACCATGTGTGTGAACATACAGTTTTCCATGCTGAAATTTGATTCGCCATTTGTATTTAGGATGCTTGTTTGTCTGCCGGGTCTGAACCCACCCTAAATCGATCAATCAGAAGGGGTTACCGGACGCCTTTTTGTGTGTGTGTGTGTGTTTTTTTTTTTTTTTTTGGGTGGTTGGTTTGCTTGGGATTCCTTTGATACAAAGTGGGGGGGCCATCATTGGCCCCCTAGACCAATTACCGAGCAATGTTAGTTGTTAAGGCATTTGTGTGCGTAGCTTAAGAACCCAAGTTCACTACCCAATTCCTAAGGATGGAATGGTGGATTTTAAGCTCTACCTGTATAAGGCGCTTTGAGGATATCTAATAACTTCTCATAAATGGCATCACATTTAAAAAAAAAAAAGTTAGAACAATCCTTTAAAAAATTTAGAACAATTCGAGGGAAGATTAAATCATGGCTTAAAGATACCAATATGAAGGGAAACTTCTCCTTGTAGTCCATCTTATTTGGAAATTATTGTGTGCTTGACAAGGCAACCTTGAAACTTTGGGAACTTGCTTAGAACCTTGGTTTTATGCCATATTTGGTCTTGTAGGAATAAGTAAATTTTTGGCCATGATGTAAACTCTACTCCTATGGGGAGAGTAGATGTCATGATCTCAAATGCTTGCTATGCTTTGAAATCTTAAACACTCCCATGCTGATTCCTTAAAGAGTTGTAACCTAATCCTTAGGCTATACTATATAGACTTGATGCATTTCTCAATGTCGTAACTAATTTACTTTCTAACTCAATTAAGTGCAATGAATCACTCCCATCTCACAATCAAATTTATTACATGATATTATTCATATTTAATCCATCTTTATTATATTGAATATCTCATTTATAACTACTAAAATCTTAATACTATATTATTTTGGTTGTAGGTTCGGAATCTCCAAAGGGCTTCTCGAACCTACCTCTTTTTTCCAAACATTCTTTTTTAAAATTAAAACCCTCTCCCCTCATTCTCATGTGTAATCTCTCCTTTTCTCTTCTCCCTCCCCTTTTAAATTATATAGAGAGAAAAAAATTGAAAAAGAAAGAGAGAAAAAGAAAAATAGAGAGAGAGAGAGAGAGAGAGAAAAGAAGAAGAATAATAATAATAATAATAACAATAGTAAGAATTATAGAGAGAAGAAATATAAAATTAGAGAGAGAAAAGAAAAAATTTTAGAGAGAGAGAGAGAGAGAGAGAGTGTGTGTGTGTGTGAGAGTGAGAAGAAGAAGAATAAATAGAAAGAGGGAGAGAGAGGGGGGAAAAGAGAAAAGCGAATAGTTTTTTTTTAAATTACAGTTTTTGACTTAGAGAGAGATAGAGAGAAAATGTATAATTTGAGAGAGAGAGAGGAAATAAGGGGAGAGAAAGGGGAAGAGAGGAAAGGGAAAAATAGGAGAGAAGAAAAAATATATAGAGAGAAAAGAGAGCGAGAGAAAAAAACTTGAAAGAGAAAAAGAGAGAAAAAGAAAAATGAGGATAGAGAGAACAAAAAACCGAGAGAAAGATATAAAGAAGGAAAAAATGAAAGAGAAGAAAAGCGGGGAGAGAAGAAAAGGGGAGAGAGAGAAAAGAAGAAGAAGAGAGACATTTTGAACATAGAGAGAGAATTATAGAGAGACAAAAGATAAAATTTAAAAGAAATAGAGAAAAGAAAAAATTTAAAGAAAGAATGAAGAGAGAGAGAGGAAGGAAAAAAAGAGAAGAGGGAGAGAGAAGGAAAAGAGAGGAGAGAGGGGGGAGAGAAGAAGAAGAAGAATAATAATAATATGAATAGAGAGAGAGAATAATAGAGAGAGGAAATATAAAATTTAAAAGAGAGAGAGAGAGAAAAGAAAAAAATTCAAAGAGAGAATAAAGAGAAAGAGAAGAAGAAAAAAAGGAAAAAAGAGGAGGGAGAGAGAAGGAAAAGAGAGGAGAGAGGGGGGAGAAGAAGAGAGAGAGAGAGAGAGAGAGAGAGAGAGAGAGAGAGAGAGAGAGAGAGAGTGTGTGTGTGTGTGAGTGAGAAGAAGAAGAAGGAATAGAAAAAGAGGGAGAGAGACGGGAGGAAAAGAGAAAAGCGAATAGTTTTTTTTAAAATTATAGTTTTTGACTTAGAGAGAGATAGAGAGAAAATGTATAATTTGAGAGAGAGAGAGGAAATAGGGGGAGAGAAAAGGGAAGAGAGGAAAGGGAAAAATAGGAGAGAAGAAAAAATACATAGAGAGAAAAGAGAGCGAGAGAAAAAAACTTGAAAGAGAAAAAAAGAGGAAAAGAAAAATGAGGAGAGAGAGAACAAAAAACCAAGAGAAAGATATAAAGAAAGAAAAAATGAAAGAGAAGAAAAGTGGGGAGAGAAAAAAAGGGGAGAGTGTTGCGAAATAGAACACGTGGTAAATCTAGCAAATCAAATCTTAATCATAAACAAAGAACTTAGTGGTAAAATCTAACAAATTGAACATCTAAACTATTAAATACAAACAACGTTATAATATATAAGAGGATTTGAATAATTCAATAAATTGAGAAAGACAAGAGAAAAGTGCACGATTGGTTTCAACCTCCCCCAACTACCCTTAGTTCGACTAACCTAACCATAGTTAGCCTAACCTAACCAGAGTTAGCCTCCCTAACCCTAGTTAGATGAACTTTACCTTAGTTAGACAACTCACTCCTAGTTAGACCTCCCTAACCCATAGTTAACCTACCTAACTCTAGTTAGATCACTAACCCTAGTTAGACTTAACTAACCATAGTTAACCTGACTAACCCTAGCTTAATTAACTAATATTACTTACACTAACTAACATTACTTAACTTGACTAACTTAACTAGACTGACTTAACTAACCTAACTTAACAAACTCCACTAACCTACCTAACCTACTTAATTTCACACACTAAACTAACTTAATTAACTTTTTCAGACTAAGCTAACCTCATTAACTTAACCTACTCAGTCAACCCCCGTTCCTGCCATTTCTCCTCTGTTGTTTTTCAGATGTGTACGGGTATGCTAATGGGCATTCATGTGCGAGGACGCGCTTTCGACTTGTCCGTGCGGTGGAGTATTGCAATCAGCTGTTCACACGCAATCATCCTTCACTGTTCACCGGCAGCCTGGGTACCGCCTTTTATTTTCCAACCCGCAAAATACATAAAAATACATAAAAATAAAACATAAAACACATAAAAATTCTAAAAATTCATTTAAAAATTTTAAAAAATTACAAAAAGTTCTAAAAATTTACCAACATTGCTAAAATCATTTGGAATATTTTTTAAAGTGGAAATGTAAAAAAATAAATTGCAAAAAATTCAAAATCTCAAAATTCCTTTAAAAATTACATGTAAAATGAGTAAAATTCATTAATAATTAGTAAAAAATCAGAAATAAATCCAAAAAAATTCCAAAAAATTCCACAAATCTCCTTGCCCCTTTTGCCAATAATTTCTCAATTAAAAATGCTTTCATAAATGTCAAAAATATTATTTTGAAGCAAAAATCCTAATTTTAATACTTCACTTCATAAAAATTCATTTTGAATTTAAAAAAAAAAGCTAAAAAATCATGGATGAATTAACACACATTGTTGATACTTGCTGGATTGTTGAAATTCTACCTTTACACTTCATAACATATTCATGTGTCATATATCTCGATTTAATTATTAATTAAAAGAAAAAAAGAAAAAAATAACAAAACGAATAAACCAAACCAACCAATATATACAATACAAACACATCTAAAATACAAATTTGAAAAAAAAACCACAAAAAAATAAAAAATAAAAAATAAAGATAAAATAAACATAACACACAAACACTAAGGTGGTGCTTTATTTTTTTCAGTCAGTGGTGTTTTGTTTTTTTTTGACTGGATTCCTTGCATTTGGGAGACTACTCCATGCGCCTTCAGTCCATTGCATACACACCCCTACCAGGTATTTATTTTTTGAGTTTTATTTATTTTCATCATTCCTTAACCACAATTAATTGCTAAAATGAACTACATTCATCCACTTTTTCACTCACATTCATGCTAAACACATAGTTTCTAATAATTTAAAATCAACTAGCTGTTCACTTTACATGCACTACGTGTGCTTAAGGGACATCTTAATTTTTAATAAAAATGAACCAACCGTCACAAAAAAGCACGCGTTGACAAAAAAGGGCTCATCACCATCAATTTTTAATTAATGAATTTGCATTTAGAGACCCGAGTCTGGGAATCGCAGTCCGGGTTTCGTTAAAGCACCGCTTCATCCTAATAAATTGTAATTAAAATTTTAAGAAGGAACCGCCATTTTCTTATTAAGGCTTATAACCTAATAAAATATCACCCATTGTTAATAATTTCTTAAAATGAACCCTTCGTTAAAATAATTTCTCCTCATTGCACTTTTTTTTCCCTTTTTAATAAACACACTTTGTGGGATGGGTGCGTAAAGTTCTTTTAGCTGAAATTGTTGGTCAAAGTTATGGTCAGGTCCTGATTTACATTTTTATGGTATTATGATTTGCTTATATGCTATGATTACGGGTGCGGTTTGTAGTTTTTTTTTCTTTTTTCTTGATACGGGGTTTTGAGTGCCTGTTTGTTGCATCGCATGAAGTTTTCGGTTGCATATGTGTAGAGGTCATGCCGAATTTTTTCTAGGATGTGGGTTGTTTGGGGTGGTAAATTGGTTAGCTACGTCTATGTGTGTGTACTTCTTTTGGATTGATTTCTTTTTTATAGCTCTTTGGTTGTTTTGCAAGCATTCTTTGTGATTTTCTGTGTTGTGGTGTATGTGTTTTCCATCTGAATGGCACCTCATGCTCCTCCTCCTATCCAGTATGTCTCGCTGATCAGTAGGGATTATTCTTTTCTACTAGCTTTTGAGTCTATAGCGAAAGCAGGACTTGCGACTTTCGTGGCTGCTTCATTCCCATTGATTCCAGATGATCCATCCCTGTGTGATGAGTTCCTTGCATCATACAGCAAGAAGTTGGGCCTGGTTCATGGTGCTTCCATGGTGTTGATACCTGGAGGGTTAGAGAAGGCTTTGTCTCTTCCCTACAAAGGAGAGCCCTTTGTGATAACTAGACAATTATTCTCCAACGATGAGATTTTCAAGCTGTTATAGAAGTAGACCAAGGGGATTCTGGATATCAAGAAAGTGATAAACATTTCAGGAATATCTTTTTCCATGATCACTGATCCTCTTTCGAAGTTAGTCTGCCAATTTCTCCAAGACAGGTTTATGCATGCCAAAATAGCATCCCATTATTTGTCCAAAGAGCTCTTCACAACTTCCAGGATGGTGTTAAAAGGGGTGGCTATTGATTAGAGTACTTACCTCCTTACAAAGATGGATCAACATTTTTTCAAAGTAACTAGAGGAAATGTCACATACGGTTCCTACTTGTATGCTTTCTTGACATACTCAGGTCTAAAGAAGGGTGTGCTACCACCTCATCCATTTGATCAATTACCTCCCCCTCCACCTTCAGAAGAGTTAGAACCTATTGACATAGAGGATCTTGATTTCCCTCCTCCATTGGTCATTCAGTGAAAGCGCTTGAAGCGCGTGGCAGATAAAACTCCTTTAGTTCTTCCTTTAGTCACAATTCTTGCTATATCTGGCAGTGACCTCCTTGCTTACCTCACATCTAACAATTTATTCAGGGTACATAGAGAGGGTTCCTTGGACATATCAGTCCCTTCACCGAACAATTTAGTATCAGGAGATGCTATTCCATTCCTTTGTAAAGACATCGAGAGTTCGATTGAACTTTCAATGACAGCTTGTGTTCAACAACTGTATGCTTATTTTTATGAAGAATTGATGTAGTCCAAAGAACAATTGCATAAGGCAATCTTAAAGTTAGCCTCTGCTAAAGACACACTTGCAGATCTGTTTAAGCAGATGGAGCAGCAGACCCAAATGATTGAGACCCAGAGAGAAGAAATATATTCTTTGAAGATTCAGTTAATAGAAGCTCAATCAGAGGTCACTAGAGTCTTGGAGAAGAAGGAGAGAATGTCCAAAGAAGCTCAAGAGTTTCAGACTCTTTTAGATGCAAAATTGTCAGCCTTACAGACTGCTCATAACATAGTGGAATCACAAGGTTCCCAAGTTAAGCAGTTGCAAGACCAACTGACACAATCACAGTCTGTTTCTTCAAGCCCCAATGTTCCTATGATTCCTTCTATCTCTAAGTAGGACTTGGCAGTTCTCCAGAGACAAGCCACATTGTGTCCCTTGTTCCAAGATAAAGTGAAAAGATTGCTGTCTAGGATGGATTTGTTATGGTTTACATTTGAGCACTTTTAGGAGTATGTTCCTCCGGACCATTCTTTCTTTGTCCACTATCAATTGTAGAAGGTGGTCTTCTATATGAAGCTTTCAACGATGGATCTTCCTCTTCCAGAGGATGGTTGGAGTGGGGCTTGGTCTTTTGAGTTGCTGACAGAAGTGGTCCGTATGGTGTTTGAAGATTCTGTGATGACGAATACCATATTGCTGTCTTACATGTATCTACGAGGTGATCTTTTGATTCCAGATGAAGTAGATATGGCATGGTATGTGGGAGATGTGGTTTTGTAAGCTGTTTTGTATGTCAACTATTTGGAGTTGTGGATAGATGACATGTTCTAGTGTTATTCCTCGAAAGTGGCCACTTGCCCTGATAATTCATGGCACTCAATGATTGATTCTGTAGTCCTGAATCAACGCCAGAATACAAATTCTACCTATGTGCAGAGCATTAACCAATTGAGTGTGGATCTCTTAGTTTACCTTTCCAAAAACCATCCATTTGATTCAACCTTTTTTGATGCCTATCAGAGAAGATCTATCTTAGGTCCCTCTGTTTCTAGTCTATTGTACTACCAACAAATGACTCATCGCTATGATACCTATCTTTCCCTTTATCAAACTAATTCAGCAACAATCTTACCTCTTTTTTGTCAACCTCAATGTTTTCCTAAAATTTCCATATTTACCTATTGTTCTTTTATCAAAGATCGAGTATTTTCCCCTTCTCCACCATGCTCTTCTCCATCTATTCATATACCTTCTACTTTTCCTGTTTATCAATTGACACATTTCCTAATTGATTCACTTAAATTTTCAACCACTCCTTCTTTATCTTATTCCTCCTTTTATGATTTTGCCTACCCATCTCTTCATCCTCTTTTACTTATTCCTCTTCCATCTCTTGCCACTTCTATTTCTCAACCCCCTCAGTTGGTTAGTGAATACGAAGGGTTTGATCAGCAGATTCCCAGAAGAAGAGGATGGAGCTCAACCGATTCTCTTACGGGACCCCAGATAAACTGGCCAATAATTCCAGGGGACTGGACTACTGCCAATCAAGCATACGAGAATTACCTTCATTTTACTCACCAATATTCACAATCTCTAGATCCTTCAGTGAGATTGACAGCTCATTTTGCTTGGTATCTAGCATACATGCGTAGGCATTCCCATAATGATCAAAAGGCCATTCCAAAGCTTTGTATGAATGTCAATGCGAACATTGATTCCCAACAGTTGGATGTCCTATATTTTCATGTCCTATGTCTACCTAGCAGATATCTTATTTTGCTAGAAAGGATATGCTGCCTGTGGTTCTTGCAAAATCCTCCAAAGATATTTGTGGATGAGTCCTTCTCCATGGATCTTTTTCGAAACCACCAAGCCTTCAAAAGGGATCACCTTCATTGATGCCTTTGCAATGTATTTTGGATGATTCTTAATGATATGTATATCTCTCTTTTTGGAGTTGTCATTCAGATGGTTGTGTTAGTGTTTGTGTGTGTGTTGTAATAATTGTATGTGATGAGTTCATACTGATTGAGAATAATTTGTTTGAGAGCTCTTTTCAATTGATGATGGATGGACAGCCTATGGTGGAAAGCTGAAGAAAAACCTCTTATATCCTTTACAAATTTGTTATGAATTTTTAAATGATTATCAGATGAGATATGAATAACGAAGTTTTTCTTTTAGTATTTTTTAAAGAAATACAGGTGATAAGTTGGGGTCATGGTTTGGTGAGATTGTTGAAGATCCTATGGATATTCTTCTTTTCCTTAGGTTGCGAGGACGCTTTCTTTCTAAGTGTGAGGATATGTTGAGAGTAGAAAAAGACTGAAATTTTGACTGATTTTTGTTATTTTTTAGGTGTGAATGATTGATTTTTGATGGATTTAGAGTGATGTATTGTTGTTAAAGGAAGTGTTTGAGAATGTTTTGGATGATATTGATTATGTTTTGGAAGATCATGATGATTTTTAGTAGAGATATGAAGCTCTGTGATATTCTGATAGGTTCTGTTGAGGTTCTGATTGGTTATGTATACCTTCTGTATAGCTTCTGTTTTGTTCTGATTGTCTTCTGTATGAAGTATGGATTGATGATTGATGAAGATTGAAATCATTTGGAAGCCTATTGAATAGTTTTTGATAGTTTGGAATGGTTTTAGTATGAGTTATGAGGTTCTGATGACCTTCTGTAACCCTCTATAAACCTTCTGTAGAGCCTTTGTAGCTACTCTGTCTCTGCTTTATCTCTGCTCTGTAACTGTTCTATAGCTGCTTTGGTACTGTACTATACTGTTCTGTAGATCTTCTTAAGTGTTCTGTAGAATGTATGTGTGACTTTGGAAAAGTTTTCTAACTTTTGTAAAAGATGAATCTAAGTTCAAAAGAGCTAAAACAAATGGAAGAAGCAGCTGGCTGAAGACTGAAAAGAACACTGAGTGACAGTGATAGTAGTGAGCTGTGAAGAGACATTGTAGTGGCTCTGGTGACTCTTCATATCAGACATACCTCTTGGGAGGTGCATCCACGACCTAAGAAGGATTATTGAGAGTTATTATGAGAGTATTGTAGTGAGGAGGTGATGTACTATTGATAGATAGAGAGAGAGAGAGAGAGAGCCAAAGATAGTCAATTCTATCAAAATAATGTAACTGTATATGAGAGATTGAGAGAGAAAACTATGAAGACATTGAAGAAGCATAATATGTGATTGATTTCGATTCAAATATGGTGTATTCTTTTGTGTTCTTTGTTCTATTAATGGATTCTATGAAGATGTTGAAGATCATGGTTGATTCTATCAAATCCGTGGGAGATATCTACTATGATGTTGCGTGAAGATTTGTTGTTTTCTTTGTTTTGATGATCAAAAGAATGAAATAAAAGCTTGTTGATGTTACAAGATAGATTTTCTTGCAGTAGAATCTCCTTTTCCTTGGTGTTCCTCTTGGGGCTCCACCTTCATATAATGAGCCTAAGTTTTTCTTTGTAGAAGTGTTATGATTGGTATAGGGGTTCCTAGTATAGCCTTATTGTTCCTCTTCTTCAGTAGGTCATTGACTCTCATGGCCGCCCCATATATGTAAGTGAATATGACACGTCTCAAGCTTGAGTTGCTTGCCAATACCTTATAAAAATTCTCATTTTTTATCCCAGTAATGAAATTGTTGTTATAGCCCTACGAGTGGGTCTCTCAACTGTAGTGATTCTTCTAAAGAGATTGCACATGTGTGATGCAATCCTAGATTTCCTATTTGTTCTTTTGACTTACTTTCATGAGTTTGACAATAGATTAACCATGTATCTACTTTACACAATATATTTATGAACAAATTCTTGAGCACATCCAAGTTGCGCTTCTCAACATTGCTAGTAAATCAAGTTTGGCCTTTTTCAGCCAGACATAGTCCAAAGGCTTATGCTCTTTTGTCGATGCCTTGGAGGTTATTCACCTTGTATAATTGCTCAAAATATTTAATGAAATTTTATGGAAAATTGCCCTCTTTTTACTTCTTGACTTGCTTTCTGAAGATTGGAATCTTGGATTGGGATCTCAATCTAGATGTTACTCTTGATCCCATCAAGATAGATGTAGCAAGAGTGACATTGTTACTTTTTACTGCACTTGTATCTAATAGTCATGTGAATAGGAGCTTGGAGTTGTTGAAGTTGACATTTGATGGTCTAATCTCCTTTGTGTTTTCTTTAGGTTTCGATCCTCCTACCTAGTGACTTATTCTACTTCCATGTCTTCTCATTTCTATATTTTTCTACTCATTGTATTTGGTGAACCTAGCCACTTGTATCAAGAGGTTCTTACTTAATCTTCTTTCTACTTCTATATCCAAGAATATATCACACAGAGACATCCTTGCATGCTCCACACTTGTGTGCCAATCATATTATATAATTAGATGTTGGATCTCCAATGAAAAATTAGTGGGATTAAACCCTAGATTTCATGTGTTTGAGCTTGATCCTAACATTGTTTTGGACTTTTCCTGGTCGATTAAGGCTTTAATGAGGTTGATGAGCTCAAGCAAGGGAATGCACATAGCAATTTCTTTTTTGCAAGTCTGTTGAGTTAGTCAGGATGGTGTAGTCTTCAACACAAAAGTGCTGAGTGTGTTGCCCCAGTTTCCCTTAGTGGCTTAAGAGACACAATCATTCTTATTTCTCTTTTGCATCTTTCTTGGGGCGAGGCTCTCTCTCAGGTCTTGTTATAGTAAATTTTTAAGTTTTTAGGCTTTCAACACTCCTTATTTGCTTTATGTATTCTTGCATCAATATTTCTAAGGGTCATTGTATTGTGGAGGTTGAGCTATTTAACTCCCTCTATGTCCTTGTGGATCTTAAAGCTCAATGGGTTTGAGTACAAACTCTCATGCTACCTAGGTATCCCCTAGTAGATTCTTAATCAAAAGAGGTGAGTGAACCTATTTGTGTATGGCTTGAGATAATTGATGAGATCTTAACTACTTCACATTAGATGGAGCAAACAATTAACTAGAGCATAATCCTATAATCAACTCTAATCCTTAGATATACTCTCTCTTAGAAACATTGACTCAAATGTTGGATTTCGATTGACTCCAATGGACTTCATGGTCTTCTAACCATACCTTGTGGTGTCACAATCAATCTCAATCTATTGTTCTTTGTAACCTCAATCCTTCAACATCCTAGTGATTATAGTTATTGTTGTGAACATGGTTGATCAAGAAGAGAAATGATTATGTGGGAAAGAATAATAAATATAGAATCATGATAATATGAAGGAGACGATTGATTTTGATGGTTGCGAATACATTGATTTATAGTGTTTCAACCTAATACACACCTTCCTCTATGCTTATGGGATTCATTATGTATGCCTCTAGTATCATACATGTGCCTATAGCACCATACTTTAAACATCCCCCCTCTCCAGATATTGCCTTTGCAGTTGGTGTTGTGGCACGCTATATGGCTACACGTGGCAAGAAGCATTGGGATGTTGTGAAGGATATCATGAGATACCTGAAGGGCACAACAAATATATGCATATGCTATGTCAACCAAGATACATGAGTCGTGGGGTACACTAACTCTGATTATGCAAGACATGCAGATAGTAGGATTTCACCCTTTTGATGGAATGGAGTTGAGTGAAGCTCATCACTGACCACAACATATTCAACACTATTTGCACTATCTTGGAACAACTTGTCAATAGCCATATGTTGCAAATCTTCCTTCTAGGGAGCTCTTATATCACTTCATGAAGCTCTAATCTTCATTTGTATCATCCTTCATCAAGAGAATCCCTTCCTCAGAAGCATTATACTCTCTCAGAAACCCTAATGGTACATGGTATATACATCCAGCAAAACTTGGCTAAAACTTCTCATATTTAAGGGGCTTTTGCATTTCTTTACCCTTGGAGTCTACCTACAGCAAGATTTTGCCATATCTTGGCAAGATTGGGAGTTGGCATTATTGGAGTCTTCCAAGCTTCCATTAGAGAAGAGCTTCTTGATTCTTCATCAAGCATGAGAGTTCTTTATTGTTGAATCATAAAGAGAGATGAAGACTCTTAATCCAAGTGATTTGAAATGGTTTTGCTTCTCCATTACTGACATTGGAGCATTATGGGTACCATTGGAGCATTAGGGATCTATCAAGTTCAACCTTGAAGCAATATTTTGGGACTTATTGATCAAAATGGAGCATTGTTCACTTATTGATTGTAGGAGAGCTATGGGAGCCATCCATTGAAGACATCCCATTAGTGAATGCATCTAATTGCATTGTTCATGGAAGGAATTCAATTTCAAGCTTGATCAAAGCTATAACATTGTGGAGGATTGAATACAGTACTTTCATTGAAGATTTAGTCTTATTTGAGCCCTTATAGTGGTTTATAGGTTAGCTTTCAACTCATTAAAGGTCTTCAAGGGTTAAATAGGGCTTACAATGACAAACATGGCATTTTCAAGACCAAGTACATGTGTGGCACATGTGGTATTTATTGCTTCTCACATATCATATACAAGTGCCTTAGTGCCCTATAGTGTTCCCTTAGCTCAAATAGTGAACCTTAGAGTTAAATAGGGCTAAAGTTGAACTTACAAGTCTCCCATAGGGTCATTCAGACAAGGACATGTCCTGGATAGTTTTTGTTAGACAACTTTAGGTTACGCTAACCTGTTTTCTTGTCATACAATTTGCAAGGTTAACTTATTTTAAAGATGGAAAAGTAAGCTTCAATTTGAATAAAAAAGATTGTTGATTGGAGTTCTCTAGCAAAAATTATAGCCAGAATAATGACATTAGGTCTATTTGGACTGCACTCTAAAAATGGCATGGAACAAGGATAAAGGCAAGGCAAATGAGGATCTATAGCTATAAATCATAGATTATAGGGACTCTAATGCTAGAGATACTCATAGGGGTGATTATGAAGAGGATTCGTATGAAATGGGAGCCTATAGCACATTGAACAACACCTTATCCTAGCATGAGATAAGACATTTAGATAGACACCATGAATTACTGAATGCAACGAATAAGTTTGGCAATCAAACTCTGTCCTCTCTTGATAAGTTCACTACTCAAATTGCAAGATGGATAAACTTCCAAATGCAAGAAAAGGAGAAACATAGGCAAGAGAAAGAGAAGGAGAAGGAGCATATGAATCAAATTTAGTCCTCTATTGAACAAACTTGCTACTCAAATTGACAAATGGATGGAATCCCAAATGAAAGAAAAGGAGCCACACATCATTGTAGATAAAGTGCCAAGTCTATCAACCAATGCAAATCCTAATGCTTTGGGCATCCTAGGAAAGATTCCCCATACCACTTATGAGATAGGTGAGTTGTCATAAAAAAGGCAATGGCCATTTCGGCAATGCAAGTGGGGAGGCGGTTTTGCAAGAGTGGAGGTTTGTATAATGCAAGTGGGGGTGGTTATGCAAGTGGAGGTGGTTTCTTTGCCACTAGAGTATCCATTCCAAGTGTTAGACCTCAACCCTCCTTTGGGAGGAACTTCTTTAACAATGGTAGCTATGGTAGTACAAATAATGATCAGCCACATGGTGGACATACAAATCATGGTGATAGAGTATTAAGGGAAACGATCAAATTGTCTAAGTATATGGCCAATCATATTCTCCATTAGACCTTGAAGAGTGGCTTTCCAAATTAGAAGATTACTTTGACATATTTTCTAGGCTTGATGATCAAAAGATCCACTTTGATACCATACACCGAGAGGGTCTTGCCCACACTTGGCAGTGATACATAAAGATGGGAAACCATCAAGTGGATACTTGGAAAGACTTTAAGATGCTCATGGTGCGAGTCTTTGTTTCCCTTATTGAAAAAGAAAAGCTTGCTAGATGTTGGTATGGCCTAGAGTAGGGGGTCTTTCTATGAGAGAATATATAAATCAATTTTTGAACCTTCCTATGTATGTGGAGTCCGTGAGTGGTGATGCTAAACTTCACAAATACATGTATGGTTTAGACCCTAGTCTTTCATAGCTGATGTAATGGCACGATCCCCTACAAGCTTGTTTAGAGCTACTGAGTTGATTGAGAGGTATTCCAAGAAATATAGAAGAGAAACTCCTTTGTAGTCATCTTTTGGGTAGCAAAGAAATACATTGAGACAAGGCATGTTAAGGACAAGTTATGGAGGAAACAATAAGCCATTTAGTAGCCCTAAAATACCTACCTATCCACATTTTAATTCTGTAAGGTAGCAATGTAATTTTAGGCAAACAAAAAGTGTCCAAGAATGGATCATAAACAAGGGGATAACAAGCCTAAAAATACTTCCACTTTTGAAAATCCAAGATCTATTCCCATGGACTTGTACAAGGAAAGAAAATAAAAAGGGACTTTGTTTTAAATGTGGTGAGAAATAAATGTGCCTACAAGAATACAAAAGCTAAGTTTTATTGTATGCTAATCCTTGAGGATTCAAAGGATGATAATGATGTTGTAAACACACTTACGATTGTTGCTGAAAATGAGGATATTGATGAGACCTTGGGCAAGAACAATTTTATGATCCTATTGATACTTTCCCTTTTGATCTTAGTGGTAGTCTCTTCCTTTCGATCTGAGAGGGAATGATGCGTCACATGCTACCACTATTTACTCCATTTAAATGGATGCATGGAAAGGCTCAAGAAGTCCAAACACACTTTGTATCCAAGGGAGCATTCATGGGAAAAAAATGTATTCATTTTGGTTGACATCAATAGTACTCACAATTTCATAAATAAATCAAGAATAGATAGGTTGAAGTGTTTCCCTATTGATTTGCAATAGCCTATCAAAGTGCAAGTGGAAAATGGAGATGAAGAAATCAGTAACTAAATGTGTCCTAAAGTGCATATCTAATTGGTTGAAAATTATGGGCAACACATGGAATTCATTGCTTTTGGTATGGGGCACATTGATACTGTTTAGGTTGTGATTAATTGATACTCTTAGATAGCATTGTTATGTATTTTTCTCAGCTATACCTAGAGTTTGTCTTATTATGTCAACGCAAGCCAAAAAGGAGTTCAAAAAACAATCCCAAATCTTTTTCTTGCATCTTAACAAAGAAGTATCAAATCAACCTAAAGAATCAGTCCAAAATTCAATGACAATGAAAGCTCTTTTGGAAGAGTACAAGGATCTATTCCAAAACAACATTGCCTCCTAATAGACAAGTTGACCATCCAATTGATTTAGTGACTCATTCTAAGCTAGTCAAAAAACGACCCTAGAAGCTTTCCAAGTGTGAAAGAGAGAAGGTTGCTAAGCACATCAAAGAACTATTGGAGATGAGATTTATAGAACCTAGTTCCTCACCCTATGCATCCCCAATCCTCTTAGTGAAGAAGAAGGATGGATCATTCAAGATGTGTATTGGCTATAGGGACCTTAATAAGATCATAGGGAGGAATATGTATCTTGTCCCTAGGGTGGATGGTT
Organism: Lygodium microphyllum; assembly: GCF_053477565.2. Taxonomy (NCBI): domain Eukaryota; kingdom Viridiplantae; phylum Streptophyta; class Polypodiopsida; order Schizaeales; family Lygodiaceae; genus Lygodium; species Lygodium microphyllum. Next base: position 100,784,515 of record NC_141149.1, on the reverse strand, counting down.
TACTTGATGAGTTAAGAAGAGAAAAATATTTCACCAAAATAGATTTATGATCTGGCTATCTTCAGATTTGCATGAGGTAGAGTGATGAAGTTAAGATTTCTTTCACAACAGATCATGGGATCTATCATTTTCTAGTAATGCCATTTGGATTAACCAACACCCCAGATACCTTTCAAAGTCTCATGAACAAGATTTTGCACACTTTTCTCTTTCATGTTGTCCTAGTGTTCTTTGATGATATATTCATCTACAACAAATATTTAAAGGATTATTAGGCACATGTGAGGAAGGTATTTGATATTTTGAGATAGCATAGACTATTTATTAAGGAGTCCAAGTGTTCATTCATACAAACTAAGGTGGAATATTTAAGATACATTGTTCGTGAAATGGAATTCAGGCTAATCCTAAAAAGATGGAATGTGTTAAAGACTAGCTTGCACCCATTGCTACCACTTCTCTTTATGAATTTCTTGGTCTATCTTCATTATATTGCCATTATGCGACTATTGCAATCCCTCTCATAGATAGGTTAAAGAAAGAAGCTTTCTTCTAGGATCCCATAGCTGATCACATTTTTAACCAGTTGAAAGGCATGCTTACCTCAACCCCTATTCTTATTTATCTTGAGTTTTCCAAAGAGTTTACTATTCAGTGTGATGCTAGTGGATGGGGAATTGGAGCATGGGGTAATAGCCTTTGAGAGTCACGAGCTTAATGACAAGGAAATGGCAATGAATGTTTATGACTAGGAAATGTTGGCCATTCTTCATGCAAGCAAGAAGTGGCATCATTATCTATATGGTAGTCAATTCAGGGTGAAACGTGATCATAGGATCCCCAAATATTTCCTATCATAGTCAGATTTGAATCCAAAACAAAGAAGATGCGCAAGTTAGCTCAGCACATAATGTCCTTATCAAATCATGCCCTTCATCTAGCTTTTTAGTGTAAGGAGCAAGGATGAACCTTTTCATAAGGCATTCAAGTACAATGAGTTGTTTAGCCCAAGTTTGAGTGCCTTCCTAGCGCTCTTGAATTACAATGCAGAGATTCAGAATGGCAAACTTGACTGATAGAACTATGCCGGTCCCATAGGTCGGCTTGAAGGGATTTTTCCCCTATCTTGTATGTTGTGCAATAAGCCCATAGTGTTGCCATGATCTTATGATAATAGTCTGATTGTGAGGTCAAGACTATCTTGCTTAATATGCTAATGAGGATTTCGATAGTCACTTCTACTTGGCCATTTTCTTGAGGGTATTAAGGGATAGACTTTCGATGTAGGACAAGGAGCATGAATATGAGATGTTCAATAAACTCATTTAAGAAGTGGGCCCCTTTTTCTCACTAACAAGCTTGATGGGGCATCCAAAGTGTAAGATCCAAGCTTGCTCCTGTAAGAATTGTATCATGGTTTTGGCATTATTCTTCTTCCTGGAGACCCTAGCCTTTGCCACTTAGTCATGTAATTTGTTGCCACAATAATGTAGCATACTTAAGAATACTAGGCGGAAGGGCTAATTGGTTCCATAAATTCTATTTTCCACTTCTCAAACGTTGGTGGGCAATGCTAGCTAAGAATTTCCATTTGTTCTTTTTGATGGAAGTTTGGTACGTTGGCACTCATCACACTAGTTGACGAAATGAGTTGTGTCTTTGAAGAGAGTTGATGACCACAATTTAGAGTGTAGAATATTCCTCACTATGACATCTACATCAAATTTCCTCCTACAATATGTTAGTGTAATTCTTGTAGCACATCCTCAATCTCATTCTTGCATATGCATCTCTAAAGAAGACCATCCTACCCTAGGTGATGTAGTCGATCAACAATCATTTGATATGGTCAGTGGGTCTTGATCAGAAGATAGGTGAATTGTGCTTTTTTAATAGGCCACACTAGTAGGCCGTTTTCTACAATGTGGACAATGTTATTTGCCAAATAGGATGAATGGGATCAACAAATAGTATCAAAACTTCTTGACAATGCACACCATTATTAATATTTTTTGTTATCTCATGGAGAAATTCATTTGGGCTTTAGTGAGATGTCTCCTATAACAAAGCTCACTAGGAATTCCCTTGGCGCAACATAGCTCCAATTACAATTTTGCATCGATGTGCACATGAAAGATAATTTTCTAATCTTGGGCTCATAAAATGGGTGCAATCTTAAGAACCTTCTTCATACACATCCTATCATTTCTTTGTCCATTTTCCATTTACCGCATGAAACACATTGTACCTTTGAAACCTGGTGCAAAGCACTGATAGAACACTGGCATGAAGCATCGGGAGAATGCAGGCACATAGTGCCTACTAATTTAAAAATTTATATTAAAGCATTGAGAGAGAGAGAGAGAGAGAGAGAGAGAGAGAGAGAGAGAGAGAGAGAGAGAGAGAGAGAGAGAGAAGAGAATATACACATCTATATATATGTGCATATTATGTTTGTTGAGAGAAAGGAGGTGGTTTTCATAGGCATTTTTACTTTGTTTATTCATTCTTGTGACTCAATACCATCATCAACCTACCTCACTTTCTAGCTCTTGTACTCTTCACTTTTAGTCTATAATTGTGATTCAAAGTACTTGATTCTTAGCAAAATAAATCTCTTTTCTTCAAAATCAACTTGTACAATAAATAGTAATCAAGTGCCTTAATTGATGCTTTTATTATAACTTAGGCTACATTTATTTATTAAGGCTTAGCACTATGATAAAACTTATTTGGATGCATGCATGAGCAACTTGAGCAAGTATATTATCACCATGGAGAATAAAAGCAAAGAATGGACAAAAGAATAAAACAAGGAAGCCGGTTTACATGATATGACTTGCCACTTAGCACGAAAACTCGTCTAAGTCTACCTTGTACTTAGCTAAGCTTTGGAACCTAGTATTCAATCCTATTGGTAGCTTGCCCTTGTGATTACATGACCTTGTCTTTAAAAAGCATTCTCTAAGGCAGACCCTCGTGATTTCATCTGACACCTTTGTTTCGAGAATGCATTGTCGTCGGGTGTAGAAGTTTAGAGCAAGATCGTTGTTGTTCGGCATGTCTCGAGCAGCCTTGATGTAAACTAGCTTATGAAATGGCGAATAAAATGTTGCAGGTTAGTGTGGCTCGAGCCTCCTCGGCAGACTGCACGTTTAGCAGCCTCTTGGATAGCAGAGATACGCTGCGCATCATCGATCATGTGCAGGGAATTAGATCTCGAGTCACCATCACATGTACAGTCAGTAGAGGTAGCAGGCAATGGCTGCACAGGACAGGCTGCAATGGCGCTAGAATTAGAGAGCAGCTTCGGGACTTTGGCTTCCACCTCTGCCCTGATTATACCACGAGGATCTGCAGAGTTAGAGAGAGAGAGGCCGATCTTCCACAGGTCCTGGACGCACCTTGAGTTCATCATTTGGTCATAGGCGCAAGGGCAGACGAGCATGGGCTTGCCAGCCACCATGCTTTCTAGCACAGAGTTCCACCCCCCGTGTGTCAGGAAGGCTCCCACGGCACCATGGCTCAGCACCTGCAGCTGCGGTGCCCAGCTCACAACCCTCCACGCCCTCTCTCGCATCTCAGATTCTGCCCCTAATTCTTGCTTTCTGCCCTCTTGAAACCTCAATTCTGTCCCCCCAGCCACCTTGCACTCTTGAATTCGTAATTCTGGACGGCTCTCTTGATGTAACCCTAGTTCTCCCCCTCCCATGATCATCCCGGGTCTCTGCACCCATAGCACAGGCATTCCCTCTAGTCCCCGCGCATACTCCTCCACCTCTTCTCGCGACAAGGTTGCCAGACTCCCAAACGAGACGTACACCACGGACCCCTCCGGCTGCATGTCCAGCCACTTGACGCAGTCCGGGTCGTCTTGCGGCCAGAGACAGCAATTGGAGCAGCTGGTCCCGGCCTGATCGACCAGCTTGCCCTCCGTGAACCCCTCCGGAAGCACAGGTCCGATAGCTTTCATCCTACCGCGAAGCTTGTCATCGCATGAATTTGTTAAAGCTTCAATCGCGGCCGGCTCGAGGTCCTGGAACGTGTTGAGGAGAATCCAGTCGGCCTCATGCAAGCGATGGAAGCAGTTCAGCAGAAAGGCGCGGACAAAGCAGGAAGGGTCTTCAGGACGCAGGAAGTTGTTGATGTCATGGAAGCTCAAGAGGGGAGCACCGGGAACAGCATGGAGAGCCCCTGTATGCAATGCGCATGCATATAATGAGATAATGAGTTATATTTTTGCAGGCAATAGGATTCAAAGGAATAATCCGTTATCATGTCTCATTTTTCGCAGGCGAGAAGAAGAAGAATCCATTATCATGATTCGTGTCAATCCTTTGCAGGCAAGAAGAAGAAGAAGAGGATAAAAAGTCCTAATCAGAACACCATGATCACTCAGTAAAATTTGCCGGCAAGAAGAAGCCCGAAGAACATAGAATGACGGCAGGTCGGAAGAATATTACAGAAGGAGAAGCATTCCCAGTACTCAGAAATTAATGCATGCAAGCAGAAGGCAAGTAAATTTGCAGTTTTCTGCCGGCAAGAAGAAGAACAAGGAGGAGGAGGATGCACCTGGAGTGGGCTGGAGTGATCCGTCGGCTACCATTTTGAAGCAGGCGTAGCTGGCCGCGCTCTGTGTCCAGAAGGCCACCCGAGGCAAGCCAAGCTTCAGGGCAACGTCCTGCGTGTACACCATGAAAACATCAGACAAGATGAAGGAGACAGCAGGTTCCTCCTCCTCCTCTTCCTCCTCCTCTTCTTCTTCCTGAACTCGATCTGTCGATCGACGCTGCAACTGCTGCTGCTGCTGCTCCTTCTTCTTCTCCTGCTGCCGCCGCCTCATGTCCATGCTTTCTCGGATGAGGTCCTCCAAGGCGTCTCCCATCCTGATGATGCCCCTGCAGAGATCCTCCGCAGTGGTGCTAGGGTTTGGCTCATCGGAGGGCAGTGCCACGAAGCGTATATTATTGTACTGGCTGTGGTACTGTAGTGCCTGCTGTGACGACGTCCTCGACTCCTGAAGATGAGAATGAGGAGGATATTGCTGCTGCTGCTGATGGTGATGAGTAGTAATGGTGCGATGGTGCTCCCTGGTGTTGACGAAGGTGATGAGGAAGCCGTGGTCGGCTAGCTTGCTGGAGAGGTGCAGCAGCGGATTGATGTGGCCCTGCGCAGGAAACGGCACCACCACGGCGTGGCCCCTCCACCTCGGCCTCATGCCTCTCTCTCTCTCTCTCTCTCTCTCTCTCTCTCTCTCTCTCTCTGGCTCGTGCAGCTCTCTCTCTCTCTCTCAGTTCCAACCATCAAATCAAAGAAGCTTCATATCTTAACCTTAATCAGTATTAAGGTTAAGATTCCGATCTCCAGAAAACTCGACAAATTGTCGTTAAGATTAAGATCAGGATTCCGATTATCACATCTCGACAAACCCTCATAAAAACCCCAGACTCTCACGAATCCCCATGCACGTTCCATTATTTGAGGGGGCCTTGGGCGTCGTGACTCCTGAGGCTGCATGCTCAAAAGATGGACAAAAACCAATAGGGTGAGGGAGCAGGGGGGGATCCTTTTGGTGACGTTTCTTTAATTTAGACTTAGGCCTATTACTCCTGGCCCCATATGGGTTAGAGAAAGAAAGTACATTAAAATAGAGACGCATCTCATACTTGCTTGTTGTTGGACTTGTGATTACCCTTAACTAGCAAATAGGAGAGATGTAACCCACGTAGTAGACATCACCCCATCAAAAGCATAATTGCCTTTTGGTCATTGCCCATCCTTTCTCTGCTAATGCTATACCTTCCTTCTTGTCACCACCTATCCTTTCTTTGGTGCTCCTCTGCCTTGCTTCTTGTCACTATTTGTCCTTTCTCTAGTGCTACTCTATCTTCCTTCTTGTCCAGGGCCTAGGGCCTGTCTCAAAAGTGGTAATTGTTTGTACTTTCCCTAGTCCTAACATGGCCAATAATTCAAGTATAGAAATGTCCTCAACCTTGCCCAAGCACAAGCCAAAACGAGACTCTATTTGTCCATCCTCAAACCCTAGCTTGCCATATATAAGAAAATCAATGTCTCAAAAGACCCATTGCTGCCGAAATTATTAAAGCAATAAAACTCAGCTTGAAAATCTACAGTAATGCATACGCTAGATCATCAATCCATTTTCCAAACAAGCTCAAAGATGCGCCCTTTCCCTTCAGCTTGATCCTACAACAAGCCTACCCACCAATGACAATGCAGGGTGATGTCTACAAAATGAAAACCTCTCCAACTTCCTCTTCCAAACAATTAGTTGCTTGCCTTTACCCAATGTATGCCACAATTCTAGCACTTTTTGTGAGTGCAAGGCTTGCCTTACATCAAAACATCCATTTGTTGCCCATATCTTGTGCACAAGCTTGCTTTTGGATAGGCAAGGGTGCCACGCTTGTCCTTGCACAAGATACACATTAAGGTTGTTGCATTTTGCACTGTCTAGAATCCAATTTCATCTTGTAGAGCCCATCTACTGTGTTGCCTACATTATTAAGAAAATTACCCAAGCTAATTCCTACTTCAAAATTTGTTTCTGTCTCACCTCAATCCACTAAGGGAGTTCAACACCCTCCTATATAAGGTGACCAGAGGAGATTATTAGCAAGCTCATTGGTACAAATTGAACAAAGTAAACCATTAGTAAGCCCACCAAAGAAGAGGATACACTGTTCAAATTATGCATATCCAGTCTTGAATTGATAAATGTGTTGCGTATTAACTCTCTAATACAACACTTTGCATTGACTACTTATCTCTATTTTAGTTTGTAATTCCAATTAGATTGTGAACAATGTTTAAATTAATGTGGTGTTAAGCAAAGTCATCATTGCACTCTTGAGTGATCACTATTATCTCACCCCTTAAGACTGTCTTCATTTGCTCTATGTTCTAAGACATAGACTACCTATACCTCTTGCCTATAAAGAGAAAACTTCAAAGAGTGGCACATTCTCTTGTGTTTGTGAAGACAATAGCCTATTTGTTATTGCCATCATGAGGACTAGGCACATAGGAATTATCAAAAAAAGAAGTGAAAGGCATATGTTTGCACAATCCAATGATGTTGTCTTGCTCCACCATGGAAATGCACCAGTAGCTTTGGGGGAATCTGAGCCCTCCAATACTTTGATGATCAAGTTTATAACCAAGAGAAGACAACTACATTAGATGAACTACAACATGGCTAAGCCAATTGCTGCACATGATGAGGGTATGTCTATGTGAGAGTATTGTAGGCAATTCGGCATGGATGTAACAACCCTAGCTACTTGGATAGATGGGGGGTCCAAAAAGAAGCATAGGGTCTCCCAAACCATTGTTACGGTTGATGAGGAGAAAGCCCTTCTCAATTGGCATTCAAAATGTAAGAAATTGGGCAGCCAATATCTTTAAGGTGCTTTAGGTTGAAGATTGTTGAATTGTGTCAAATGCGTGAGACCCCTTTTACTAATGGCATCCTTGAAAAGAGTTGATGGGATGGATTTTGGATGAGATACATGCAACTTACTTTTTCAGTAAATGAAAACCTAGATAAGCAAGCACATCCTCACACACATCTCACAAGCTCCAACCATTAGATGTGTCCATTTTTAAGCCCTTCAAGGCCACTTTTTGCAAGGAGAGGAACCTTTGTAAGCATGAAGCTTCTCTACACATGCAAGCAATGGTGAACTAGTTGGCATTGCATCTAGGGTCTTGACTACAGCTTGCACGAAAAGTAATATATAGGTAGGCTTCAAGGCAACTCGAATTTGGCCCCTAAACCATGACATTCTCAACCACAATGATTTACCTTGCTCCAACATTGATGTACATCTACAATTCAGAATGTCAACAATGATACATATGAATCATACATGGATACCGAAGAGTGCAACCATGTTCTTGAAACACAATGCATGGAGAGTGCTTAAGCTCACATGAATACCCAAGAAATGGTCGACTGCAGCCATGTTCTTAGCCACTTGTTTGACACATGTGGGCCACCGAATGCTCCACTCACTATCAATCAACAAGGTTGCAGTGTCTTGGAATTGTTGCAAATACCTTAAGAAAACATGGCTATCCCTTGTGTGCATGGGGGGCTTTTGTGGGGTATTTTGACTCCTTGATCCTCATCTCATTCCAATTCATTGAGAGTCTCCAAGCCAAGAATGCAAAGAAGACTGAGATTGAGAGGCCAAAGGAGACAAACCAAGCATTACGAGAGTAGAAGAGCTAAGACAACCAAGCTCTTGTTGAAGCTTGCAAGTGACAAATGAAAGAAGATAATAATACAAAGAGTCTAGGAAGGGGTGGGAATTACAACAACTTCAATTTGAGAGAGATCTACGAGTAGTATTGTGAGAGGGTGCACCATCAACAAGCAACCTACCTGCCTTGCATGTGCCTAAAATGCAAGAGAGGTTGAAAAAGAAATGCACTAATATGCCCTCCATCTAAAGTGTCTAAAACACATAAAATGATAGATAAAGACAATGTCAAAGCTTCTTATGTCCTCGTTTGACTCAGACTAAGGCTCATAAGCAGGAGATCATACACAAGACACACATGACTACATACACCCCCTCTAAGATCTTGGATGTGGAAGAAGGCCAAAGGAGATGAGGATCTGAGGGTGGCAGGAAGACTGCTAATGACAATGTAGTTTGTCATAAAGAAAGCTAGCCAAGGAGCAAAAGCTAGCCAAGGGAAACGGAGATGCCTCAAACGAATCACTCTTGAAAACTTGAGTTGAGAATTGGTGACCCAAGTCTCTAACTTAAGTATGAGACAATAGTGAGGAACTATCAAAGGTACCATAAGCTATATAGAAACGCTAAGGACCAAGGGCCTAGCAACAAGGAATGTTGACTTGATGATGAAGAAAAGGAGTAGCCGCATAAAAGAAAGGCCCAAAGTAGATTGGAAACCCTAAAGCAACTTCTCATGATCTTGGAAAGCTCCCTCTAAAACACAAAGGGCTAAGAAATCCATAGCTGCATCACTAATATCATCCCCCTCTAAAAGGGAGGGGAGGTACGAGGGAATCACTAGAGGAGATGGTGGGGAATGGGACAGAACTTGTGGGATAAATGGTGCACAATCGAGAATGGGTGCAGCTATAGAAAGCTACCTCAGATAGCCATGCACAAAAGAAGAGGAATGGAGCATAGATAGCCCCATCTCCTACCCATCTATGACAAAAGTGACTCCTATAGAAGAATCCTTAAAAAAGAAGGTAGACTCGATGAAGAGAACGTGGGTGTTGAGACAAGGAAGGTCGTAAACAGAGAAGAGAGGGAGGCCCAAGTCTAAAACGTATAGGACCTCAAAAACGAAGCTCATTGTTGGGGGTAAAGGCGCCTCTGCCTAGCCGCCCGTGTATTACTACATTGACAGTACCCGCCACTGCACACTGTAGGTGGCAGGCGCTCTTCATCATCACTTTATTCTTTATTCTTTATTCTTTTAGTGATAGTTTGAATAAAGGAAGGCCCGATCACACATTGTGACTATTGGAGTTCCCGTTTTGTGTCTCTCTCTTTCTTGCTCTTGCTCTCCCGCCATAGCTCTTCCAAGTAAGCTTCGATCCATCTCACCTTTCAACTAGTAACAGAGCATGATTTCTCAAGCATTCTAACTTGGTTCGTGATTCCTTCAGCTTCTTATTGATTACCTACACTCATTGGGTCTCCTTCTCGGTAGCCATAGCCAACTCTTTCGAGCTCCCGTCACTCCCCGGCTTCTCGAGCATCTACCTAGCCCTTTTGGGCACCCTTAGGGCATTGCATCAGAGGCACTTCTTCATTTTTTTTAGGGTTCCATTGAGCTCATAGATTCACAGCACGTTTTGAGCTTGTGGCAGTCATTGGACAACTTGGTTGCTTACCTAGCTTGATTTGTGGCCTTCTTTGGCCCCCTGGCAACCACCATAAAGCTTGTGGTAGCCCCAACCCCCTGTATGCAGCCCACACATATTTGCACCATTATTCCAAGTTCATTTACAGCACATGATCAATCGGTTGATCTCCTCCACTCATTCTAGTCATTGGTAGTCTTATTTGGGCACTATACACTTGGTTTATGCTTGGGATTTGATCCTGAGCCTTGGCATTGAGCATTGATATGATTTACTTCAGGTTTGGGACTATTATACATAGTTTACAGGCATCCCACAGTAGTAATACATTAGCATTTTATGTCTAGACCACTTTGGCATTGACATTGGTTGCCCGATGGTTCTGAATGCTCCCCAAATACTAGGGGAATGTATGCCTATGATATGAGATTCTTTTGGGGATGAATTTGCTCAGCCATTGACTATTTTACATAGTCCACAGGCAGCCCAAAATATGGCAGTCCCCCTGTCATTACATCGTATACTTATGCTACATGGTCATTTTGATGCCCGATTATGCCCGGTTGATGCCTATACAGATGGGAAAGTATGCCTATGGTTTTGCCTACAATTTTGGGCTTAGATTGAGCCAATGTTTGCTAAGTTTTGGAGATTTATTTTCTACTAGAATATTTAGGTCTAAAGCTCATTTGCTTATGTTTGGATATGGCTATTGGATTTGGGCTATGTCCTGGATGTATACATTGATGTAGTGACTCTCAGGGATAAACATAGAGCTTAGATTTGCTCTCAAATCATTGGTTGAGATTTAGCTTGCTTCACATAGCATTTGGATCTCCATCTTTGATATACTTATGGCATGTACTTTGCTTATTTCTGACTGGTCTTGACATGCTTAGCTTATGCCATCTCTATACATGCTAGTTACATTGTCTTGGAGTTGATTGCTACTACGGCTTACTTGGGCTTGACATTTGATTTTCCAAAGCTTACTTTGGCTATTACTTGGCTTGATAGAGTTAAAATTTGGATGTACTTGATGTCCATGGATGCTATGTATGGATGCTAGAGAGCCTATATGCTGGGGATGTCTCATTGATGTTTGATCTTGGAGACTTGTCATCGGTGCTCTCTTACAAGCTACTGCAGCTTACTTGGGCTTGACATTTGATTTCCCAAATCTTACTTCGGCTATTACTTGGCTTGATAGAGTTACAATTTGGATGTACTCGATGTCTATGGATGCTATGTATGGATGCTACAGAGCCTATATGCTCGGGATGTCTCATTGATGTTTGATCTTGGAGACTTGTCATCGGTGCTCTCTTACAAGCTTTGTTCAATCTTTCTTGCTTGACATTTACGGCTTTTGTGCTAGTGGGAGCGTCTTGATATGCTTGACAGACATAGAGTGGGTGGGTTTATGCTACTTGAGCATTCAAATACTTGAGACTGGGATCTTCACTTGGATGTTGCATGGTTGATATGCCGTAGTCCTCATAGATGTACTTGGGCTGATTTGGGGTTTGCACTCCCTGAGCATACACCTATTTGTATCAGGTCTTGCCAGTGTTGTATACACTTTGCCCTATTACATAGGGGGTGTGCCGGCTTACTGACAAATTCATTTGACATGCTTGGGTGTTTTCTTGATGTCCGTATGACTGTCACATGTTGATTTATGCCCACTTGATGCTGATAATGCTTTGATAGTCAGTGGTTGACTTGGTGCATTCATTTTGCCTATAGTTTGCTCTCATTATACATGGCTATAATTTATTATAGCAAGAAGTTATGCATGGACTGTGACGTATTTTTCATACTGAATCATTCTAATTTTATGTACTTTTGATGATACTTAGTGGGCAATATCATTAGCTATTAGTTCATGGTCATTTTGCCTTGGTTTTGGTGGTATTTTGGCTGTTTACAATAGAAAATAATAAGCAGTTTTGAATTTTCTGCACCATTTTGGACTATAGCATGGCAACTCCTTCTAATGATAGTGGTATCTTCAACATCATTAAGATTGATGGTATGAATTATGCCTATTGGAAGAGCCAAGTTTGACAGATATTTGTGCAAAAATCATAGATAAAACCACTAAGGTTGCATGGAGAGTAGCTTGAAACTATGATTGATGACAAATGGATGGACCTTGATGAGTTATGTAAGTCCACCCTCATCTTGTCTCTCACTGAACAGGTACATTACAATGTGGTTGAGGAAGCACAGAGTGCTTGGTAGCTTTGGGATAAGATCAAGAACCTCTATGACAAGAAAAGTCCAGCAACTTAGATGTATTCGCTGAAGCAACTTATGGACCTGTGCATGAAGGAGAATATGGTGATGCCTGCTCATTTGCACTAGTTCCACTTTGTACGGCATTACCTTCAATGATGAGGTTACTCCATTGTTTTTTCTTGGGACTCTAAGTGAGTCATGGGATGTATTCCACACTGCCTTATATGCTCCTACTACTATTTTGAACTTGCTCGATGTAGAAAGCGCTCTTCTGCAGGAAGGGATCAACCATAAGAACTTGGATGCCTCTCATGTATTGCATGCTTTGATTGTTAGAGGCAAAGATAGTAATGGAAAGAATGATTGTGGGAATGGCTATGGTAGAGACTCACAGAAGTCTAGGTCTAAGTGCATGGTAAGTCGCACAGCAAGTCTCGTGGGAGAAATGCTAATGTGACATGTCATCATTGTGGCAAGAAAGCTCATATATGCCCATAGTGTCATGAGTTGCACAATGAGAAGAATAAAGAGAAGGGGAAAGACAAAACACAGGAAAATTCCTTTGATCGCAACATTGTGCCTATGAAATCTAGTGTGAAAATCTAGGAGATAAATGTCATGTAGATTGATGACTCCGATGGGGAGTACATAATTGCAGCTAGTTCTTGTGATACTATGCCATTGACTGAGGTTCACTCTATGTATGCATAATGCTGGCTTTTGGATTCTGGTACTTCATTTCATATTACACCATGTCATGAGTGGTTCCACTCCTACTGCACTGTCTTTGGTTCAGTTTGCTTGGGTGATGATAGGTCACTTGCTATTGTTGGCATTAGGGATATACGACTGCAGTTCTCTATTGGTAGTACTTTTCTGTTATAGGCTGTACGTTATGTACCTGCGCTTACACGTAGTCTTATGTCTGCAGGGCGGTTTGATGATACTGGGTTTCATGTCTCTTTTGGGGATTCTGCCTGGAAGATCACACATGGTAGACTTGTGCTTGCTAGAGGTGCCAAGGCTGGCAACCTCTATCCTGTTGTAGTTGATGGGTCCTCTGTTGAGCATGTTTTGTCAGTGGGGTTCCATTCCACATGTATCTCTTTGGCATGCCCGTTTGGGTCATATGCCCTTGAAGGGAATGAAAATGCTTTCTGGTTTTGCAGTACTTACTACCCCTTGACCATGTATGTTTTGATTCATGTGAGCATTGTCTTTATGGCAGCAAACAGACTAGGAATACGTATAAGAAGTTTGGTAGGACACGCATGAGTGAGTCCTTGGCATTGGTACATTCGGATGTTTGCGGGCCCATGCCCTATCAGTCTATGTGTGGTGCAAAGCATTTTGTGATGTTAATTAACAATTTTTCATGTAAATTTTGGGCTTATACCATTAAGATTAAGTAAGATGTATTGGTTGTGTTTCAGAGATGACTTGCATTGGTTGAAAACTAGATTGGACATAGGTTGAAATGCCTTAGGATTGACAATGGGGGAGAATATGTGTCACGTGCCTTTGAGCAGTTATGTGATGAGAGGGGTATTAAGCGTCAGTTGAGCGTCCCCTATACCCCACCCTAGAATGGTTTGGCTAAGAGAATGAATAGAACCATCCAGGAGCGTGTACACAATATGCTTAGACATGCAGGCCTACCACAAAGCTTTTGGGCTGAGGCAGTCAGTACAATTGTGCATATCATAAATAGATCAGCTTCCAGTGGTTTGGATTTCCAAGTTGCAGAGGAGGTATGGAGACTGGGAAATCTCCATCTTATGTGTATCTATGCATCTTTGGATATTAGGCATACTACCATGTACCCAAGCACAAGCACAATAAGTTGGATCCTAAAAGTGTCAAATGCATTTTCCTTGGCTATGGAGATGCAGGTGAGATGGGTTATCGCCTCTGGGATCTATAGGTGTGCGGAAAGTCATTCGCAACCATAATGTAGTCTTGCATGAAGACAAGATGCATAGGCAGCCTGAGAAGGTGGTAGAGATACACATGATTATATTCTAGAGGAGCCATGTGCTTCTTTACAGCCAGTTGGACAGCCTGCAACAATAGTTGGTACACATGGCCAAGGTGTTGGACAGGATGCTGGACATGCAGTCGAACCTACAGTGAGATGGTCTACTAGAGATAGACATCCACCTCATAGATTTGAGCCCTTGTTGCATTATGTCTTGATTACAAATGCTGAAGAGCCTCTCACCTATGATGAGGCTATGCGCAAGGGTGACAATCACTCTTGGAAGAGGGCTATGCAGTTTGAGATGGACTCCTTGCATAAGCATATGACTTGGGATCTGGTTGCATTGCCTAAGGGCAAGAAGGCTTTGCCATGAAAATGGGTATACAAGTTGAAAAGTACCCCTAGGCACCCCAAGCTGGCTTATAAGGAAAGACTTGTTGCTAAGGGTTTTAAATAGGAGCATGGAGTTGACTTTGATGAAGTTTTTTCTCCTGTGGTCAAGATGAACACCGTACGCTTGGTTTTGGCCTTAGTCGCGCAGCTTGACTTAGACATGTATCAGATGGATGTCAAGACTGCATTCTTGCGTGGGGATTTGCATGATAAGATTTACATGAAGCAGCCTAAGGGCTTTGCAGAACCTTGTAGGGAGCACCTAGTGTGCAAGTTGAAGAAAAGTCTTTATGGCTTGAAGTAGGCACCTAGGGAGTGGTATCATAAGTTTGATGCCTTTATGCAATCACATGGCTACAACATGAGTGCTATGGATCCATGTCTTTACACAAAGAAAGCTCGTGATGGATCATTACTTATTTTGGTACTTTATGTGGATGATATGCTGATAGTAGGGAAAGCTCACGATGAGCTGGACGCTCTTAAATCTTAGTTGAAGAAGAGCTTTGAGATGAAGGATCTGGAACAAGCCTCTCACATACTTGGTATGCACATTAGATGCGACAGGCATCAAGGACTTCTCTACTTGTCATAGAGGGAGTACATTCATAAAGTCCTTGAGTGTTTCCACATGCAGGACGTGAAGCCTATTGGATGTCCATTTCCTTCTTATGTGAAGGTCCCATAGGCCGATTGTCCACAAACAGATAAGCAGAGGGCCGAGATGGCCAAGATCGCTTCTTGGGGAAGTTACTATATGTATATCCTCTACATCACGTGTATTCAAGGCCTATTTATAAATATCCTTATCTGTGAATTTTTTTTAAATAAAACATAACCCTTTTCTATTCAATCTATAAATAACCCCTTTATATTTCATCCTTCCACATGTAAAAAATGTATAAAAATGATATTTTAAAAAAACGTTATTTTGAATCCACGTGATACACACATATATTCATGAGTAACTTACTCGAGGATTCCTTATGCATCAGCCGTGGGCAATTTGATGTATGCCGTAATAGCCACTCATCCAGATATTGCCTTTGCAGTCGGTGTTCTGGCACACTATATGGCTACACATGGCAAGAAGAATTGGGATGCCGAGAAGGATATCATGAGATACCTGAAGGGCACAATAGATATGTGTATTTGCTATGCCAGCCAAGATGATCAGGAGTTATGGGGTGCACAGACTCCGATTATGCAGGACATGTAGATAATAGGAAGTCCACTTCTTGCTATGTATTCACCTATGCTGGAGGTGCTGTCTCTTAGATGTCCAGGGTTTAGAAGTGTACGGCCCTATCTACCACTACGGCCGAGTATGTTGCAGCTACTAAGGGCCTGCAAGGAGGCCATATGGTTAGGCCATTTGGTTCATGACCTTGTCCAAGATATTGTGGACCCTATAAGATTCTCAAGTTATTAGGAGAAAGCACTTACAAGATACAACCCCCTAAGAATATAAAAATCCACAATGTATTTCATGTTAGCTTATTGAAATCATATGTAGCTAACCCTAACCATATACTTGATGATCAACAAGTTGTAATACCTAGCCAATGAGTCCTTGAGCTACAACTTGACATAGTAATTGATGTAAGGGAGAGAAAATTGAGGAGTAGAACCCTTAGAGAATACCTTGTCCAATGGAAGGATTATCATGAAGAATATACTATATGGATATATGAGAATACTCTTCATCAACATTACCCATGGTTTCTTTCGAGATGAGGACATCTCGATTTATCTAGGGGGAGGAGGATGTAATACTTCCATGCAATTAAAAGTTAGTTGGTTAGTTTAAAATTTAGTTATTCAATTAGTAAGTTAGTAAGGTTACTAAATAAAGACTAAGTAAAGTAAAAAATAACTAACGTTAATAACTAACTAACTAATAATTTAAAAAAAAACAAGGATCCTAACCCAATTTTTTTTTTGAATTGACAAGGACTATAGCCACCCATCATGAAAGTTACCATGTGAACAAGAGTTATGAGCCATATTAGTCATTAATGTTAGTGTGTATAGTATGGATGGTCCAAAAATACTAGATTTTTGGACAAAACTAGCATATTTTTTATATTTTGGATATTATTTATTGTAAATATCCCAAAAATCTATGGAAGCTTCTAGAACAGGGTGTCATGTAAAAGAAGCAAGTGGCTTTTTCAACCAATTTTGGAGATTTAATGCAAAAAAAAGAAGGATTGGCAAAATTGCGTGCGTCGCAATCACAATTTACATACAACAAACAACACTCCGAACAGGGAGGTGAGGGATTTGGAAGATTTTTGAGCAAGTGTCATGCAGTTTTATTCCCCTTTTGGAGCCAACAAAACCATCAAATTTGTGATTTGTGCATTAGATTGCATCTTAGAAGTTTCAGATTATTGATTTTGCCAAGATCCCCTCCATAAAGAGCTCTTCTTCTTAGCAACAACCCTTCTTCTCTAATTTAGCTATAAATATGAGGCATGAGGCTCAGTTTAGAGAAGTAGAAGGAAACCCCGAGAGGCTATGAGAGAGAGGTAGAGAGAGGGAGGTAGAAGGATACCCCTCCAAGAGGCTGCAAGAGAGAGAGAGAGAGAGAGAGAGAGAGAGAGAGAGAGAGAGAGAGAGAGAGAGAGAGAGAGAGAGAGAGAGGATTTACCCCGAGAGGCTGTGACAGAGAGAGTTAGTTTAACCCCGAGAGGCTGTGATGGGAACAACCGCAATCAGTCAAGGAATAGGTATTGCCAGAGATACGGGAGTGCCCAAGGTTATTGGAGTTACCACTGCCAATGGAACATCGGGTGTGGCAAACACGAGCGCGAGCAAAGATGAAATTTCCAATGTCGTCGTGCCAAACTAGGTTATTCACTACTAGGTTATTATTTCACTACATAAAACAATAAGGTTCATACCAAATTTTTACATAAAAGGTTGGTCGTCATGTTACATGGTACAATATCTACTTGTTAGATTTCATGGACATCATCCATATAAGAATTAAGTATAAAAAAATATATATTAGCTTCCATATTTTTCACTTACACGAATTAACAATTTTATCTAGAGAGTGTGTTAATACACGGATAAATGGTTAATTACTACCTATGATTTGTAGTTAGATTAATCAAGATTATAATTCGTAAGATCATGATGAAAATGGTTGCAGGAGGATATTGCACGAAGTGAGTAAAAGACTATATTGCACGAAGTGAGTAAAAGACTATATGCGCACTTGAGATTAATAAACTAACTCGATATATTGTCAACGTGACAAGGTTAAGGTTGATTAATGCTTGTTATGAAAAGTGAATGTCTATTTAAGGGTCTTGTAAATTATCTTGTTAAATTACTATCGCAATAATTTTTCTAAATGAAATTGGCTTATGTTGGGTAAGTTAGCCCCAAATGGGAAATTCATGTCTTGCTGCTTAACATGTTGTAAGAGATGTGCTCAACACTTCTTTATGGGGAGGAGAATCCTCATTAGAATGCAAGGTTACCTTAGGATAAGGTCTACCTTGGCTATGGAAGCTGTGAACTGCACAATGGTGTGATTATCATTGTTTGAAAGGATTGTTTGTGTTTGCTAGAATCTAGATCTCTGATTAAAAACATTGACAAACAAGACAAAAGGAAAGATCGTGCTAAGCTACCGTCAAGCTAGCTACGAGACCTTACTCCAAGGGGGTCATGGTTATCGCTTCCAAAGGCTTAGATCACCTTCGTAGTGAAAGGTCTTTCTATAGGGATAGCCTCGGGCAGTAGGAAATGTGGGTGCCAGGGGGCTCTACCCATGAATTCCGCATTACTTCTAGAATCTGACGACCCCCTTCGTGACCCAAGATGGGATCCTGGAACCCTAAATACTAGTTACAAGGGTGGAATCTTGGTGGGCAAAATACCCTCATGGAATATTGTATATCTTTGGTGGGGTCGAAAATATGAAAATATGAAAATTGTATGCGTGTTAGTGAGATAAATTACGTGAACAAGCCTGTGATTTAACGGACTAATTAAGGAAGCTGATTGTATAATGTGTTGTACGTAATTAAAAAACTAAATCTGATTCCATCATCAGAGGAAAGTGGGTGGGCGTTACTCCCAACGGGTCCGTCCAAAGATAGGGTGGTCTCGGTTAGCTGGGAGCTTTTCTAAATTAGCGATAGAAATAGGAAGATGATAAATTGACCAACTAATCGTTAGATAGAATTTACTTGCATTGTTTTAGGAGGACTGGGATAGGATTCTACCTTATGGGCAAGAGGGTTGATGTACCGTACTCTCTTGTGTCTCCCATTCTCTTTGAACCAAGTGTAATGGCAAGTCAGCTTCAGTTCGAGTAATCATGTAGGAAGTGGAAACTCAAAATTACTGATGCTAGCTGATTGTTTAGGAAACCCGTCTCATTTTAGGAACCTGAAAATTCAGGTCGATCCCAGTGGGTTTGATGGAAACACTTCCGTTGTGATGTAGACTCAGTGGGGTCTCCAAGGGAGTGCCGAGCAGCATCATTTGGAAAGCCTATTGATGGACTACAAAAAGGTGTGCCTTGGAATGAGCCTGGCAGACACTTCATATATGTATAAGGAATCCCTATGAGGAGTGTGGGAAGGGTTATCCATTGGATTACAATCCATCCAAATGCAAAGTTCTATATTAGAGGTTAGGGTAGTATACCCCTTAGACGCTCCTGGCCACCGTGAGGCCATGAGGGGTGGTTGGCTATGTAGTAGAGGCTTGCCTAGTTCCATAGAGTTAGTGTTGGGTCTGGTTTAGGTCCTGAATGTGGCTCTGCTAGTGAGGGAAGCGAAGAGGAAGTAGAGACCATAGAATATGACACGGATGGAAGAGTGACTGAGCAAATCAAAGTAGACACTACACCACAAGAGGTCAACACGTTTAAAGTGAATAAAGGAGCTACCAAGGTAGATTGCGAGATCGAGCTTGGCTAGAATGCATAAAGGTGGTAGATTATGAGCAAGCAGGATTAGTTCATTCCCTTGCACCACCACACCATTATTTGGAGTAAAGTCAACCTAGAGTTGTGACCACCAGGGTAGACAACGTCTTCCAATGAGCACGGTGAGTACAACTCCAAGTCAAAAGTGAGCTTCGATAGTGGCCTTGAAATGCCTCGACCACTCGGGACCAAACACACCAAGGGGTACCTCCCAATCTGCCTAAGGTGCAAGAGGCTAAAGGAGGAGAGAAGGAAACCGTCAAAGTCTTTAGAAGTTGAATGACAAAAAAACCCCAGGACCTACCTAAGCGCTTCACAAAGTTCAAGAAGGGTGATCAAATAGTGGTGTTAGTAGGAGTCAAGTGAAAAGGGCAAGCAAGTGAACCCATCGAAGGACTAGCCAAAGTTAAGGAAGTTAAGTTCGCAGGGAAAGGGGACAAAACTGGACCCGTGTAGATAGTGGATGACCTAACTAAGGAGAAGGAGAATGATCTCATAAATCTCTTAAGGGAATTCTTTGATGTGTTCGCATGATCCTTAGACAACTTGAAAGGAATAGATCCAAGTATAATGACTCATAACATCCCTGTGACCCCTGATCCAGTACTAGTTAAGCAATGACTATACACAATGAATCCTAAGCATGAACATGCACTAAAGGATGAGATTGATAAGCTCTATTGAAGGCAGGAGATAGAGCACATGGATTGGGTATCACCCATAGTCATAGTCATGAAAAAGAATAGGAAGATTCGAGTATGTGTAAATTAAAAGAAGGTCAATGAAGCTACAAAGAGAGAACTATCCATTACCATACACAAAGCACATGCTAGCGAGAGTGGCATGAAAGGAAGCCTATAGTTTTTTGGATGGCTTCTTAATCTATAGCCAAGTGCAATTCCATTCGAACAATAAGCGCAAGATGGCATTCACCACAGAATGGGGGGTGTTTGCCTACATAGTCATACCACTTGGGCTTACCAATGCCATGCTACCTTCCAATACCTCATGTATGCTATCTTTAAGGGCATGCTTAGAAAGTGGTTAAATGTATTTGTCGATGACTTTGCATCCACGCCAACTAGGAAGAGCACTTGGAAAAACTGCACATAGTCATCAAATGGTGTAGGCAATACAGTCTCTCATTGAAACCCTTAAAGTGCCTATTTTGCATGAGTGTATTTTAGGACACATTGTGTTGAGAAATGGGATAGCCATGGGCTCCTCAAAAGTGAGGGTAATCGTAGACCTTCCCCCTCCTGCCAACTTCAAGGGAGTTCAATGCTTCTTAGGACACACAGATTACTACTAGAAGTTTGTGGTGAGATATGCATTGATCGTAAGACCTTTGTACAAGCTATTGATAGTATTCAACTGGACCAAGGAATCTCAACAAGCCTATGAGAGGTGCAAATACACTCTAACTTCATCCCCTATCTTGAGAGCCCCGGATTGGTCCATTACCTTCCATGTGCACATTGATACATCAAACTTTTTTGTGGGGGTAGTGTTGTGCTAACTTGGTGAGCATAACCTCCACTATCTAGTGAGGTTTGCTAGTAGAAAACTCATTGATATAGAAATGAACTATTTCACAACAAAGAGGGAAGGGATAACCATTGTGTTCGTTGTCAAGAAGTTTAGACACTATCTTCTAGTGACAACCTTTACCTTCTTTGTGGATCATCAAGCATTACTTTATCTTTTGAACAAACCATGCGCAACATGACACGTTGCTTAATGATTACTTTTGCTTTGGAGTTCGACTTCTATGTGGTAGTATGCAAGGGCAAACAACACTATATGGTAGATCACATGTCCCACATACCCACAAGTGATGCGGCTGGACATGTCATCATTGATGATCTACCAGATGCATATCTTTTTAGAATGTCCAATGAACAAGATTTGTTTAGAGTAGACCTCACAGTGTATTGGCCAAATGATATAGTCCACATCCTAGAGAATAGATTGCCCAAGTGACCCACAAAAAAGGCTAGCTTAAAAAGATTGATCTTGAAAATCCAACCCTATCAGTTGATTGTAGGTTAATTGTATCGATTTAAGACAGGATGGACTCTCAAGGAGATGTGTTTGCAAACATGAAATGTATGATGTGCTCAAGGAAGCACATGGCAGGATTGTTGGAGGGCATTTCAGTGGAGACACCACAACATGCAAGGTTTTCCAATCTCAATTGTGGTGGCTAATGCTATTTTGCGATGCAGCAAAGTTTGTGAAGCACTATGAAAAGTGCCAAGAGACCAAGGTCCCCATTCATAAGGACAAAATGGAGTTGACTCCAGTGATTCCATGCTAACCATTTGAGATGGAAAATTGACTTCATTGATCCAATCAACCCTACGGCACACACCAATGATCAAGACAAATCCACAAACAAGAACTTGGTGAATGTCCTAACAAAAGTAGTCTTTGCTTCATATACATCGATTGGAATAAGAAGCTCATGGCAGCTTTGTGGGCATATAGGATGGCCTACAAAAGAGCCATATAGGACAAACCCCATTTAGATTGACCTAGGGAACCGAAGCTATTCTACAAGTAGACTTATTTTTTCCAAGCTTGAGAATAGTAGCCCAAGAGAGATGGGAGGGCCAAGAAGTATGCTCAAATTGATTCGTAGAGCTAAAATGCCTATCTGAGACTTGTCTCATTGTAACCCATGCTCTAATCTATGAAAAGGCATGACGCAAGAGTTGGTTTAACAAACACATCAAAAAAGGAGACTTCAAGCAAGGAGATCTAGTCTTGATATACTCTATCAAGGGACACAAGTAGAAGATGAAATTCAGGGGATTGGGACCTTTCAAGGTTTGCAATATCAATAGAATGTGTAATGTGGAACTTGAAACCCTAGAGGGAGAGAGCATAGGCTTTTTCAACAAAAGCCACATAAAAAATTATTACCCTTCTTCACATCCACTTCGTGAAACCCCGATGATAGGAACACCAATGAATGTGAGAGTTGTAACCATCACAGAACTAGAGGAGGAGGAGGAGGAAGAAGTTGCACCAACTAACCTATGAATAACTATGATTGCTCAAAAGGCACATACTTTTGACTAATTGATGAGGAGTTTATCTTGACATGTTAATGTGTGATCATTGGACGGCCATGGGTCAACCCCAATTGCAACCACCCCATGCAAAACTCAGCCCATTTAGGGATCCACTCTTGGGGAAATGCAAACTAATGTTTTCTATTGAGACTAGGAGCCTATCCATCATGTTTTATGTGCTACCTAACAAGGGAAGTATTGGTAAGGAATCACTATTGAATTGCCTATTCAAAAAACAAGCTCATTGTAATGTTGACTACGTCTCAGGGCGCATCCACTTGCCATCGGCAATGTTAGAATAGTAACGGCTTTCAACAAGGGCACCATGACCATCCAAAAGCATGTAGTGCCACTGGTAGCTAAACCTACTATCAAACCTAAGGAAAGGGATTAGTAAACCATAACATATGCTCATCGCAAGGTCCCACCACCCTCTAGAAACCACGTCTATGCCCTTCTTCTCAACCTACATTCACCCACCTTAGTGCACATTAGAAATCCCATAGCCAAACCTAGTGCACTACAATACAATAGTACAATACCCTTGCGCACATGCATAAGCATACATGCACTAGTACACACATTGTCCAACCTAGTGCACACGTCAACCTTGCTCCTTGCATTTAAATTAGTATTCACATCCCTTAGGGCACAACACACACCCTTGCACACGCTTAGTGCACACCAACACATATTAGCACACACATTCCCATTCACATGTACTCATGCACATAGTCCACACTAGTGCACATCACACTACTTACACTACAAATTATCTCTTGCACTTAGCCTTTCATCTTAGTATCAAAATCTAGTGCATTTGTCACACCCTAGTACATGGCACTATGTGCATCTTCACTAAAAACACTGCACTCTAAGATGTCCATGTGCATTGTTGCACATGATATCTTGCAGATAGTGTATTCTGCATCCTAGTATACTTACCTAGGCTTACATACTAACTCATTCTTGCATTAATGTAAGAGCAAGGGGTTGACATTGAGGATGAAAGTGATAAATCCATCGATGATGAAGAAGACGATGATAGTGACACTATCTTAGTCAACTATAACACTAATGGTTGAATGATAGAGCATATCTTGTTTGATCCTAAGCCCTCTCATACAAAATATTTGCTCATTGATGTAGGTATAGTTAGGCTAAAAATCTAAACTTGAGTGGTTGAGGCTCCTACATGTATTTCACTATGTGTAGATGGG
This sequence comes from Lygodium microphyllum, assembly GCF_053477565.2. NCBI lineage: Eukaryota > Viridiplantae > Streptophyta > Polypodiopsida > Schizaeales > Lygodiaceae > Lygodium > Lygodium microphyllum. The sequence continues at coordinate 100,760,763 of NC_141149.1, read as the reverse complement.
ATACAAGCCCACCAAATTGCTTCCCACTTTTGAAATCCTCTTTGCCAATAAAGCAAAATACCAAGTCTTTAATTCTCCACCAATAGAGTCTACTCAAAGATTATCATGATGTGTTTAATATTACTCCCAAGGGCACTGCATCTCAAGTACTAATGCGTACCAATTTGATTGAAACTCGATGCCAAACCCATTAAACAATAACCCTATCCTATGAATCCTCATTATGTGTACCATGTGTGAGAAGGGCTTGCAAAATTACAGAGATTAAGATTCATTTATGATATTGAGCATATGGATTGGATACCACCCATCATAGTGCTACTCGAGAAATATGATAAGATCTAAGTATGCATTCACTACAAGAATCTAAAATTTGCAACCAAAAAAGAACGTTATCCACTACCTTACATAGATCAGACCTTGAGCAAGCAGGCCTAGCCCAGCCAAGAACGACATCAATACTTAGGACTGAATCACCATCTGAACTGTGCCCACCAAGAGAGACAACCTCTTCTAGCGAAGACGGAGGGTTCGACTCTGAATCGGAGGTTAGTTTGGATAGTGATCCAGAAATCCCTAGGCCGCCCACAACCATATGCACCAAGGGGGACCTACCTGTCCACTTGAGGCACAGACAATCGAGGCATGAAAAGGCAAAACAACCCAGGGATACACGAACGATAGAACAATGAAAACCGTAGGACCTCCCTAAACGATTTATGAAATTCAAAAAAGGGGATAGGGTGGTAGTTCTATTAGGTGCCAAACGTCAAGCACAGACAAGCGAAACAATTGAGGGACCAGCCAATGTCAAGGAGGTGGACCTAGCCTAGGAAGGGGAAACACCCCGACCAGTCTTCATTGCCGATGACTTGACTGATGAAGAAAAAATGAGTCTTGTCGCTCTCTTGCGAGAGTACATACACGTGTTCGCCTGGTCCTTAGAAGAGCTTAAGGGGGTAGATCCGAGTGTCGTGACTCACAGCATACCCATGATGCCAGATGCAACGCTGGTCAAGCAGCGACTGTACCCTATGAATCCAAAGCACACTCATGTTGTCAAAGAAGAGATTGATAAGCTGATGAGAGTAGGATTCATTTACAAAATTGAGCACACAAACTGGGTATCGCCCATAGTCATCGTGATGAAGAAGAATGGAAAAATCAGAGTGTGCGTCAATTACAAGAAGGTGAACGCTGCTACCAAGAGGGACAACTATCCGTTGCCATACACCGAGCACATGCTTGAGAGAGTGGTAGGCAAGGAAGTCTACAGTTTTCTGGACGGCTTCTCAGGGTACAACCAGGTGCAAGTGCATCTTGCGGATAGACGGCCTTTGCCACTGAGTGGGGTGTCTTTGCCTACATAGTCATGCCCTTCGGGTTGACTAATGCCCCTACCACTTTCCAATGCCTCATGTGCACCATCTTTAAGGACATCCTTCGCAAGGAGTTAGAAGTCTTTGTCGACGACCTTTATGTCCACTCGACCTGGATCGAACACTTAGACAAACTCCGAGAAGTCTTCGAGTGGTGTCACTTATATCGTCTCTCCTTGAACCCCTTAAAGTGCCAGTTTTGGGTGAAGCATGGATGCATCCTAGGGCATGTGGTGTCGAAGAACGACATTGCCATTGGCCTCTCAAAGGTCAGGGTCATTGTTGACCTTCCATCCCCAAACAACTAAAAGGGAGTTCAATGCTTCCTAGGTCATACTAGATACTATTGGCGGTTTGTACTGAATTATGCATTAATCACCAGACCCTTGTACAAGCTGCTTATTGTCTTCGAATGGACCAAAGCATGCCAATGGGCATACAAAGAGTCGAAGAAAGCTCTAACCACAGCACAATCCTACGAGCCCCAGATTGGACCATTACCTTCCACGTGCATATCGATGCTTCTAAGTTTGCGTGGGGGCAGTGTTGTGCCAACCTGGCGAATACAATTTAGACTATCCAGTGAGCTTTGCTAGCAGACAACTCACTGAGATGGAAATGAACTACTCGATGACGTAAAGGGAGGGATTAGCCATGGTATTCGCTATGAAGAAATTTTGGCATTATCTTTTGGCCACCCCCTTTACCTTCTTCGTGGACCATCAAGCCTTGCTCTATCTAGTAAACAAACCTTGCGCTACAGGACGCATAGCTCGATGGCTCCTTCTGCTTTTAGAGTTTGACTTCTCTGTGGTGGTACGGAAGGGAAAACAACATTACACGGCTGATCACATGTTGCCCATTCCCACTAGAGAAGCCGCTGGACAAGATGTTGTTGATGAATTACCCGACGCCCATCTGTTTAATCTTTCCAACGAGAGAGATCTATTTAAGGCTGATCTAATGCCATATTGGGTAGATGACATAGTCCAGGTGCTTGAGCACGGACTGCCTGACCGACCGATAGAAAAAGCTCGACTTAGGTGATTAATCCTTAAGATCCAACCCTATCAGCTGATTGCAGGCCAACTCTATAGGCTGGGGCAAGATGGATTGCTGCGTAGGTGTGCGTGCGAGCATGAGATGCACGATGTGCTCTCAAAGGCACACAATGGCATTGCTAGAGGGCACTTTAGCGGGGATACGATAGTACGAAAGGTGCTGTAGTCTCAACTGTGGTGGCCCACGCTTTTCCGCGATGCAGCACAATTTGTCGAGCACTGTGACGAGTGCCAGCAGACGAAGGTTCTGATCCGCAAGGATCAAATGGAATTAACCCTAGTTATTGCTCGACAACCCTTCGAAAAATGGGGAATTGATTTCATTGGACCCATTATTCTTGCGGCACAGTATTCGCAGGCCAAGTACATCATTGTGGCTACGGATTACCTCACTAAATGGGTAGAAGCGAGAGCAACCCGAAAAAACGACGCTAGAACGATTGCTAAGTTCTTGTGGGAGCAAGTGATCTCACGATTCGGCTGCCCCATCAAACTGGTCAGCGACCAAGGCACACACTTCATCAATGAAGTCATCGCGCATCTCCTGTCCACCTTCCTCATCATCCATTGCAAATCCTTGCTATACTACCCTCAGGAAAATGGCCAGGCCAAATCAACGAATAAGATTCTTGTCAATGTCCTAACCAAGGTTGTCTCTGCTTCATGCAACGACTGGGACAACAAGTTGATGGCAGCTCTATGGGCTTACCGAACAACTTATAAAATGGCTGTCGGTCAAACCCCCTTTAGGCTGACATATGGAACATAAGCGATTCTACCATTAGAATTCTTCATTCCTAGCCTGAGAATAGCGCTTCAAGAACGATGGGAAGGGAAGGAGGCATGGACACAATGCCTACTTGAGCTTGAATGCCTCTCGAAGACTCGTCTTCTAGCCACCCATGCACTGATCTATGAGAAAGCCCGATGCAAGAGCTGGTTTGACCAGCACATCAAGCAGCGCGAGTTCAAACAGGGTGACTTAGTGCTTCTCTACTCAGTTAAGGGGCATAAGCAAAAAATGAAATTTAGAGGTCTTGGACCTTTTAAAGTTCGTTCGATCAGCCGAACAGGCAATGTTGAACTTGAGACCCTAGATGGTGAAGGGATAAGCTTCTTCAATGGCAGTTGTGTCAAGAAGTACTACCCTCCTATGCACCCTTTGCATGAGCCATCGATGTTAGAACCGCCTGTCAAAGTACGAGTAGCCACAATCATTGAAATCGACGATGAGGATGAGGAAGCCGTAGAACCTGCATACCTCCATATTACGGTCATGGCAAAACAAACATGCGCTTTCAATGCCTTGATTGACGAGGGAGCAGACTTCAATGTCTTAAACCACGATCATTGGACTCAACTTGGCAGACCACAACTTCAGCCCACTAATGCGAAATTAAGCCCATATGGAGCCCATTCCTACGCACTACTCGGCAAGTGCAAAGCAACCATTTCTATCGAGTCTGAGAATATTCCAATGATTTTTTACGTGTTGCCAAATGCTAAAAATGTAGGCACAGAGTCATTGTTGGGGCGAACTTTCAAAAAGCAGACCCACTACAATGTTGATTACGCATTGTAGTGCATCCACCTCGCAATAGGCAACACTCGCATTGTTACAGCTTTCAGCAAGGGCTACGCGACCTCATCCTGGGCCACAAAGCCACCGATAGAAACATCTGTAGTCAAGTCTAAGGAGGGGGGTAATGCGCGGCCGCCACTTCCCAAATTTCATAGATAGCAACCCATAACAGCCAAAGCTAAGGCCCCATAATCTCGCCTTCAATGGATGCCTAAACAGCCGCAATAGCCGCCTCAGAGTCGATGCTCCTACCCTCATAAGACCAGAAACTCTAAACCTAGGAGGTCTAAATGCAGTCACAAGAATAGACACGTAATCAGTCAAAGATGGGTCCCCAAAGCCCTCTTGCATGCACAAGGCTACTATGAGGGAAATGTTTGGCTATGGATACCTAAGGCCCACACGGCCAAAGGCACCACTTGCATGCCAGCCTCAAGCTTGATCGTCCCAAGCATCGTAAAACCTCAAAACCACAAGCTACAGAGCCTCCATGACCCGCAACCTTCAAGTTCATCCACGCGTGAACCCAAAAGAGTCGCCCAAGCCTATCGACCCAAGTGACAGCCAACGTCACAAGAGTCATCACTTGCCAAAGTCAATCCGACTTTCCAAATCCATCCTGAAAGTAGCAGGCCATCACTCAAGGCTACTACTACCCCAGCCATAGTCTTAGCGACCCAATCGCAAGCTCAAGAACACATACAACTGCAACTTTTCGTTGCCAAAGGCTCAAGTCCTACCAAACCCCAACCACCCACAAGCCTTAGACCCTCTTACGAGAGGAAATCCTTTCTCACACTAGCAACTGATTTAGCTGAAGAAACAGGGGATGATGTGGTAAATTGCATTAAGCGACTGGACACCACTTTTGTGCCGCTAGCTCTGAGCTACGATCACTTGGACTTAGGCCTATTGGACGAATCCTTTGCAACGAAGTTCAAACGATGCCTTGTTCTTGGGAAATGTTTGAATTCGCATTCGCAAAAGCCGCTACCTCCGTTGTTGAATTGCTCAGCACTGAGATCTCCAAAGAGTAAGCAATCAAACAATGCCTCATCACGTCGTATGATCAATGAACCACTTCTGCCATCACTGACCAAGAAGTTGTAGAGCTGTCAAGACTTATTGAGACAGAATCCCAGTTCTTAAGGCATTGGTACACTCTTAGGTTGCAATGGGAAGTTGAAGGATGCCGAATAATCACCAACGTTGAGCAGCACCGCGCTATCAAAACAACAGAGTACGACCCCACATATGTCGTGCCAACCTCATATCGAGTGTTAACCACTCTTCGGGGCCGTCCTATAGAAGAACACATCAAAGGACACCCCTACCTCAACCGCTTGTTGACCAAGGAGGACTTGCACATTGCTAGCCGAGTCAGCTCGGGTGACTTCCTAACAGATGTTCTCACATACATCACCCAATTGGAGATTAAATCCTCTGACCTAGACTACAAAGCTCATTTGGAATACAATCCCAATTTCTATACTTGGCTCCTTCACAAGTAACCCCTACACCCCCATGCTGAAAGCCCTTAACCTTCTGACCCTAAATCCTAGGAATTCTTCTCAAGCTGGAAGGGGAGGGGGTAACGTGAATCAAATCAGAATCAGTAAATCAAATCAAAGTCAGTGAAACACATTGACATATATTATGAAAAACGGATGGGGTAGGAAAAGGGCATGGAAATTTTGAACTAAAGGGCAAAAAGTCAAAGTCTGAAAAGGAGAATCCACATTGGATCTTAATGAATTCATTCAAAAGTATTGAGTTTTTCTTTTTTTAGCAAATTATTATGTCGCAAGCACTAATAAAAATTACTATTTATGATAGGAACAAAAGATGTTGCAGCAAGACCGCGCCCACCGACTCCCGTTCACAGACGAGGAAAGAGAGCAATATTGCATCTACCTAGAAAACCGTGCCTTCGGCCAGCTTAAGTTTCGAACTTCCACAACATAGAAGTTGTGGTGGCTAGGGAGGAAGCAACTAGGAGGGTGGTTGAGCAATGTAACCTCAGCAAGTACCTTGAAAAATTCTCACAAGAGCCAGACCACCTAAAGTGTGTAGAGTTCCTCAAATCATATGACCCAGACCAAGAATGCGGCACAGTGACGGTGGGTAGAGGAGAAAGTGCCAAGCAGGTGCAGGTCTGTCTAGACCCAGCCTTGGTGGAGAAGGCATTGGGATTGGAGCCAAAGACGGAGAGAAAACAGAAGAGGGATGTCTATGCAATGTTGAAAATGAAAAAGGAGGAGGTGCTCACCAATGACGGCATCAACATCCTAGACATCCCTGACACAGAAGCTAGGCTGCAAGCAAAGCTAGTACATGTCCTCTTCTCCAGCCAACGCTACAACTCCCTGATGCATTGAATCAGCGTATCCGTGCTGGAGAACATAGTGGCCCACACTCTAGACGAAGTTGACTGGAACGGGTATGTACGAAAAACTATCGACCAAGCAACCAAAGCATTGGCTTTAGGAAGTGTGCCAGCAAGTGGAGAGTCTCCAGCCTCCAAAGCTATAGAGAGGAAGAAAGCTTTATCCAAGGCCTCTTACATTGGATATGGAGGTGTCTTAACGGCGCTTATCCAGGAGGCTGTGAAGGAGGCGCAGGAGGTAGAAGAGGGGGAGGGGGAAACACCCGACAGATCACCTCCTCATCAACACGAGGAGAGGTCCAGTGATAGGACTGAGACCGAGGAAGAAGGGGATGAACAGAAAAGAAAAAAGCAGGTCAAGGAGATTGAGAAGAAGGCAATGAAAAAGAAAAAGAAAAAAGATGACGAGGGACGTAGGAAAGAGAAAGAGGACTTAGAGAAGGCCAAGAGAGAGTCCCTTAGGGAGGCCAAAGAGAGGGAGAAGAAGAAAAAACAGGAAGAAGAAAAGGAAAGGGAGCAATTACAGAAGGCTAAGAAGGCATCGAAGCAGGAGGCAGCGGAGAGAAAAAGAAAGGAAAAGGAAGAAAAAGAGAAAAAGAAGGAAGAGCAGAGAAAAGCAGAAGAGGAAAGGCGAAGAAAGACTAATGAAGAAGAGGAAGAACTAAGAAGGAAGGAGGAGGAGGACCTGGTTGAAGCTACACGCCGGTCCATTGAACAGCAATGCAGAGCTGATGAACTAGGGAGTTTGAGCCCACATAGAGAAGAAAGGCATGGGTCAAGCACACAGGTGCCGGAGATTGTGCCGCCCGCCGTCACTGAGGGCAAGGGCAAGGCCCCAATCCACCCAATTCCTACTCTACTGGTGCCTCCCACCGAGCCAACCACCATCACTCCCAACATTCCCACCAGTAAAGATGTATCAAATCTTGTGGCATGGATGCAGTATTTCATTAACAAGGAGATAGCCCAGGGGACGAGCACTGAAACTACGGCTACAGGACAAAAGCGGCCGGCCACAGATGTAGAGTCTAGGCAAGATCCTAAGCGACAAAATGTGGAGGCCTCAACAACACCCATCCAAACAACGATGACGCCACCAGCTAATTACGACGAATATGTCACCGAGCTACTCTCGCAGTTGGAGAGAGCTAAGGAGGAATGCAAGGTAGCGGTGTGGCTGAGTTGGCAGCTGAGAAGGAATCAATAGCCACCTTCCAGCTTGACAAAACAAGGATGATAGCCATGCAACAAAGGGAGATCGCAGATCTTAAACACGAAATAAAGGCTAAGGATGACAGAGAAGAGCACTGGAAGCAGCAGCTCGAGAATGAAACACAGGAGCTGGTGAAGATGCAAAGAGAACATAAGCTCTTGATAATGCAATACCAGGAGCTCATTACAAAAACTGCTAAAGTTGAAGAGCTCATGGCTGAGCTCAATGCCAAGAATGAGAAAAGAAAGCAGGACATGGAGGAGCAGCAAGAAGAGATTGAGTGCCTAACCGATCAGTTGAACTCTGGAAGAGAAGAATAGAAGGCTCATGATATTGACCTTGAAACAAGGGGAGAGCATGGAGGAAATGAACAAGAAAGCAGAGGAGTGGGCAGTGCATAATGAAAAGAGGGTGAAGACACTGGCATGGGGCCTTGCTCTGGTAGAAAAGGAAAAGATCATTGCAGAGAGCAAGGCAGAAGCCGCCTAAGTGGCCTTCAATGCCCAACAAAAAGCCTTTCTCGACACCATCAGGGACACTACCCGCTCAGAGGAGGGAGAGTCGTTGGAGGTGGCACAAAGAAAGCTCAGCATTGCATGCAGAGCCCTACACGCAGGACTGCAAATGCCACCCCAACCTGCGGAGGTTAGGCTGAGCCTGGACGAGCAACGGAAGTACCTACTGCTGGTCGGCCTAAGCCCCCAGGAAGTAGATACCCTAGGATTTGAAGAGAGAGCACAACAGGGAAACCGGCAGGGGGAGGAAGCCGAACTTGAAGTCGACGTGAACAGATTCGCGGAAGATGTGATCCCACAAACCCCCTCGCCGCACATTCAGGAACATCAACCACTTGACTCGCCCCTGGATAGACAGCCACGCTCAAGGAGCGACGGAAAAAATTGGTGGAAGAAGCTAGGAAAAGGCTGCAAGCCAAGCCAGTCGTGCAGCCATCTGCATCCCTCCCACCATGCCTCGATGACCTCCCAATGCAATTCCACGCGGAGCTGGTGGTCTGGGAATGACAGGAAATCGAAAAGGACCCTTTCTCTTTCAGCTTCCTTATGCCTAACAGCTTGAGAAGGGTCCTGCCGATCAAAGTAATGGAGGAGGTGATCGCGGTTGGCAGCCGACTAGGCCAAAAATGGCTGGATGATAGGGCAAAGACCCCCACTCTGTGGGGCACGGAGGAAGCAGAATTTTGGCAAGACAAAGTGTACGAAGTGCCACACACCGTAAGGGGCTACGACTGCCAACCCCTCTGGAGAAGGCGAATATGCAATACTAACACGCTCGCCTGGATGGCATTTTACAACACCCTATCCTACAAGAGGAACGACCCCACATTCATGGTGTATCCTGGTAGGGTAGGCGTGGATTTTGTCGCCACCCTCCATGGGAGGCATGACTTCCCCGTCATCTACAATTCCAACGCCACCTCCTTCGAGGATGCTCTAGTTTTTGATTTAGGAAGCCTAATCGACTCCATGACGAGCTTCCTCGTGGAATTCTCCTCTTGTCCCGATCCCGCTTTCATAACTACGTGTAATTACCTTAGGCTTCTTAAGCTCCTACTCAACCAAGATCTGGCACCGTAGGAAAATGGCTTGCCTCCCCTCTTTTTTGATCCCAATGCTATTGATAGCTGCGCTATGGCACACTTAATGATGAGAGCTAGCCTACTACCTTCCTTTTGCCTAGCTCTTCTAGAGGATATGAGTGACAGCCAATTCACTAGATGTAATCACCCCTTCCTTTCCACCACCTCTGTCCACGTCCTCATGAACCTGAAAGGGTACATGCAACGCCACCAATTTTTGCGCAAGTCCATCCGCCCTCCTTCCCCCCCTCATTCACATGATGAGAATTAGACTTGGCTGCCATACTCTTGATGTAATACTATCCCTAAATGTATGCCAAAAAGAAGAAGAAGAAAAGAACCGAAGAAAAGAAAATCACGAACGCCATTCCATACTGAATGGACAGAAAAACTCACTTACAGAACCACTTAGCACCACAAAGGCATGATCATTGCACCTAGGTGTCCTTAAGTTAGGCGTGTCCGGTGACTTTGGTCGGCTGGCTCCGCTCCTAACCCCCTAGCCCTTTTTGCACCCCCACTTCACGCTTAGGGCACATCAAGGGTAGGACACACCTAGGGAGGTAACACTCACCTATGGTTAGACCTGTCACCCTAAGCCACTGGCACTGCACCCCCTTGGCACAAATGGGGTCCTCAAGTGTGGGACATCACCCAGGATTGCCTGTGTTTAGACCCACTTCCCCATTCCACTAGCACGAGCACAATGCACCAACACACTGAGGAAGCACCCCCCTTAGATAGAGCACCACACCTTCTCCTTCAGGCACCCCAAAAGCGCCAAACCACCAACTTCGGAGGCCCTCATCAATCCATGACATCTGGTTAGTTGCTCCGACAAACATCATTCTTAAGCTTCCACAAGCACCTAAGTCTACATGTGGCCCTCACCCTTACACCAACCCAACGCCGAAGTGCCATGGGATTGGCACCCATCTAGGAGGGGGGTAATGTTAACCCCAAGTTGAGATGGTGGAAAAATGAAGGAAAAAGCAAAAGGAAGATGGAAAAAGAGCAAAGACACACAGGCGGCCTCTAAAGATGAACCGGGGCAAAAAGCGCGACTTTAAATGAAAAGGCGCCTCAAAAAACTTGGAAAACTCTTGTAAAAGAGCGTCAGGTTCCCTCCTGTGCCAATTGTAAAATATTAGATGGGTATAGGCTAGAGGCACAAGACTAGAAGAGGGAAAGGGAAAAAGGACCTTGCCACAATGGTCGGTCATGTAAAAAAGGGATGGGTGCCCATGGGATTTTAGGATTTGTATATATAAAGTTCAAAAAGTGAATAAGAGATCATTCTTTGGTGTGTGGCAACAAGAGTCTTCTTCTTCTTCTCTCCTTCTTATCTTCTTACTTGTGTGTGCTCTTGAGAGAGGGAGTGTGAGAGTGTGAGGGAGTGAGTGTGTGGGAGTGAGGGATCAAGAGGGTGAAGCTCTTCACCATCTCCTCTTCTCTTCTTCTCTTCTCTTCTCTCTTCTTGCGCGCGTGGCTATGGAGGATGGAGCTTGGAGGTGGAGGAGGCTTGAGGATGCTTGAGCTTGCATCTAGGATCGTGGAGCTACCGATGTGTGTGAGAGAGGAGGCAACTCATATCGGCACTAAGGTAAGCTCACTACACTCGTAGGATCGACGGTGTGTCGGCTAGGTGAGAGATAGCCATTAGAGCTCGCTTGGAACGCTTGAAACAATAAGCGGTCGGTGGGTCTTGGTGGTTGAGCGAAAGCTCCCACAAAAGACCCCCTACTCTAGGGCATACCAACATCTAGCAAGCTTTTCTTTTTCAATAGGGGAAATAAAGACTCGCACCATGAGCATCTTAAAATCTTTCCAAGTATCCCCTTGATGGTTTCCCATCTTTATGTATAACTGCCAAGTGTGGGCAAGACCCTCTCAATGTATGGTATCAAAGTGGATCTTTTTATTATCAAGCCTAGAAAATATGTCAAAGTAATATTCTAATTTGGAAAGCCACTCTTCAAGGTCTGATGGAGAATATGATTGGTCATATACTTAGACAGTTTGATCGTATCCCTTAATTCTCTATCACCATGATTTGTATGTCCACCATGTGGTTGATCATTATTTGTACTACCATAGCTACCATTGTTAAAGTAGTTCCTCCCAAATGAGAGTTGAGGTCTAACACTTGGAATGGATACTCTAGCAGCAAAGAAACCACCTCCACTCACATAACCACCCCCACTTGCATTACACAAACCTCCACTCTTGCATAACCACCTCCCCACTTGCATTGCCCAAATGGCCATTGCCTTTTTAATGAAGACTCACCTATCTCATAAGAGGTATGGGGAATCTTCCCTAGGATGCCCAAAGCATTAGTATTTGCATTGGTTGATAGACTTGGCACTTTATCTACAATGATGTGTGGCTCCTTTTCTTTCATTTGGGATTCCATCCATTTGTCAATTTGAGTAGCAAGTTTGTTCAATAGAGGACTAAATTTGATTCATATGCTCCTTCTCCTTCTCTTTCTCTTGCATATGTTTCTCCTTTTCTTGCATTTGGAAGTTTATCCATCTTGTAATTTGAGTAGTGAACTTATCAAGAGAGGACAAAGTTTGATTGCCAAACTTATTTGTTGCATCTAGTAATTCATGGTGTCTATCTAAATGTCTTACCTCATGCTAGGATAAGGTGTTGTTCAATGTGCTATAGGCTCCCATTTCATATGAATCCTCTTCATAATCACCCCTATGAGTATCTCTAGCATTAGAATCCCTATAATCTATGATTTATAGATATAGATTCTCATTAGCTTGTTCCATGCCATTTTTAGAGTGCAATCCAAATAGACCTACTGTTATTATTTTGCTGTCATTATTTTGGCTATAACTTTTGCTAGAGAACTCCAATCGACAATCTTTTTTATTCAAATTGAAGCTTAATTTTCCATCTTTAAAATAAGTTAACCTTTCAAATTGTATGACAAGGAAACAAGTTTCAGTAACCTAAAGTTGTCTAACAAAAACTATCCAGGACATATCCTTTTCTGAATGACCCTATGGGAGACTTGTAAGTTCAATTTTAGCCCTATTTAACTCTAAGGTTCACTATCTGAGCTAAGGGAACACTATAGGGCGCTGAGGCACCTGTATATGATATGTGAGAAGCAATAACTACCATGTACCACACATGTACTTGGTCTTGAAAATGCCATGTTTGTCATTGTAAGCCCTATTTAACCCTTAAAGACATTTAATGAGTTGAAAGCTAACCTATAAACCACTGTAAGGGCTCAAATAAGACTAAATCTTCAATGAAAGTACCGTATTCAATTATCCACAATGTTATAGCTTTGATCAAGGTTGAATTTGAATTCCTTCAATGAACAATGCAATTAGATGCATTCACTAATGGAATGTCTTCAATGGATACCTCCCATAGCTCTCCTACAATCAATAAGTGAACAATGCTCCATTTTGATCAATAAGTCCCAAAATATTGCTTCAAGGTTGAACTTGATAGATCCCTAATGCTCCAATGGTACCCATAATGCTCCAATGTCAGTAATGGAGAAGCAAAACCATTTCAAATCACTTGGATTAAGAGTCTTCATCTCTCTTTATGATTCAAAAATAAAGAACTCTCATGCTTGATGAAGAATCAAGAAGCTCTTCTCTAATGGAAGCTTGGAAGACTCCAATAATTCCAATAAGCTCCCAATCTTGCCAAGACATGGCGAAATCTTGTTGTAGGTAGACTCCAAGGGTAAAGAAATGCAAAAGCCCCTTAAATCTAAGAAATTTTAGCCAAGTTTTGTTGGATGTATATACCATGTACCATTAGGGTTTCTAAGAGAGTATAATGCTTCTGAGGAAGGGCTTCTCTTGATGAAAGATGATACAAATGAAGATTAGAGCTTCATGAAGTGATATAAGAGCTCCCTTGAAGGAATATTTGCAACACATGGCTATTGACAAGTTGTTCCAAGATAGTGCAAATAGTGTTGAATATGTTGTGGTCAATGATGAGCTTCACTCAACTCCATTCCATCAAAAGGGTGAAATCCTATTATCTGCATGTCCTACATAATCAGAGTCAGTATACCCCACTACTCATGTATCTTGGCTAACATAGCATATGCATATATTTGTTGTGCCCTTCAGGTATCTCAAGATACCCTTCATGGCATCCCAATGCTTCTTGCCAGTTGTAGCCATATAGCGTGCCACAACACCAACTAAAAAGGAAATATCTAGATGAGTGGCTATCATGGCATACATAAGACTACCCATAGCAGACGCATAGGGAATCTTGGCCATCTCGGCCCTCTACTTATCTGTCTGTGGACAATCGGCCTATGATACCTTCACATAAGAAGGCAATGGACAGCCAATAAGCTTCATGTCCTGCATGCGAAAGTGCTCAAGGACTTTATGAATGTACTCCCTCTGTGACAAGTAGAGGATTCCTTGATGCCTTTTGCGTCTAATGCGCATACCAAGTATGTGAGAGGCTTGTGCGAGATCCTTCATCTCAAATCTCTTTTTGAGCTGAGCCTTAAGAGCATCTAGCCCTTCATGAGCTTTCCCTGCTAATAGCATGTCATCCACATAGAGTACCAAAATAGGCAAAGATCCATCACAGGCTTGATTCGTGTACAAGCATGGATCCATAGCACTATGGCTGTAGCCACGTGACTCCATAAAGGCATCAAACTTATGATACCATTCCCTAGATGCATGCTTCAAGCCATAAAGACTTTCCTTCAACTTGCACACTAGGCGCTCCCTGCCAGGCTCTCTAAAGCCCTTAGGTTGCTCCATGTAAATATCATCATGCAAGTCCCTATGTAAGAAAGCCGTATTGACATCCATCTGGTACAAGTCTAAGTCAAGTTGTGAAACCAAAGCCAAGACTAAGTGTAGGGTGGTCATCTTTAACCACATGAGAAAAGACCTCATCAAAGTCAATACCACCTCATCAAAGTCAACACCATGATCCTGCTTAAAACCCTTTTCTACCAATCTAGCCTTGTATGCTAGCTTGGGGTGCCTAGGGGTACTTTTCAGCTTGTACACCCACTTGCATGGCAAATCCTTCTTTCCAACAGGAAAGAAAACCAAATCCCAAGTCATATTCTTATGCAAGGGATCTATCTCAGATTGCATAGCCCTCTCCCAAGAGTGACTGTCACCCCTACGCATAGCCTCATCATAGGTGAGAGGCTCTCCTACATTTGTAACTAAGATATAGTGCATGGAGGGCTCAAATCTATCAGGTGGGCATCTATCTCTAGTAGACTCTGCACTATAGGCTCTACTACCTTCCCAACATTCTATCCAATACCCTGGCCATGAGCATTTGCTGATGTTGTAGGCTGTCCAGCTGGCTGTATAGGAGCACGTGGTTCCTCTTGAAATATAATCCTACGTATTTCCACAACTCTCTCGGGCTATTTATGCATCTTGTCTTCATAGAAGACTACATCATGGCTGTGGATGACTTTTCGTGGTGCCTGTAGATTCCATAGATGGTAACCATCTCTCTTGTATCTCCATAACCAAGGAATATGCATTTAACACTCTTAGGATCCAGCTTGTTATGCTTGTCCTTGGGCACATGGCAGAATGCCTCACATCCAAAGACACGTAAATGCGCATAAGAGGGAGGCTTTCCTGTCCATACCTCCTCTACAACGTGAAAATCAATGGCACTACAGGGCGATCTATTAATGATATGCATGGAAGTTGTAACTACCTCAGAGCCCAAAAGTGTTGGGGTAGGCCTGCATGGCTAAGCATACAAGGAACCCTTTCCTAGATGGTCCTATTCATCCGCTTAGCCATACTATTCTAGGAAGGGCTGTAAGGGGCGGTCAACCGACGCTTAATACCCCTCTCATTACATAACTACTCAAAAGCACGTGATACATATTCACCCCCATTATTTGTCCTAAGGCATTTCAGCCTATGCCTAGACTGGTTTTCTACCAAAGCAAGCCATGTTTGAAAAACTGCCTAGACATCAAACTTCTGCTTTATGGGATAAGCCCATACCTTACGTGAAAAATCATCTATAAAGGTAACAAAATACTTCACACCACCCAAAGACTGATAGGGCATGGGCCCATAGACATCAGAATGTACCAAAGCTAAGGGCTCACTCATGTGTGGTATACCAGACTTCTTACGCGTAGACCTAGTCTACCAGCCATAAAGACAATGATCACAAGAATCAAAATGAAAATAGTCAAGGGACGGTAAGTACTACAAACCAGAAAGCATTTTCATTTCCTTAACGAACATGTGCCCCAAACGGGCATGCCAAAGAGATACACATACCCCACAAACAAAGCATGATCAATTGTAGATCCAGAAACAACTAAGGGGTAGAGACTGCCAGCCTTG
Organism: Lygodium microphyllum; assembly: GCF_053477565.2. Classification (NCBI taxonomy): domain Eukaryota; kingdom Viridiplantae; phylum Streptophyta; class Polypodiopsida; order Schizaeales; family Lygodiaceae; genus Lygodium; species Lygodium microphyllum. The sequence goes on along the minus strand of NC_141149.1, from coordinate 100,745,174 downwards.
GTACCTCTCACAAGCACAAGCCTGCCACGAGTAATCTTCCATGTAGAGTCTCCAAAAGATACATGATATCCTATGTCATCAAGCTATCCAGCAGACATGAGACTGCATGCGAATGCAAGTACATGACGTACATCGTGCATAACAAAATTGCTGCCAAAAGGAAACTACAGCCTAACATCAGCAATGCCGACAATCTCAAGAGACTTGACGAGAGAGACAATTGCATGAGAGAGAATATGAGTGCATCTTCTCTCTCATGCAATTATGAGGTGAAGAGACTTTTGTATTAAGTGAATGATGAAAAATAAATGAGGTGAAGAGACTTTTGTATTAATTGAATGATAAAAAATAAATGTGTCTTGCATCTTATACACCAACTAGTGTACTAGTATTTTTCCACATTATTATTTATAGCCTCTTACATACATGTGATATATTTAAACAAAAAGTAAAAATAGTTGTGGAAAAAATTTCCGATATTTTGGTACACTCCTTTCTAGGAATGGCAATGCCCTACCAAGTGGCATTGTCACTCTAGTACAGTGGTAGTGCCACTCCAAGCTAGTGGTGTGTTGTCATGCATTCTTCTAGTGTCCTCCACACTTAGGCAACAATGGATTTATGCTGCAGTCACTTGCTAGAACTATTTTCTCAACAACCAAGGAGTGAGATAGCATTTTCTACCAAAGTAACGTTGTGTTTCTTTCCCTCTACAATTGGACAAGTCTGCTCTATGTCTCCACCTACTTGTGAATGTCATAGAGCTTCTTGTGGGCTAGCATGTTGTAGTAGAATGAGAAGAAGAAGCAAGTGATGATGAGAAAAGAAGGTTAGCAAATAGGGTGATGGCAAATATGGATGGCATATATGAGATGACTACCATATTGGTAGTAGCTTGCACAAGATTTGGTCTATTGTTGCCCTGAGCAATAAGCCAATTTGCACTATGTAGGTCCAATTAGTAGCAAATAACTGAGTGCTACTTGAAAAGTGCACCTAAATGCATGATAAATATTGAAGTGATGATTACTTGGCAATGCAAGGTATTGAACAAACTCAACCATTTGAGTAGAGAGGAAATGATAAGAAGAGGAATTGCACTGACAACACTTGCAAATTCTCTTTGAGGATAATAAGTAGAAACCTGATGATGGCATGCTTACAGTAAAAATCTCTATTTGTGGACCCTCTTTTACTCAACACAACATTATTTTGTATTTTGTCTAGCTTTCTATATGCAAGATCTAGGGAGCAAAGGGAGAAACCTGAATTCAAAAAGACATCTTTTGCCAAAACAAAGTCTTCCATGTTTGGACCTCATGGACTCATGGCCCCAACAAAACTAAGCATTGACATTGCATGGGGGAAAATTGCAAGAAATAAGTTGAATGGAAGCCCATTTATGTGTTCAGTGCTCACAAATCTCAAGTCGGCCAACTCATTTTGATCAATAACCAACACAGGATCTGCATATATTACCGAGCATCTCAACCTAGGCTATTCTCAATTACAATGATAGATTTATATGTAAATAATTCATCCATGCTTAAATAGCTTTTTGTATACAGGATCTAGGGAGGAGCAAAGGGGAGGTAATGGCATAATATTTCTCGGCAAACACTCTTTCTATGACTAGTTCTTTGAACCTGAATTCAAAGGAACACCTTTTGCCAATTATGTCTTCAGTCACAAATCTTGAGTAAGAATGCCTTGTGTGTAAACTTCTACCTGTGAAAAGATTTGAATGGAAAACCTATTTGATGAAATAGAAACCAACTCATTTTGATGGATAACTACAAGCAGCACAAGATCTATGTATGTCATGATTGAAATGATTGGAAGGTCATGACATTGTCTTGATAGTTGTTGGTGGACTAAGGTTTTCTCCTATTACCATAATGAGCCCATGAAGGGCTATAATGTAGGTGCATGAAGTTCCAAGGTGACCAATGCTACTCCTATCCAACCTCCCTAGTTGTGGGCTTGGTCATCTATTGCAACACTACAAGGATACGAAGGCATAGCGACGGCGCTTTCTGATGCAAAATAGCGGTGTCACTATTTGCGTTGCAAATGCGATGCAAATAGCAACGGTGTTGAGATGAAAAAACACAGGCCAAAATCCAGTGCGTTATTTTGCACGAATGAACGAAAGAGAGAGTGAAAGGGAGAGCAAACTCCATCTTGCATTTGAGAGGGAGAGGGAGAGAAAGAGAGAAAGAGGGAGAAGGAAAGCTTCTCACAGCTGCCACCGCCATTTGCGAAGAAGAGGAGGAAGTGTACGGAGGGTAAAGAGGAGACGCCGTCGCAAAAAGGAGCCGCCGAATCCATCCTCGGGTCTTTGCGGTGAGTGCATTGTTCCTTCTTGATTTGTTTTTGTTTTTTCTCATTTTCTTTTACTTGTTTTTGTTAAAAATCATGTGTATTGAGAGAGAGAGAGAGAGAGGAAATGAGAGAGGGAGTGGAAGAGAGAAAAGACATTAAACATAATAGGAAAAGAGAGAAAGAGAGGGACAGGGACAGGGACAGGGAGGAAGGAAGGGAGGGAGAGAGAGAGAGGGAGAGGTTGTTGTTAATGTTGTTGTTATTTTGTTTTTTCTTTTCTTTTTTTCTTATTTGTTGTTGTAGCGGTAGCGGTTGCATTTCAAATTGGCTAGTCTTTTTTTTTACTAGGGTGTCAACTTCTTTTTTGTGTTGGGTGACCTCTTTTTTTTTTAGGTTAGTAGTAGGAAAGATTTGCATTTATTGTAGGTATACCATTTTCAAACACTCATTGCACATTACCAACCCCTAGATTGGTAACCTCCTTGGACCAAAATTAGGACTGAACTCCCTAGGATTTGGCCCGATATCCTGGGTGGTTATTATGGATTCTAGCAAGTTGAACCTTGCTTCTTCATCTTTCTTTCTTCTTTTGTGCATCTCCTTCAGAGAGCAAATATCCTCTGTATAGTTCTTCCTCAAACAATATGAATAGAAGACTCCATGAATGGTTGGTTTTCAAGTACATTTAGTGGCTAAATATCCCACTTGATGGCACTTTTTACACCATGTATTAGAATGCATCACATCATTGAGACTAACCCAAGCCGAGTTACTTGATGATCTATGCAGGTCAACTCAACAAGCACAAAGACATGTATTGCACTACCAGATATAGGCCTTATACCGACATTAAAAGCGACGAAAATATTCATAAAGAAATTTGTCCCCGTCGTTGCAAAAAGCATCGTTATTGGCGATGCCATAGAACAGTGGGTATCAGCGTTATTATCAGTGTCGCTATTTGCGTCGATTTGCGACGCTAAGACGGACGCAAATAACGATGCTGATAACAATGACAATACTTTGCAATTCATTTTGCGACGCTAATAGCGACACATGCAGTAAATTTACGATGCTAATAGCGATGATAATAGTGATTTTTTTTTTTTTGTGGCAGGGTAGCAAGCCGCCCTGCCACATATAGCACTATGTGCTTTATTTGGGCCATACAAAATAGTTTCAGTAATGTGTACAATGCTAGTGTAAATAAAGGCAAAGTGTACTTAAATCATAACACTGATACATGAAATAAATACATAATCGCATAATGAAAGTGACTGGTATAATCATGGCAAGATACTACTACTACATAGAAAATGTCTACATAGATCACGTGACCAAAAAAGAAGGGTATGTGAGCTCCAAGGATCCAAGGGCGAGCTATAGATCCTTGCCATCCGAAACCTCGTCGTGCCACAAAGGAGCATCGAATGGACTCTGCAAAAAAAGAAACAACTACACATCAGTTCACCATACAATAATGTGTTCTAATTAAACATAGTAACTACGGACAAGAAAGATGAGTGACTTACGGGCCGCCGTGTCCATACAATCGGTCGATCAATGCAGTGAGACCATGCCTCTCTGCATATCGAGTCTCAAGGCCGATGGGATCGAGATTTGTAATGGAGTGCTGCAAAGAAAATAAAATAAAACTGCTAGAAACACGATTGTCAGTATAAAGGATACTTTTTCTCTTTCTTTATTATGTTGCATGTTTATTCTCTCTCTCATTCCTTCTTCCATTTTCTCTTCCTCTCCCTCTCTCATTTCCTTTAACAAAACATCTCTCTCTCTCTACTACCAATTTCCTTTAACAAAACATCTTTCTCTCTCTACTACTACCACTACCACTACCACTACAATAAACAAGAAAAGAAGAAAAAACAATCACAACAACAACAAACAAGAAAACAAGAAAAAACTACTACTACTACTACCACCACTACAACAACGACAACAAACAAGAAAACTAAACAACAATAAATAAGAAAAAAAAAACTACTACTACTACAACAAAAATAATAACAACAAATAAGAATACTACTACTACTACTACTACTACCACTACCACTACCACTACCACTACCACTACCACTACCACTACCACTACCACTACCACTACGACTATGACTATGACTACAGCTATGACTACCACAACAACAAACCATACCACTACAATAAACAAGAAAAGAATAAAAAACAACAACAAGAATAACTACTACTACTACAATAACAACAAACAAGAAAAGAAGAAACAACAACAACAACAACAACAAACAAGAAAAATAAACAACAATAAACAAGAAAAGAAAAAAAACCTACTACTACTACTACAACAAACAAGAAAACTACTATTACTACTACTAGTACTACTACTATAATCACGACTACGACGACTATGACCACGACTACAACTACCAGAATAACAACAAACAAGAAGAGAAGAAATTAAACAACAACTAAGGATGCTATCCACCTATAGACAGGTTGCCCAATAGAGAATAGTGATGCCTAGCTGAGAAGAGATGCTACCCAACGTTAAAGGCTTCTACCTAGTAGAAGTAAGGTTGCTCAACAACAAAATATGGATTCAAGGGGGACTGCTTTGTTGCAAAAAACATAGCAAATGCATAGCCTATTCTTGCAACAAGTGTACTAGGGGTTTTCAATACAAAAATGTAGGTGATATAGGGCCTAGCTATGTAGTAGCAGGTGTGCCAATGGCTGTTTACAAAAAATACATGTATGTTTTGGTATCACCCAATCAATAGAATGGTTACCCAGCCAGTTTGGTGTTGCTCCAAGTGCAGTAATGGTGCCGCCTAACCTGATAGAGGCTATCTAAGAGCAAAACACAAATCTTCCTTGGTAAACATAGTCTTTTAAAAAGGGCTAGAAATAGGCCACCTTGCCTTGTTTGGCTCCAAGTGCAAGGTTTGCACTATGTGGAGATGACGTTGGGTAAGTTTTGTCACCACGGACAACACGCTCCTCTTTGAGATCTCCAACTCCCACACATGGCTCTAATACCATGTGAGAGTGCACATAGTGGAAAGAGGAAAGTAAACATAGAGAGAAGAAGGAGACAAAGAGAACGTAGAAGAGAGAAGGAACAATATGACTACAATGGCTAAAGATACAAGGCTTCAATAGTCATCCAGCACACAGAGCTTTATGAATCAATGTGGGCGCCAAACCGTAGTAGGGGGATGAGAGAATGGGTAGGGCTAGTTGATCATGAAAGATCAATGATGAGTAATGGATAATGAAAGTGGGAGGGTAGGTTGCCTATATATAGGCCAAAAAGAGAAAGAACCCTAAATGTGGTCAAACCACTAAAACATGGCCAAAAGTTCACAAAAAGAAATGCACTAATGTGCCATCCATCTAAAATGTTTAAACCATATAGAATAATAGACAAAGACAATGTTAGAGCTCCTAACATCCTCATCTAACTCAGACTTAGTCTCACAAGCAGGAGATGACCACACATGACTGCTAATAGCTACTTGATTGCAATCATGCTAGTAACCTTCTTCAAAGTATGATCACTTTCTCCCGAGGGTTGTATATTCATGTAGAGAAGATGTTGTATATGCAAGAGCTAGTCTTGGATCAAGACAACTTGCAAGCACAAATCCTTTCATCAAAAGATGTTGCATATCAAGAGCCAGTCCTGGATCCTTAGTTTTGTTGGTGTATTAGATGTTGTGATTCTTGAAATGGCAATATTCTCAAGGCAGTTATTTCTATTTTTCCTAGAAGATGACCAAATGCTTAAAGTTGTAGTCATCGTAACGTATGACCAATACATGTTAAAATTAGTTCGTATGAATCTATAGTTAATTATAGGTTGAAGGCCGGTTTTCTTTTGCATTTACTACTCCCCTTCTCTACTCGACATTGTGCCCTTCGGTATTGGATTCTCCTCATCTAGCTTATCCCACTCGGTCTTCTTTTGTAGTATGGCATGATTATCCTAGGGACACCTCTTATTGGTCATCTTTATTCCAGTGACAATATCTTCTTTGGTTTTCTTATAGGTACTTTATTGAAGATTGACATGTATGCTATGGGGGATCATGTGGTTTGGGATCTTTCAGACCAACCACCATCTTATTACTCATTCCAGCTATATTCTTCTGGGGCTTCTTGTCCCCGATTGGCATTGATCACATCTTTTGAGCATGTGCTAGTCCTACCTCTCTCTCTCTCTCTCTCTCTCTCTCTCTCTCTCTCTCTCTCTCTCTCTCTCTCTCTCTCTCTCTCTCTCTCTCTCTCTCTCTCTCTCTCTCTCTCTCTCTCTCTCTCTCTCTCTCTCTCTCTCTCTCTCTCTCTCTCTCCTTTGTGTGTGTGCATCCGATAAGCTAGATGGAATGAACTACCCTCTATGGTCATGCCACATCGAGTGTCTCCTCGAGATTGTGACCTTTGGGATAAATTTTGTTACAATCCCTACACCCAACCTATCATGGATCCTCATGATGGTGTGACCATGGATTCTTCCATCACTGACATATGATGTGCTCTACACCAATCTTCTCACTTCTTATAGCTGGGAGACTCTTACCTAGGAGGAGCTAGTCCCATTGGTGCTTAAGAAGGATGCACCTCACAATGAGCCTAATTCTTGTGGAGCCCGTTGTCATGTCCGTGCTTATGAGATTTTGTTTATAGGTACAGAAAAAGCCAATTAGACAAAAGGGAAGAGAAAGAAGTTGGAGTCATCTTTTGACTATGATACAAATTTTGTGGGAAAGTGTAGAGGATATTCCACGTGTCCTCATTATGGGAAGACATAGCACCTTGAGGAGAAGTGATGGAGGATATACCCTCACCTTCATTTGGGAATGAAGGGTGAATCTACATCCAAGCCTTCGTCTACCTCTACTTCATCACCTGCTATTTGCACTAAGTCGGTGTTTCTACACATTTATCAGGTGGAGGAAGCCTCCTTTAACTATTTCTTCCTCCAAGCAGCAGCCTTGGCTCATTGCTAGCAGTGTCTTGAGTCCTATGACTCACCAAGGTGATTTTGCTACAAGTTCTCCATCTGTCTGAGGGTATCATCACTAGTGGTGACATTTCTTCAGTACCTATTAGTGGTATTGGCACCTTGCCTCTATTATCTAGCTACCCCACAAGTGAAAGGTAAGAAGGATTGAAGCTTTCTTGGAAGAGCTATGGTGGTAGAGAAAGAGCAAGAAAGAGAGAGACACAAAATGGGAACTCCAATAGTCACAATGTGTGATTGGGCCTTCCTTTATTCAAACTGTCACTAAAAGAATAAAAAATAAAGTGACGGTTATGGATGCCTGCACCTACAGTGTACAGTGGCGAGTATTATCAGTGTAGTAATACATGGGCGGCTAGGCAAAGGTGCCTTTACCCTCGACAACCTCCCACTTAAAGGCGAATCTACCCCAGTGAGAGGAGTGAAAAGAAAAAAGAAAAGTCAGTACAATGTACACATGTACAACAAGATGAGTAAAAACGTCATCTCATCCAATGCCCATCAATCTCTAATCGTCAGGGTTTTCATGAGCAAATCTGCAGGATTTTTGTCATCAGTGGAGATATTGACAAGGTCTATAGACTTGGCCTCCACGAACCCACATATGAAGTGATACCTCACCTCAATGTATTTCGTCTTCGCATGGAAGACCGGATTCTTGGCTAGCTGAATAGCACTCATAGAATCCAAATGTAGTGTAGGTATAACATCAATTCTTTGGATAGACATGGATGAAGACCGTGTATCCTTCTTTGAAGATTCATTCTTGCCTTTTCATATCAGCATACGCCTTTTATTGGGGTCCTTGGCAGCTTGAATATCTTGTTTTATAATCTTGATTTGATCATCCCTTTCTTCTAACATTTTTCTTGAAGCTTCTATCCTTAAAGTATGATCGGAAAAACTAAGTGGCATACGGTAATCTTGACCATATAGTGCTTGAAATGGAGTCATCTGAATACTTCGATGATAGGAGGCATTATAAGTAAATTCCACTAAGGGTAGATACTGAATCCACCTTTTAGGTTCCTTGCTACAATATGCACACAGAATATCCTCAATTACTTGATTAACTCGTTCTATCTGCCCATCAGTTTGTGCATGATAAGCAGCACTGAAACAAAGTTGGATCCCAATGGCTTTAAATAAACTCTTCTAGAAATGTGATGTGAAAAGAGAATCACGATCACTAATGATCCTTTTAGGTGACCCATGTAACCTAAAAATTTCTTTTACAAAACTTCTTGCAATATCTGAAGCTTTGTACTTGGTTTTTGTTGGAATAAGATTAGGAACCTTTGTTAGCATGTCTATTATTACCATTATTGAGTTATATCTCATTGTATAAAAGGTAACCCAACTACAAAGTCCATGCTAATAAACTCCCATTTCATCTTGGGAATGTCAAGTGGCTGGATTTTTCATGGTAGCTTGACATGTTCAAATTTTACCCTTTGGTAATTTAGACATTCAATGACAAACTTAAGTACATCACCCTTGAGTCTTTGCCAGTAATAGCTTTTCTTGATAGCATTAAGAGTTTTTGCATATCTCCGGCGTCCTGAAAAAGGAGAGTCATGTGCTTCCCAAAGTATCCTTCTCTTGAGAGTCTAACTTAAAGGAATGCATAGTCTCATTCTAAAATAAACAAGTCCTTTGTCTTCATCTATAGAGAATTCTTTATACTTAGTCTTGAGTGTGGGATATTGTTTCTTATTCTGAACTTCCCAAAACAATTGTTGATAGTCTGGGTCCTTATTTACTTCATCGCTAGTTGATCCATCGTCGTTGCCTCATATTAACATCAGGCTAAGTAAAAATCCACTTAATACTTTTATGATCTTGACTAAGGAAAACTTATTTCCAAGCAAGTAATGTCTCCATAATTTGAGAGCATGAATAATAGCTAACAACTCCAGGTTGTAAGTAGCATATGTCTTTTCATGGGCTAATATTTGACATTCTTCCTCTTGCCATGGCTACTTAACCATGGCCTTGGGCAGCTCTGCCTTGACCTCAAAATTAGCCTTAGCAATGGTTTCCACCAATCTTTGGACAATCTCTCCTAAAATGTCGTGGCTCATTACAGCGAAAGCACGTAAGACCATCCCTGTTTCCCTGGGTAGGAACAAAATTTCCAACTGTATTGGATTTTGCATTTTTATTCTGCCCTTGGTAAAATTAGCCTTGGGTTCTTTTTGCTTGACCTTTGAATCCTCCTTTTCTCTGGTTATTGTAGCTCTAGAACTTATTATTTTTAGACTTTGATTGTACTTTTCACACAATAGGAGCAACTTGAATCAAAGCATCTTGGAGGTCTATTGGGCGCATTGATTCCAAACAAGTGTTCAAAGGAGAATTTAGCCCATTGCAAAACTTGGATACTTGTTGAGAAGTATCCATGGAGGGTGCATATTTAAGAAGTGAAACAAACTTGAAATAATATGCCTCCAGGGTCAATTCCATTTGCTTCAAATTAAAGAGCTCATTCATCTGCTGGGTGCGATAAGCTTGAGGTAACTATCTTTCTCTTACAGCTTCTTTCAAAAAATCCCACAAGTAATGTGGAAGCAATAAGCTATCATGGCTTGGTTGGTTGGGACAGTTCCAACAGCAAAATAATAATATTCCATGGATTCGATCCAAATTTTTGCATCGATTTCCACATTCTTGCCTTTCTCGTCAAATTTTGGAGATTTGACTTGAAACAAAATATTCCTTTTCTCTTGGGCTTTGTTGTGGGAATTATTGTGGATGCAAAATTCTAGGAAAATTTCAACAATTTTCAAGTTAGCTTTTACAAAATTTATATAGCGTTAATATTAGAGTTTGAACTCAAATTATTTCTCACTTAATTTATTGAAACACTTTTCAAATAAAACTCTCTTCCCATTACTAAAGTCAAACTGTAATTTCAGAGGTTCTAAGGGAAAATAAGGTTCCATTATTTCTTTGATTGATAAAGTATCAATCAATCTTTATTACAATGGACGTACAAGGTAATCAAATAGCTCACAAGTTCATCTTATTTTTTTCAGAAAATGATTCCCTACTATAATCTAAGCATGACACTCAAATACATACTTTATGAAGTAACTTGGATTCTGAGAGTAGATATCTAGGAATCTATATTTTTGAGGGAGATCAAGAAATCCGTTCTTTTTCTAGTTGCAGCGGCTAGAGTTACCTATGACTTTTATTATGTCGGCTAGAAGGATCTTCGTAACTTCCTCATAGATATAATAGTTTAGTTTGATTTTCTTGTCTCTCTAGTATACATGGTTGAGTTTACACTGGCCTCATAAAATAGATAGATCTCGACAACTTTAAGATCTTCCATCTATTTTACCCTTTTCAGATTATTCTGAAGATAAGCTAGATGGCTTGCATCGATATAGCAATATCCTCTGCTAATCATCCACTGTCTTTCACGATATATAGGCGAGGGGTTGTACAATTGATTTAATATCCGCATCATCTGAATTCTTCAAGAAAAATTGGATGAATACATAGCTGACATAAACATTACTCGGAAGATCAAGAATCGTTTTCAAGATTCGTTATTCTGCCATAATTCAAAAACATACATTAACAAAGAGAAGAAAACATGTCCTAGACTGTATATATATATATATATATATATATATATATATATATATATATATATATATATATATATATATATATATATATATATATATATATATATATATATATATATATATTACGTTGTATTCTATACTAACGTATGCTCTGATACCGACTATGAGATGTCCGCTAGGATCATTCCAAGGCACACCTTTTTGTAATCCATCAATAGGTTTTCCAAATGACACCCCCCAGCGCTCCCTTGGAACATCATAGGGTTTGTCACTTAGATCCCATTGAGTCTCTAGCGCAACAGAAGTATTCTAGCCAAACCCACTGGGATCGACCTGAATTTTCAGGTTTCTAAAGTTAGAGGAGTCTCCTAACAGCCATCTATAGTGTCAATAATTTCGAGTTCCCACTTCCTACATGATTACTCGAACTGAAGCAGATTTACCATTGCACTTGGTTCAAAGAGAATGGGAGATGGAGGGGAGTGTGGTATGTCAACCCTTCTGCCCATAAGGCAAAATCCCATCTCGACCCCCTAAAACAATGCAAGTCAGTTTTATCTAATGACTAGTTGTCATCTTCCTATTTCTATCGCCAATTTAGAAAAGCTCCCAACTAATTGGGACCACCCTACCGTTGGACACCATACCCGTCGAGGATTATGCCCACCCACTTTCCCTTTATGACAGAATCATCTTTAGTTTTTTTATTACCTACAACACATTTATTGGAATATATACAACTAGCTTCCTTAATTAGTCCACAGGCTCCTCCGCGTAATTTATATCATTGTCACGTATACAATTCAAGCAACCCTTGAGTAAAACAAATGTCTTTATTATATTGGAAGTTTATTACAATTTCCATCTTTTTGACCCTATGGAAGATATACAGAATTCCACAAGGATATTCTGCCCACCAAGATTCGACCCTTGTAACTAGTATTTAGGGTTCCAAGATCCCATCCTGGGTCACAAAGGGGTCATCAGATTCTAGGAGTAATGTGGAATTTACGGCTACAGCCCCCCGGCACCCACATTTCTTACTGCCCAAGGCTATCCCTACAGGCAGACCTTTTGCTATGAAGCGGTCTAGGCCTCTCAAAGTGATAACCATGACCCCCTTGGAGTAGGGTCTCGCAGCTAGCTTGGGGATAGCCTAGCGTGATCTTTCCTTTTATCATATTTGTCAATGTTTTTAATCAGAGATCTAGATTCTAGCAAACATAAACAATCCTTTCAAACAATCATAATCACACCATTGTGCAGTTCACAGCTTCCATAGCCAAGGTAGACCTTATCCTAAGGTAACCTTACATTCTAATGAGGATTCTCCTCCCCATAAAGAAGTGTTGAGTACATCTCTTACAATATGTTAAGCAAGACATGAATTTTCCGTTTGGGGCTAACTTACCCAACATAAGAAAATTTCTTTTAGAAAAAATATTACAATAATAATTTAATGAGATGATTTACAACACCCTCAAATAGACATTCACTTTTTATAACAAGCGTTAATCAACCTTAACCTTATCACATTGACAATATATCGAGTTATTTTATTAATCTCAAGTGCGCATATAGTCTTTTACTCACTTCGTGCAATATCCTCCTGCAACCATTTTCATCATGATCTTATGAATTATAATCTTGATTAATCTAATTACAAATCATAGATAGTAGTTAACCATTTATGCGTGTATTAACACGCTCTCTAGATAAAATTGTCAATTCGTGCAAGTGAAAAATATGAAAGCTATATATATATATCTATATATAAGTAGATCTTGTACCATTTAATGCAACGGCTAACATTTTATGTAAAAATTCGGCATAAACCTTATTATTTTATGTGGTGAAATAATAACCTAGTAGTGAATAATCTCATTTGGCACGACGACATTGGAATTTCGTATTTTCTCGTGCTCACATTCGCCACACTCAATGTTCCATTGGTAGTGGCAACTCCGACAACCTCGGGAACTCTCGTATCTCTGGCAATACCCGTTCCTTGACCAGTTGTGGTGGTTCCCATGGTCTTTCCACCTCATCGTTTTGGACCCATCATCCGCAAGCGTGTTCGAGAGATAGGGAAGGTGGAATAAATTCAAGATGGGAGAGCATAAGAGAAGATGGATTAGTCAAAGATGGAGACAGAGGGGTTGGGCTAACTCTTTTCCTCGCAACCTCTCGGGGTAACCTCTCTCTCTCTCTCTAGCTCTGTCCCGCAGCCTCTTGGAGGGGTATCCTTCTATCTCCCTCTCTTTACCTCCCTCTCACAGCCTCTCGAGGTCTCCTGCTTCTCTAAACTGCTCCCCATGCCTCTTATTTGGAGGGGTATCCTTCTATCTCCCTCTCTTTACCTCCCTCTCACAGCCTCTTGAGGTCTCCTGCTTCTCTAAACTGCTCCCCATGCCTCTTATTTATAGCTAAATTAGAGAAGCAGGATTGTGGCTAAGAAGAAGAGCTCTTTATGGAGGGGATCTAGGAAAAATCAGCAATCTGAAACTTCTAAGATGCAATATGATGGTTCCGTTGGCTCTAAAAGGGATGTAAAACTTTAGGACACTTGCTCAGAAATATTCAAGATCACTCCTTCTTCTTCTCCCTATTTGAAGTGTTGTTTGTTGCATGTAAACTGCGATCGTGACGCACGCGATTTCGCCAATCCTTCTTTTTTTGCATTAAATCTCCAAAATTGACTGAAAAAACAACTTGTTTTTTTTACGTGATACCCTATTCTAGAAGTTTCCATAGCTTTTTAGGATATTTACAACAAGTAATATCCAAAATATCATTGCTATTTTTGTCCAAAAATCTAGTATTTTTGGACCATCCATACTATACACATCGATATAATGACTAATATGGCTCATAACTCTCATTCACGTGGTAACTTCCGTAATGGGTGGCTACAGTACTTGTCAATCTGGAAAAAAAATCGGGTTACGATCCTTGTTTTTTTTTTTAATTGTTAGTTAGTTAGTTATTAACGTTAGTTAGTTTTGACTTTAGCTAGTCTTTATTTAGTAACCTTACTTACTAATTGACTAAGTAACTTTCAAACTAACTGACTAACTTTTAATTACGTGGGAGTATTACAACATATCGGTGTAATACACCACGTAAGCATAGACAAAGGGAGCACCCCTCAGTTGATTGTCGTGGCCCCACTACGGCTCTCCTATACCTCGAGGGTTGGTGCCCCAAGACGCACCATGAATACATAAAGCATGTACGAAATATTCTCCACTCTTTTAATTGATCGATTCAGGAGATAATAGTTAGTCCTTACTGAATGCTCCCCAAGGAACAAATCACTGACCCTATAACTTAGGATACTTTACTTTCTCAACGTATGTCATCATTATGAAAACAATTGTCTAGAGATTAGGACTTGGAGGAATGGATCTTCATGTAGCTAAGTTCATGGTAGCGTGTGCAGCCAACAATACCAGAAACCTCAAGCATTGGTTGCCAATATTCCCTACCACTTTCAAAGGCATGGTGTTTCAATGATATGAGAGACAACAAGCAATATGAACTTTTAGCACATGGGATGACTTGAAGGTTCATTGGCTAGCTATCATCGCAAGATATTGACTTTAAGGACAATCTTTCACCTTTATTCTTATTGGTCACACTACGTGAGTCTTGGGGTACATTCTATAGTGTTATGTGTACAAATATGCCTAAAAATGGGCTAAAATTGTCTGATGTAGAGGGTGCACTCCTCCTGACAGAGGAGATAAATAGGAAGAATGTGTATGCTTCTCATACTTCTCATGCTTTGACTATTCAAGGTCAGCATGATGGCAAGAGCAAGAATGACCACCATGGTGGAGACTCATAGAAGTCTCATTCTAAGTCACGTGGACAGTCTCTTAGTAAGTCTCATGGAGATAAGTCATATTTGAGATGCCAATATTGTGGGAAAATAGGACATATCAAGCCACAGTGCCATAAAATCCACAATGACAAGCATATGCACAATGACAAGCATAAGGAAAAAGGCAAAGGGAAAGCACAAGACAAGTTGTCCGATAATCACAACATTATCCTTGCTAAGTCCAATGTGTTAAGATCAAAGAGATCAATGCAGTGCAACAACCTGACTCTGATGATGATTACATACTTGTAGCTTCTTCTTTTGATGAGTCAAATCTAATCGATGCCTTGCCTAGTTTTACTCAACGTTGGATTCAGGGGCTTCCTTTCGCATGACCCCTCATAAATAAAGAGTGGTTTCACTCCTATCATAGTATGATCAAATCTGTCCATTTAGAGAATGAGTTGGCATTACAAATAGTTGGTATCGGTGATATCCAACTGTAGTTTGATTCAGGAAGTATGTTTACTTTGCATAATTTTCGACATGTACTAACCCTCACAAAGAGTCTTATCTCTACTAACACACTGGATGATGAGGGTTACTTTTTTTCCTTTGGGAATTTCTTCTTAGAAGATCACCCGTGGGAACCTTGTTCTGGCATGTGGTGCCAAGTCTAGCACTTTCTATCCCTTGGTTGTATTTGGATCCACAGATCATGTTTTATCTATGGCTACAACTCCATATGTATCTCTTTGGTATTGTTGCCTTGGATACATGTCCTTAAAGGGAATGAAAATGCTTACTCATTTGTAGTATTTTCCACCCCCTCTTGTTTATTTTGATATATGTGGACCTATGCCCTGTCAGTTGTCAGGGAGGTGCTAAGTACTTTGTCACATTCATTGATGATTACTCAGATAAGGTCTAGGCATATCCCATAAAGCTGAAATTTGATATTTTGGCTACCTTTCAGGATTGACTTGAATTAGTTGAGAACCAATTTGAGTATAGGATGAAATGTCTACTATCAGAAAATGGGGGTGAGTATGCAACATGAACATGACAATACAAGAAAGGATCTGTAGTATGCTTAGCCAGGCAGGCTTACCATAGCAGTTTTGGGCTGAGGCACTGACTAATACTACCGTACACTTGATCAATCAATCTCCTTACAATACTATTAACTTTTAGGTTGCAGAGGAGGTGTGGTTTGGAAAACCTCCCTCGTATGCTCATTTTCATGTCTTTGGTTGTGAGGCTTTCTGCCATGTACCCAAGAACAACCGCACAAAGCAGGCTCGTAAGTCCATGAAATGCATCTTTCTTGGTTATGGGGATGCAGGTAAAATGGCCTATCACCTATGGGATCCACAAGCTCGAAAAGTCATCCGCAGCCATGATGTAGTTTTCCATGAGAAAATACATAAGCAACTTGAGAGGATAGTTAAGATACGTAGTGTTATATTTCAAGAGCCTCTTGCTCCTATGCAGCCAACTAGACAGCCTGCAGTAGGAGCTGATGCTCCGATGGCCCATGACCATTATGTTAGATAGAATGTGCAAGCTCCTCAGCCTACCTTGAGACACTTTGCTAGAGCCAGATGTCCTTCTGAGCAGTTTGAGCCCTCCATTGATTATGTGATGGTGATAGATATAGGTGAGTCTCTCACTTATGATGAGACTATGTGTCATGGTGATAGTGGTCTTGGAAGAGGGCCATGCAGTTAGAGTTTGAATTTTTACACAAAAATCATACATGGAAGTTGGTTTCTTTGCCTAGTGGAAAGCGTGCATTGCCATGCAAGTGGATGTAAGTTGAAGAGTAACTCGGATGCCCTAAACCTACCTATAAGGTCAGATTGGTTGTTAAGGGTTTTAAATAGAAGCATAGTGTTGACTTCAAGGAAGTCTTTTCTCCTATAGTCAAGATGACTACCCTATGCGTGGGACTAGCATTGGTTGATCAATTAAATCTGGACCTTTATTAGATGAATGTTAATATGTCTTTCTTACATGGGGGCTTGCATGAGGAGATTCATATGCAATAGCCTAAGGGCTTTGAGAAAAAAGGCAAGAAACGCCTGGGGTGTAGATTGAGAAAGAATCTTTATGGCCTTAAGCAGGCACCTAGGGAATGTTACCACAAGTCTGATGCTTTTATGCATTCACAAGGCTATACACGCAATGATATGGATCAATGTTTATATAGGAAGAAGGCTCATGGTGGTAGCCTTTTGATTTTGGCATTCTATGTGGATGACATGTTGATTACTGGGAGAGCTCTTGATGAGCTAGATGCTATGAAAAGTCAACTCAAGAATAGCTTTGAGATGAAAGACATGGGACAAGCCTCACATATTCTTGGGATGCACATTATGTGTGACCACTCTCAGGGGCTCCTTTACTTGTCACACAAAAGGAGTATATCCAGAAGGTCCTTGTGCGATTTCATATGCAATATGTTAAGCATACTGGTTGTCCTTTGCCTTCTCATGTATGAAGGTGAGCCAAGTTGATTGTCCGCAGTTTGATGGTGGGCAGAAGGTTGAGATGACCAAGATCGCTTATGCATCCATAGTGGGCACTTTGATGTATGCCATGATAGCCACTCGTCTTGACATAGCTTTTTTCATGGGAGTTATAGCACGTTATAAGGCTACAACTAGTAAGTGGCATTGGGATGCTATTAAGGATATCATGAAGTACCTGAAGGACACATTAGATATGTGCATATGTTATGGTGGCCAAGATACAAGAGTCATGGGATACAGTGACTCTAATTATGCACGACATGTAGATAGTAGGAAATCCACCTCTGGCTATGTGTTTACCATTGCTAGGGGTGTTGTTTCTTGGATGTCCAAGGTGCAAAAATACATGGCCTCTCTACTATAGAGACCGAGTATGTTGCAACCACTTACGCTCGCAAGGAGGCTCTCTAGTTAGGCTGTCTAGTGGCTATGACTAATATGGTCCCTACATATCATTCAGATTCTATGAGTGCTATCTAGTTAGCCAAGAATCCAGTCTTCAATGTGAAGATGAAGCACATTGAGGCGCAGTACCACTTTATAAGAGAGGTCATTGAGGACAAGTCTGCTAACCTTGCCAAGATCTCAACTGACCAAAATTCTATAGATCTGCTCACAAAAAGTATCTCAGCAAAGTGTTTTTCCTTCCTTAAGAAGTTGATGGGTATTGGATGAGATGATATGTATTCCTCATCATGTTGTACTCTATGTATATATTGTACTTTGTCACTTTTTTCTTGTTCCCTCTTCACTTGAGGCACATTCACCTTTAAGTGGGAAGTTGTTGGGGATAAATACGCATGTGCCTATAGCCACTCGTATATTACTACACTAACAATACCCGCACCTACATGTAGCGGCGGGTGCCCATCACTGTCACTTCATTCTCTACTCTTTCAATGACATTTGAATAAAGGGAAGGTCAGTCACACATTGTGACTATTGGAGTTTCCACATCTTGAGTCTCTCTCTCTTGCTTTCTTACTCGACCCACCATAGATTACACCTCTCTTACTTTTGCTTGCTTATGCTTCCACTTGGGCTTCTCCCTTCATAGCCAGCATTTTTCTTTTGACAAGGTGGATGATGCCTTCTATCCCCTCAATTCCACCTCCTACCCCTACTCTGCTGCCTTCTCATCTAATCCCGCAGAGGTGGCATGGATGGTTCTGATAAGTAATGTTCTAGCCCTATGAAAGAAAAAATAAGTATGGCAGAAAAGGACTTCAATCCCTATCATTCCACCCTACTCTTCGAGAAAAGGTGGAAACACCCTAGGGAATGGGTAAAGAAAAAAAAAAGACAAGGAAAAAAACAAAATTGTTATGGGATAAAATGAAGAAATTCCCTGTCATAACAGGCCTCGCTCCAAGAAAAGATGGCAAACACCCTTGGTCAAGAAGCTAGTTGTGGAAAAGGTGGTGATACCCCACAATCCAGGTTAGTTGATTCCTCTCTTGAACTTCCAAGATCCAGTTCTGATATTGCCTCCCTTGGTGCATTATATCCTATGACTCTCTACAGAGCGTTTGACTCCTCTAACAGATGTAACCTCTTATATTCACAAAAAGTTCTTGATTTGTCAGCTACCTCCCTGGTATGCCTCTTTCTCAACAAATATTTGTTGACATCATCAATAAGTCCAAGCTTATCTTCATCGATAACCCCTTGAGTGTTATGAGCTTTCATCCTACCCGATGGGGATGTGAGCATGGTATGCCTTCTAAATCTCTCAATCAAGTGTGAGACAGAGGGTGGGGTGAGTAACCAGTCCTTGCCCTTTAAATCCAAAATGAGAGATGAGACATATAAATGGAGCATTTCACGCACACGTTGGGCCTCTCAATGTACAACACACAATCTATTCCTGTGCAGAGCACTATCGGGCTCCCTGGGTTTCCTTCTTGCATTGTATGCCCGTACATGGCAAGATGCACTACTGCACCATCAATTGCACATAAGGCATACAACCTCCACACAAGTGGTGGTGAGGATTACATCAATGGGTGTCATGAATCGGATTGCCCTCTTGTATTTATCAACAAAGTGCGAGATAGAGGGGGGCTAAGCATAAGTGATTTTTCCTTAAATCAACTCTGAGAGGTGAGGCTTGAGGAATGTTATGACGATTGGCATCAGGTACTTTTCCTTTTTACTCTACACACATGGAACGAGCCTCTACCATCACCATTGAACATGTCACTCTATTCTATGCATTGCACTGTAAGACTCCCTGGCCTGCCTTCTTGACCTATGCCAGATGGGTGGGATGTAAAAATGCACCATCAATTGTGCACGCTAACATAGTTTGTCTAAATCATTAC
Organism: Lygodium microphyllum; assembly: GCF_053477565.2. Lineage (NCBI taxonomy): Eukaryota > Viridiplantae > Streptophyta > Polypodiopsida > Schizaeales > Lygodiaceae > Lygodium > Lygodium microphyllum. Next base: position 100,725,546 of record NC_141149.1, on the reverse strand, counting down.
CCTTGTCGATTTCTCAATCGGGTGCGAGACATAGGTTCTCCTTCCTCCCCCTCTGAGTGATGTGAGCCATGGAGCAAACATGGGTGGCCATTGAGCTGAGTGCGATATTCTTCAGCACCAATAACTTAACCAATTCTTCATCAATATCATTATTTCCTGAGGTGTTGTTGCATGGTCCTTGCTATGTAGGACACATGCTATGGTACACCCGTGGTACCTCCTGCGAGACAACTTCGACTCCCTAGTGTGTCAACAACAATCCACATCGACCAACTGAATGGGCCAAGTGTTTCTAACCCTACCTCTTGCATTTATTCATGTGTATGACATGTATTAAGTGTGGGGATATGAGGATACGGATCGAGTACTAGGCTCCTATTGAGTAGACAAACCAATCTTTTCACATTTTACGTGCGGGGATGCATCCCTACATGACTTATTTACATATATTCATGAACACCCTATTATTTGATCCTTAAACATTATCATGTTTTCTTTATGCTCTATTGAGGTTTCTTTCTCACCCACCTATCCTATTCTATCGAGTTCCCGCAGTCTTTCCTTAACTTTTAGACTTTTTTATCATTTTGCCGATCTTTCGTGTGAATGTATCCTATGTTCACCAAAATTAGAATGTAACCTTACAGTCCTATTTGTCCCTTTGAATTGGCCACTTTTTCTTTTTCCTACCCTCCATTCCGAGTAAGGATTCATCAGTTATTAATTTTTGAAGAATTTTTTGTGAATTGGACGTGTTTCCATGCAAATGTGTCTTTCTCATGCTGGAATTGTAGTTTGACATGATAGCCTTAACCTTCCCTTTCTCTTGGACACTTTTTCTTTTTATGGACTATCTGTTCAGTTCAAAAATTTTCCATTATTTATTTTTTCACCGCCTAGTAGCCTGATGCTAGTCGCCCATCATTCTTTCGCACCCCCTGTCTTTCGCCCATCCCCCCATGGCCTCCTCTCCCACCCACCCACTTTCGACCCCCCTTGCCCCGCCATCTAAACCCCCACCTACCCTTTTGGTCCTCCACCCACCTCCTTCTCCCCTACCCCCCCTACCCCATTTGTTCCCCATCCTACTTTAACTCACCTACCCTTTTGGGCCCCCCCATTTGGAACCCCCCACCCCTTTTTTGGGCCCCCACCCTACTTTCACTCTCCCCATCCGCCCACCCTCTTGGTCCACCCACCTCCTTATCCCCATCCGCCTAACCTTCTTAACCCCCTTTTTCTCCCCCCAATTTCATACCCCTGCCCCTTCATTCTCTCCATCTTCCCACATAAGCCCACGTTCTTCCCTTTCCTTTTCCTAGCCTCTTTCTTTCGCCCTCATTCCCACTGCACGTGACAATGAAGCCCCCATTTTCTTCTGCCCATGTCACACCCTTTATATCCCTTCATACCCGCAACACCCCCCCCCCCCCATTCAATACGTGCTTGTGGCTGTTGATATTGGGTTTCCTTCACCATCATTCGCATGCATGAGCTTTTTTATGGACTCACGGGTGTCTTTCTTTAGATCTATTGTTCATGCACAAGGACACGCATAGGGTCTCCGTCGTACCGAGATGTTGCTATTATTCACACGCAATGTAGTGGATCCCAATACTACACGCATCTTCTACAATTTTAAATTGTTCAAGTTACCAAAAACACTAAAAAAAACTTTTAAAAACACATAAACATTCAAATACAATCCAAAAATGTTCAAAAACATTCTTTAAAAAATTTCAAAATTTCCTAATATTTTGTTCACACATTTCAACTAAAATTTGTAATTTAAAAAATTGAAAATTTTTTGAAAACCTCATAAAATCTGAAAAATCCATTAAAACCCATCAATTTCAAAAAATAGCTAAAACTTTCTTTAAAAATAAAAAAAATCCAAAAAATTTCATGATCAAATTTCAACCTTTTGATTATTGTTTGTACTCACATAAAATTCGATAATCCATTAAAAATAAATATTATAAAATTTACCTTTAATTAAATCTAAAGCCATCCTCACTGCACATCTCTCATCTAATTAATGAACATGATACATGGATGAGGGAGACACAATTGATTCATCAATCTAAGTTGACAGGTTTCAATCTAGTCCTAGTTCAATTGTGTCACGCCTAGTGTCACTGTGGTATTTATTTTGCTTTGCTGGTCACAATAATGTGGTTTGGGATATTGTATGTATACTTCTTTTTATTTCTTTCTCGATATGGGGATCAGGATGCATGATTGCTGCATTCCATGAAGCTATCGATTGCACATGTGGGTAGGTCATTCCTAATGATCCCACCCTATGTGATGAATTTTGTAACCTCATACACAGCAAGCAGTCTGGCTCTACTCGAGGCAACACTGTTTTGATGACACCTCGAGGATTGGGGAAGCCTTTGTCTCTTCCCTATCGTGGGGAATCCTTTCCAACAACCACCAGTTCTTTTCCAATACTAATATTATGAAGCTCATAGAGACAAACCAAAGAATTACTAGATGCCAAATAAGTCATCATCACATCTGGGGTCTATGTCTCCATGATTTCTGATCCTTTTTGGAAACAACTGTGTCAATTCCTTCAAGACAGGTTTAAGCTTCCTGTCCAATTATATGTCTAAGGAACTATTCACTACTTCTAGAATGGTACTCAAGGGCATGATCATTGATTGGAGTTCCTATCTCTTGGCTAAAATGGATCAGGGTGACTAGGGTTAATATGACTTATGTCATATATGGCTCTTATTTATATGTTTTCTTGACATACTTTGCCCCCGTCAAAGAAATTCCACCACCTCTTGAAAACCCTCTAGTGGAAACATTTAAAGTGAATAGCATAAACAGTTTCCGCTTCAATTCCTCCAGTGTCGATTCTTACTACATTGAGTAGTACCCTTCCTTCATGCCTTATAGCTCCATATTTATTTAGAGCACATAGAGATGGTAGTTTGGGCATACCCATTCCCTCTCTACATCACCTAGTTTCAAGAGACACTATATATTTCCTCTGTAAGGATATTCAAAGTTCTATAGAGATTTCAATTACAACTTATGTCCACCAACAGTTGTATTCTTCTTTTCATAAGTAGATGCAACACTCCAAGGAGGAGTTACATAAGGTTACCACTGAGGTTTCTCATCTAAGGAAACTCTTTCTGATATTTATAAGCAAATAGAGTCACAGACTAAGTTGATAGAAGCCCAAAAAGCAGAAATCTCCTCTTTGTAAGCTCAGTTGACTGAAGCAAAAGCTCAAGTAACTACTGCCAACAACAATGGGACTAAGGACTATCTTTTTCAGGAGACTCAAGAGCTTAAAGCTTTAATCACTACCCAAACACCGGAGTTACAATCACCCAATTGTATAGTTGAGAATTAAAATGCCAAGATTGAGGAATTAAAAGAACACTTGGCTCAGCTACGCTCCATTCCTCCAAGTCCTAATGTACTATCAATACCATCTTTCTTAGCTATGGACTTGGCTACTCTTCAACATCAAGCTACTTTATGTCTGTTGTTCCAAGCTAAAGTGGAAAGACTTGAATCCAGAGTGGATCTTCTGTGGTCTTATTTTGAGTAGTTTCTGAAATACATCCTGCCAGACCATTCCTTCTTTGTACATTATCAATAATAGAGGCTAGGTTTTTACATGAAGCTATCCACTATGGATTTGCATCCTCTAGAGGATGGATGGAGTGGTGCTTGGTCTTTAGATCTTTTAGCAGAAGTTTCTTGAATGGTTTTTGTTGATTCAATTATACAAGACACCATGCTATTTTGATCTGATTTCTTTCTATTTGTGAGGTTGAGATTGTGAATGAGTCTTTCGAGGAATGATTGAGAGCATGTGGGATGGCTTTCGATGGTTTGAAGTGGTTTTGATTGGAGTTGTGTGATTTTTATGTGTTTTATTGACCCTCTGTATAGTATTCTGTAGAGCCTTTGTCTATGTTTTGTAAGCCTATGTTTGCTTCTATGTATCTATTTTAATGGATGAATGTTTAGCTTGGAAAATATTTTGTAATCTTAGAAGAGGAAGATTTCTATTGAAATTAGTCCCCCTACACTCTGATAGATGGTGCTTTGTACAAGAGAGGCAAAGATGAAGTGATGCAAAGATGTGTTGTTGCGGGAGATGAGATCAAGATAGTATTAAAAGCATGCCATGCAAGCCGTGTGGTGGACACTTTGCGGGAGAGGCAACAGCTAGAAAGGCCTTGTTTGCAGGATATTAATGGTCTACACTACATAAAGATGCCTATGACTACTACAAATATTGTGATGCTTGTCAATGAATGGGAAAGCCTACCTAATCTAGTGCTATGCTACTATAGCCCATCCTTCCCCCCATTCGAGAAGTGGGGCATTGATATCATGGGCGCAATCGACCCTCCAACCTGAAAGAAGTAGAACCGATACATCTTGGTATATACGGACTATGTGACAAAGTGGTGTGAAGTCAAAGCTCTTAAACAATATGACAATAACAGCGTGGCCCTATTTCTATATGAGAATATCATCACTTGCTTTGGTAATCCCTTAGAGCTTGTTAGTGACACAGGCACTCACTTTCTAAACAAGATTATGGAATAGTTGACAGAGCTTTATAAGATTTGCCATCGCAAGTCCACACCCTACTACCCTAGAGCCAATAGTCAAGTCAAAGTTATCAATCATATCCTTTGCTTGATCTTGACAAGGATGATTGCTACACATCATCATAATTGGGATAATCGACTTATAGAGGCCCTCCGGGCATATAGAACCTCTCATAAGAGTGCTACTACATGTCAAACACCTTTCTAGTTGGTACATGGCACAAAAACCATCTTCCTTGTCGAGTTAGAGTTAGTCTCTTTGCGAGTGGCTATCATTGAGCACTTGCGAGATAATGTGTCACTACGGTGCCACCTTCTACACTTAGAATGTCTAGATGAAATATGTCAAATGGTCTTACAATGTATGGAAGCCACAAAGGCTCGACAAAAGGCTTACCATGACAGCTTCATCAGGCATAAAGAATTCAAGGAAGGCGACCTAGTCCTCACTTATGATTTGAAATTTGGCAAGTTTATAGGCAAGCTCCAACAGTGCTAGATAGGCCCTTGCTGCCAACCCTAATGGCTCTATCCAAGTGTAGGCCATGGACACTCTGAAGATCTCTTCCTAATCAATGGCTATCTGTTGAAGAAATATTACCCTCCCCAGGGATCATGACAATCACAACCAATAGCCCCTTCCTCCCTTGCACGTCGATTGGTAATGTATTGTACCCACAAGCCCACCCCCCCTGTCCCCCCCAATTCAGTACGTGCTTGTGGCCATTGATTTCAGGTTTCCTTTACTGATCATCGTTTGCACGCGCGAGCTTTTTTGTGGACGCACGAGTGCCTTTCTTTAGTTATTCATGTGCGAGGACGTGCGTAGGATTTTTGTTGTGCCAAGGTGTTGCTACTATTCAGTGTAGTGGATCTTAGTACATACATCTTCTACAATTTTAAATTATTCAAAATATCAAAAAATAATTTTAAAAAAACATAAAAATTCAAATACAATCTAAAAATTTTCAAAAACATTCCTAAAATTTTCTAAAAATTCATTAATATTTTTGTTCACACATTTCAACTAAAAATTGCAATTAAAAAAATAAAAAAAGTTAAAAATTCATAAAATCTAAAAATTTCACTAAAAATCCATCAAAATTATAAAAATATTGAAAATTTTCTTAAAAATTTTAAAAAAACTAAAAATTTCCATGATCCATTTTCAACCTTTGGTTTTTGTTTGCACTCGTATAAAATCTGACAATCCATTAAAATGCAAATAAAAATTTAAAAAATATCTCTAAAAATTCCAAAATATAAGTGCGAGACATGGGTTCTTCTTTCTCCCTCTCTAATTGATGTGAGCCATGGGGTGAGTGATTAATCTATCATTCTTATATGAGTGGACATTAAGCTGAGTGCGATATTCTTCAGCACCAACAACTTAACTAGTTCCTCATCAATATCACTACCACGAGATAGGTAAGTCCCCCAATAGTCTCCTCTTATGAGAGTTGTCTTCACATATGGGAGAATGCCCAAAAGCTTAATTCTACATTGGTGTGCTAGTCTAATAAGCCACAGTGTAGGCTACATGGCTTGCAAGCCTAGGTAATTCATTGTCACATCCATCACTATGTTCACTGTGATGGGCCTCCATTAATCAATACATCCGCAATAAAACATCCCTCAATCCAAACACCAATCTCTAGTGTACCAATCTCTAGTGTACCATAGCTATTCTGTAATCACATCCATAAACTCTTTCTTGATACTTGCAATTGAATTGGACAAATAGTCCTTCAAAATTTCTCCTCCTCTAGAGTACTCATAATAGGGTTTTGGAAAGTCTCTATAATCATTGCATAGACTGGCTAGGTTGATCCAAAGGGTCCTCTATTCTGATTTTGATTCAAAGCTCTTGTTGAGATTGGTGGTTCTTGGTTCCAATTGGTGGGGTTCCACTGTTGTTGTTGAGTTGCCATTGGGGGAATTGTTTGAGGTCACTGTTGTTGTGGTCGAACCATCATTTGAGGTACTATTGTCTGCGGCCCAATGTCTGCAGCCCATTATGGATTTGGTACATTGTACTGCGATACTATTCACATTATTTCTTCTATAATCCTACTGTTTTCTCCTTTCAGAACCCTTCTGAGGGTAGGGATAGGGAACAGCCCCTGGGATTGCACTTGATGGATATACCATTCCTGGAATGGGAGGAGGTAAGACTCCTCTTCTTGAGGTCATAGACAACCTTGCTTTAACTTTATTGTATAGTCTCACACCTTTCACTGCAGCTTGCAGGTTAACTAGTATTCTTAGATCCACAAACTTATGAACTTCTAGATGTAGGTCTCTAAGAAAAACTCCCTTTTGGATGCCATCATCCAAGTGATGGTTGGTTCATCTCTTCAATATAGATTCCATTCTAGAGACATATGCTTCCACCCATTCAATAGAGGACCGACTTAAGTTCATGAACTCCTTTCACATCCACTCTTCAAAACCTTCATGCTTGTATTTGGTGAGGAAGGCCACCTTTAGGTTATCCCATGTGCCAAAACTTCCTATTGCTTGTCTCGCATATCATTGAAATGTCGCACCTTGGAATGTGGTGGGGAATATTACCAACCGAGGGTTCTGGCATTGTTGGCTACACATACTACCATGAACTCAACTACATGAAAATCAGGGTCTTCATTGTACTCTCCCTTAAAAATTGGCAATGTGACTACATTTGTTGGCTTGTCATCAATATTTTCAAGATAGATTTGTCTAGGAAGGGGACCTTGATTCGCCATTGGGACTTCTTTAAAGAGTAACCAAGGGCATCAAAGGAGGCTTCTACTGCTAGCTTGTTCTTGGCTTTGATTTTTGACTTCTTTCTTCTCACATACCTCTGGATTCATTCTAATGCTTGTCTCTTGATCACCTCATTCATCAAGGAGTTAGTTCCACCCAATTCATATGCACTCAACATAACAGAATCAAAAGGATTTTAGTCTTTGGAGGACTTTCTTGCCAATATTTCTTCTACTTCCTTCTTTTCAATGTCTCTAAATTTGGTTTTCATTCCACTGCAGAGGGGAAGATATTCAGTTTTGAAAAATTCATTCTTCTTCTGAGGATTGCTATAGTGCCATTGTCTTAATAATATCAACTTCAAAGGGTTTCAATAGCATAAGTTGTGAAGAATAATGTCTACTAGATTCTAATGGGTTGCCAATTGAACAAATAGGAGATTGTCAATACACCAGCATCCCATGTATCTTGCTATTGAGCATCCACGAACAAATTCCAACTCTTTTCCTTCTTATTCTTGTGAACTTCAACTGACCATGACTCCTAATTCTTCTTCACAATCTCCCACTTGATAATGTTTAGAAATTATTCAATGAAAGTCAAATCTCCCATGGATGGTCATTCTCTCTGCTTCTACTTCACTTTTCATTTTTGTGGGAAACAATTGGCTATTATGGTACAACTTTCTATAGCTTCAAATTAGAAAAATATCTCCAAAAATCCAAAATAAATCTAAACAAAATTTTTTTTTAAATGCATGTGGGATTTTTTATATTTTTTCCTTATACTATACATTTTTAGTTTGGTGGGATTATCTTTTGGATTGGTTCGAGGTTAGTTTTATCTTCACTCATACATTTTTGCGTTCCAATTTCAGATTAGGGTGCATTCATACACTTTGCATGTATTTTAAATTTTATTTTCTTTTTATTGCACCCCAACCACATTTAATGGTTAAAACGAACCCACTGATCACTTTTTTCATGTGCATCTACGCTCCAAACACACTAATTTAAATAAATAAAATCAACCCACCATTCACATTGCACGCGCTTCATGAGCTAAACATGCACCATTAATTGGTAATAAAATAAACCAGTCATCACTCTTGAATGCACTGGTAAAAAGGCACTATACACATAATAAATTGATAATATGAATATGCATTTAGAGACCCATGGAGTCGGGATTGAAGTCTGAGTTTGTTTAAAGCATCATAAAACATAATTTTTTTCTTAAAGGATAAAATGAACCGCGATTTTCTTTCTAAGGTTCATCACCTAATAAAAATTCAAGTGGGATCAATCTATCACATAGAGTTCACATGAAGATAGTGACGTGCTTCCACACTTCTTGTAGAAAGTGGCTTTGATAATGAAGATCTCCAATTCTTCAATAGTAGTAAGAATTCTACAATCTTCATTATTTTTCTTTCTCTTTAACAATACAGTTTCTTCCATTTTCAACCTCTGTTGGTGCTTGTTGATGGCAGTCTTCCCCGGTTGTGTACCAAAAACATGGATCCCCAAGAGGAACACCAAGAAAAATGAGGAATCTACTACAAGAAAATCTATCTTGTCACATCAATAAGCATGTTCTTCATATTTTAATCAACCCACAAGAAGAAAAATAACACCAATCTTTACAAATCTTCACCCAATATCATATATAGTAAGTCTTCCATAGATTTATCACAATAAATCTTCAGCATATTCTTCATATTCTTCATAGAAACCATCAAATAACTACAAGGACACAAAAGAAAAATCAAGTTTGAATGGAAATCATCACATAGTATTTATCTTTCATCGTCTTCATAGTCATCATAGTCTCTCTCATGTAGATACAATGTTTCTCATAGAAAATTGGATATCTCTCATACTTTATCTCTCTCATACATGCTCTCTCTCAATAGTACATTGGAATTACAATGAATAATTCCCAATGAACCTCTCTTGGTCATGGATACCCCTACCAAGAGGTATGTTTAATATAAAGAGTCACTAGAGCCACTATAGTATCCCTTGAGAGCTCACCATTGTCACTGCCATTGTAGTCTTCACTTCAGGTCTTCTTCAGCTACTCCTTCTACTTCTTCGAGCTATTTTGATCTTATATCTTCTTCTATCTGCTAGAGATACCATGGAATACTATTGTGTGGCCAAGAGGTTGGCAATGTCTCCATACCATGGGGTATTGTTTCGACCAGAAATAAGGAAGCATCAGGGAGGTCTGGATCATCCTACACCTCTTTGTCAGTCTGAGGGATCCATAATAGATTATCGACCAAGACATGGGAGTGACCAGGCACTTCAAAGTCAAACTCCTTGAATAGAGGAAGCCATCTTATCATTCAACCTTTCATATCTGTCTTATTCATCAGGAAGGATAGTGCCTCATGGTCCACATAAAACTTAAAGTGCATCGATAGCAGGTAGCATCGAAACTCCAAGGCAAACACCATTGCTATGCACTCTAACTCCATCACAATGTAGTTCCTTTCTTGATCATTGACCTTATGGCTTGCGTAGTAGATAATCTGATCCAATGTCGAGGAGCCTTTTTGACATAAAACTACACCTAACCCTTCTACATATGCATTAGTGTGCACATGGGTGCTTCAATCAAATAGTGCTTCAGGGTATTGAAGGCTTATTTACAATCAACTATTCAAGGAAACTCTAGATCTTTCCTCAGAAACCTATGCAAGGGGATTGCCTTTGTTGCAAAATGTGCAATGAACTACCTCTAATAGCCCACATGGCCCAAAAATCCCCTCAACTGTTTGAGGTGAGTTGGTGTTGTTAGGGATATAATCTTCCCAATCTTCATGGGGTCTATTGCGATCCCTTGTGCAGAGATAATGTGGGCAAGAAGAACTCCAGAAGAGACTCTCTAAAGATGCATTTGTCAAGGTTGAGAGAAATCCCATACTCCCGGACTGATCAAAGCTCTGCTCCAAGTATCCCCAATGCTTACGGATTAGGCTTAAATATAGAAATCATCCAACCTCAATGAAATTATGCAGGTGATTTCCGAATGTGGCCATCATCACTCTTTGAAAGGTAGCAGGGGCGTTACACGGCCCAAACAACATTCTTATGTAAGCATAGGTTCCCCATTCCATTGCGAAAGTTGCTTTGGATTGATCTTCTTCTGCTATCTAGACTTGGTTGTATCCACTAAATCCATAGAATAGGAAGTAGAGCTCATGTTGTGCTACTGTGTCTAACAGTTGATCTATAAAAGGAATAGGGAAATTATCATTCTTTGTCTTGGAATTTAGCTTTCGAAAGTCCACACATATCACATCTTTCCATTCTTCTTGGGTAACACCACGATGGGTGAAACCCATTCACTATTGGCCACTGGATAGATAAACTCAGCTTCAAGGAATTTCAACAATTTGGCTTTCACTAGGGTAAAGTAATTTGGATTCATACACCTTTGTCTTTGCCTTGCAGGTTTGGCATCATGATCTAGGTCGATGTGATGTTAAAACACTGTCGGATCAATCCCCTTTAGATCTTTATATGACCATGTAAAGACATCCAAGTGCTCCTTCAATAGGTCATGCACGACAACAGCTCCTTTTCTAGAAGACTGGTATCCACCTTCAAGTGATGTTCAGTACCATTTGTAACCACAAAAGTTAACTGCTTTTTACCTTCTATCTCGGATATGAAGGTCCCACGAACTACTTCTGGATATAAATCCAACTCCTTCAAGGGAGTACCCTCCTCACATCTAATGTTCTACTGGAAGTGACTCCTTTTTTCTTTGGGGACCCAACTAGCTCTATGGGATGCTGAAATGGTATCATGGATGTTTCGAATTTTATGGGGGAGTTCATTATCTCTTGATTCAAGGACTCATCTTCTGAGGACGCCTCTCATAATGCCACATAATAGGAACCATTTGAGTTCTGCTTAAGCTACAAGACTTGTGCTTATTGGCAAGGTGCATCGTCATTGTCTTTTCTTGAGAAGAGTAAAGGAGGGAGACAAGAGCCACTATTGAAGGAAGGCTTATTCTACTTAATCCATTTCTTATGGAGATTTGCATATGATGTGACTCCTTGACGAGTCCAAAAGGTACTAGAGTCATTCTGTCCAATAGCATGGGATCTTTAGCTTCAACCGCTTCTAGGACTTCATCCTTGTTTCTATCCTCTTCTGGTTGTATAGCTTCCTGCATGATGCTTCCATTATCTTCATCTTGACTTTCATCATCATCTTCTTCAAATTCCAACTCTACCTCTCTAGGGGCTTTGAAGGAGAAAAACAAACTCTCTATTATATCTTCTAATTTTGCTTCTCCTTCTGGCTCTGCTTCTATGTCTATCTCGGTCTCTTCTTCTATCTCTGGCTCTGACTGTCTCTATCTCTAGCTTTGTTGTGGCCATGTAATAGGGAGAACAATACATCCATGCCTCTATCTCATTGTCAGAGGTAATTTCAGAAGTCATTCCTAGTTCAAGCAGCAGCGGGTATTCACCCATCGACAAGAACTTTGCTTCTTTTGGAAGTTGGCTTTCAATACCCACTGTCAAGAATTATGCCTCTATTTTCTTGGAAAAATTTTGTTTGACAGCTTCTTCTTGTCCTGCTAGTACCATCTATAACTTCGTTGGAGAAGTCTATTAAGGGTTTGGTAGAGGTAGTTCTATTACTTTCTGTGAGTCATACAACTTTACTACCACCTTGTTGGGTCCTCTACCCAGGGTAGGGGTTCCCTTAAACCAATCCATTTGTGCTCTTGCTTCAAAAATCCATGGTCTTCCTAGCAGCAGTAGAGGATATGAGGTCCCATAGGAATTTGGTTTTACCACCAGATAGGTCAACCAATCAATAGTCTCATCTTGCAGGAGTTATCTTCACATATGGGAGAATGCCCAAAAGCTTAATTCTACTTTGGTCTACTAGTATAATAAGCCATTGTGTAGGCTGCATGCCTTACAAGCCTAGGTCCTTCATTGTCACATTTATCATTATGTTTACTAATTAGCCTCCATCAATCAATGTATCTGCAATAAAACATCCCTCAATCCACATACTAATCTCTAGGGTACCATGATCTAGGAAGATTTTAGCCACATCCACCTCTTTCACATGCTTTGGGGCTTTATTAGACTTGATGGCAGCTATGAGAGCAATCCTTAGGCCACGTCTTCTTGTCAATATGCTTTTAAATTTCTTTCAATAGTTGGCAAATACCATCAATACAATTGTCAAAATGTTAGGTTTGGTTTGAAGGTGTCTTGGTCTTTGACCAAGTCATACTCTTTGATAGGATCCACAGGCTTCTCCTGCTAGCTAGGGAATGGGGCAACAACCACTTTCATCTTTTCTCTTTCTTTTAGAAGCAGCAACATCTATACTTCTTCTATCACTGGGGATACTTTTGCATCCTCAATCTCTTGGACCTCTTGCTCTACCTCTATAACTGTCTTTGTATCCTTCTATGGCAGTGGACTACTCTGTACTATATTGTTCTGTTCTATATTGTTATATCTCTCTATTGGAAGATTGAACTTCATAGCTTTGCCAAAGGGCACGTTCTCTTTTGGAATTGTGGATTCTTGGGTTTTCTATTGATTGCCAATGGTGTTGGCTTTCACACGAGCTTGACTAGGACAATCTTTTGCATTGTGGCCTTCTCATTTGCATTAACTGTATAAGGGTTTGGATAATTTGATGAGATATGTCCCTTCTCTTCGCATCTGTAACTCTCCATTTCTAATATGTGGCCACCACTAGGCTGTGTCCTCTCTTGGCCCAAAATTAAGACCCAACTCCTTGAGCTTTGGTTCGATATCTTGGGTAGTCATCTTGGATTCCAACAAGTCGAATATTACTTCTTCATCTTTCTTCCTATGCTCATGCATCTCCTTTAGAGAGCAGACGTCTTCTATATGGTTCTTCCTTAAACAGTACGAACAGAAGACTCCAGGGATAGTTGGCCTTTACATTTAGTGGCTAAGTGTCCCACCTGATGGCACTTTACACACCATGTATTTGATTTCATCACATCTCTTCCACCTCCCAAAGTAGCGTATTTACCTTCAATGTCTGCAGTTGTTTTATAATCACATCCATCAACTCTTTCTTGATGCTTGTAACTGAATTGGACAAATAGTCCTTTAAATTTTCTCCTCCTCGAGTACTCATAGTAGGGTTTTGGGAAGTCTGTGTAAATCATTGCATAGACTGGTTGGGTCGATCTGCAAAGGATCCTCTACTCTGATTCTTATTCAAAGATCCTATTGAGACTAGTGGTTGTTGGTTCCAATTGGTAGGATTCCACTATTGTTGTTGAGTTGCCATTGGGGAAACCGTTTGAGGTCATTATTATTGTGGTTGTACCATCATTTGAGGTATTATTGTCTACTAGCCACACCGTGGATTCAGTGTACTATATTCACTATAAGATATAGACCTTATAGCGACGTTTAAAGCGACGAAAATACAAACAACAAAATTTGTCCCCGTCGTCGCAAAAAGCGTCGTTATTGATGACGCCATAGAATCGTCGCTATATGCGTCGCTATATGCGTCTATAGCGACGTCTATAGCAACGGTTACAGACAATTTGCGACACTTATAGCGACGACTATAGCGACGTCTATAGCGACGGTTACAGACAATTTGCGACACTTATAGCAACGACAATAGCGACGCGTGCAGTAAATTTGCGACGCAAATAGCGACGGTAACAGAGAAAAAAAATTGTGGCAGGGCAGCAAGCTGCCCTGCCACATATAGCACTGTGTGCTGTATGAGAGCCATACAAAATAGTTTCTGCACTGCTGCATACAAAGCGTTTGCAAACAAAAAGAATGTATACTGAAATCATAAAACTGATAGATGAAATAAATACATGATATCGCATAAAATGCGATTGGTACAATCATAAAACAATATCACTAATACATAGAAAATGTCTACATAGATCGGGCGACTAAAAACTAAAGGTATGTGAGATCTAAGGATCCAAGGGCGAGCTACAAATCCTCGTCCCCCGAAAGCTCTTCCCGCTGCAAAGGAGCATCAAACGGATTCTGCAGAAAAAGAAACAACATATCAATCCACCATACAATAATGCATTCAAATATCTCATGGTAACTACGGACAAGAAATATGAGTGACTTACTGGGCCGCCGCGTCTATACAATAGGTCGATCAATGATCTGAGACCGTGCCTCTCTGCATATCGAGTCTCAAGGCCTTGCGGATCGCGATTTGTAATGGAGTGCTGCAAAGAAAACAAAATGCTAACTGTTAGAAACATGATTGTCAGTACAAAGAATATCTCAAAAAAACAAATAAGCAAAACAAAAGAGAAACTTACAAAGTCCTCCAAATATGTCCTGTGGCCGCCACTCCCAAGATGATGTACCGATCCGGCCTCGATTCGTGCCCTCGCCGCCTCCCGCTGCTGACTCCAACGTCCTGGCGAATTTGTAGCCTCCTCCCTCAGTCGGCGCCAGTCGTCTGCATCTAACCACTCGGGCTTTGGAGCCCCAGTCTTGATTGCCTTGCGTGCATCGGATCATCTATGTGACATGTATGCACGCATGCAATCCATCATCCAGCCCGTAGAGAATCTATCCACTACGGCTGGCACCGGGAACTCCTCGTGCAAGGATGCTACTATGTACTCCTTGCTCCCCTCCGGTATGTTCCTCCAATGATCCAGGACGTTGTGCCGAAAAACTTGTTGGCACAACTCCCTCATGCGAGCCATCACCCTCCTCCCCTCATCATTCATGATGATGGCTCCTGACCTGCCATCCACTAGGTATCCATAATCCCTAGGAGTATGCCTTGTATGGGCCCTCTCCCATCTTCGTTCACGCTCCTGGGCATATCCAGGAGACCCCTGTACATCCGGTGTACCGACGGGGGTACCCTCTCCCGGAGTGCCACTCAAAGGGGTGCCACCAAAGGGGGTGCCACCAAAAGGAGTGCCACCAAAAGGCGTGCCATCTGCTGACGGCTGTGCAAAAGCCGGAGTAACTGGAGTGGACGTCCCCACAGGTGTGACAAATCCTGGAGGTGACCGAGCTCCAGCTGAACGATGAGACGGAGACACCGCGTCCGTGTCTCCACACCAGCACCCCCTTGATCCTCCTGCAGTCACAGTCCCTCCCTCTGGCCCAAGTCGCGAGCGTCGAGATCGTCTACTCGAAGCTGAAGCATCTGATCGCGCTGAAGCTGATCTAGTAGAGCGCCCTGACGAAGAACGAGACAGCTCCTGATCTGCCATCTCTCTGAATCTCGCGAGCTGATCTGGAGACATGCATGCCATCATCTCCTGAAACTCCTCATCGCTCATCCCTCGACTCATCCTGAAAATGTCGATACCTGCACAGATAAAAAATGATGTTAGAATAATCAATTTAAACTATACAAAGCACATTAATATAAATAATTTTTGAAAAATCCCTCTTAAAATGCATATCTTATCTACCTTTATGGAAGATCTAAACAACGAATTGAGTAATATAATTCTCCAAGAATTAAGTATTCTATGGTCCCATATTAATCTCCTGACACAACTCTGCATACACTGGAAGGTCGATAGACATGTCACCACAAAAGAACGAGTCTGCCTTGTTCTCAAAAAATTCTACGACTTCTGTATTTCCATCATTGTTAGCCGATGCGGGCTCCAAGCTTGCAGTGGCCTCCACCCCTTGTAATTTCGATCCCTCTATTTGCATATTTTCTTCATCTCTGCCTGGAACATCGCTTTGATCGTATACTCTCGCACCTCGAGGAGTTGAAGGTATAACATACCACCATCGAGGTTGTCGGGGATTTGGATAAAAGATTACCTGTTCACAAACACTTACAAAGCGGCTTCAAACCATTGTGACATAAACCATGTCGTATTACAATTAGCAAGCAAATGACTAGTTGTACCTGTTCACAATGGGCCGGCAACACAAAGGTGTCGCACAAATCCATCCATTTTTTTTCGGAATCTATTTCGAGAAATCCAGATGGACCTCGTCGAACTGTTACGCCAGCTCCTCCAAGTACCACTTTGAACCACTGCACATCGAATATTATCATGGAGAAGCTATGGTAATCCACCGTAATAATACTTTGCAAGTTCCCAAAATACTCCATCTCATCCACAACCGTGTTCGGATCCGTTGCTCGTCACCGGCTCTCTTGCTCAAACCTTGCCATGACACCACAGTCCATTGTGGAGCGCATTTGGTCAATACGCTCCACCCGAAAATGCCGTCCGCACGACCACGCTGCACTATATATTTTGTACTGCACATTGAAACACTCAAATTAGATGTAGCAAGCAAATTTAGATACGACACATTCTAAACCCCTCATTACCTTTGGACTACATCCCCTCGAGAACTCCCACTCCTCCATTGAGACCTCTGTCCCTTCGCTGGATGCTGCGGTCAAGGCTCCATGCAACCATCGTGTTGACATAAACCGCAGCATCTCCTCCATGCCTTCGGGATATCGAATCGGTCGGTGACGCGTACTGCGTCGAAATTCAGCTCGTGCTTCCTCTCGATCTTGCCTTGCAATCTGGTACTTAGCGAGCCACGTCTCCATGGAGGCATGGTGCAACATACAAAAGCGATTCACCTTCTCTTCCATTGAGGCATCCATTCTTTTTTCTACCCCATTTCCAACCACCACATCTCCAGTCAGCCTGTCATCGTCCTTCAGCGTCCATAGCATTTCATTGTCTGGTTCCACCGTTGGTAGCCATTGTGAGATATGCACTAACGCCTCTGACACCAACCAACCTTCCGCCATGCTACCTTCCGGACGAGCTCGTTGTCGCACAAAGCCTTTCAGGGTTTTCATAAAGCACTCCAAGAAGAACATCCATCGCGTATGGACAGGTCCAGCAATCTCCACTTCGTCCACAAGATGCACAAGAAGGTGAACTTGTATCGTGAGCATGCTAGTGGGCAGGTATTTCTCAAAGAGACAGACCGTCTCAACTGCTCCCCGCCTTGCGGATTCAATAGAGGATGTCTTAATCTCTTTCTATGAGATCCATTGCACCAAAATCGACAACTTGTAAATGGCCCCACGAATTTCTCGAGTTAGGCATCCCGTGATCGCGATCGGTAGGACAAACTGCCACAAATGAGAAAGCATTAAGAATAATGGTCACTTTTCAAATTTCAAAATGTCCACGCTAATTAAAATCCATTCTATTCACAAACCTGACATATCTTATGCCAATCATGGGCTTTTAGCCCAGACATTTGGTCATCTTTAGAAAATGCGGACCTGAGAGAACGCATCATACCCGTCGGAGTGCGGATAGACTTGATTACTTGCTTCACAATGCGCTCTTCTTTGGTAGACAAAACCCAGGGAGTGCGAGGAAGCTGCACTCCCCCTTCAGCACTCGACTGCGGCCAAAGCGCCTCCATCTTACCTACCTCCTTTAAATCCATTCGTGACCCTATAGTGTCTCTCTTTCCTGTGATGTGGTCCCATAGCAAGCTGCCCACATTTTTGAAAATATGCATGGGATCCAACAAGTGGTTGACCTGTAAGTGGGTCCAATATGGCAACTCGTAGAAAACTGAGAACCATCGCATTCCATTTGGATGTGATTCCGGGTTTACCATCGTACCAGCTTGCAGCGTTCATACGTGCTGGAGGTCGTCCAAGAAAACCTTCCCTGAGTTCATGATCCTCCGGCAAGAAAGCGGCGTATCCTTGATATACCATCTTCTTCATGGTTCATGACCTTCGGGAGTCTAACTGTGGCCCACACAATGGACATGCATGATAACCTGAGGTAACGAGACCTGCAAGGCGATCCACGACCTAGTGAATACTTGATTGAATGAAATAAAATATAGATATTACCAGCGAGAACA
Source organism: Lygodium microphyllum (assembly GCF_053477565.2). Classification (NCBI taxonomy): domain Eukaryota; kingdom Viridiplantae; phylum Streptophyta; class Polypodiopsida; order Schizaeales; family Lygodiaceae; genus Lygodium; species Lygodium microphyllum. The sequence goes on along the minus strand of NC_141149.1, from coordinate 100,707,312 downwards.
AAGGTCTGCTCACCTGAGCACTCTCCCAATCCCGAAAAGTCATGCATCATCCACATGAGAATGGCTCGAATGTTGGCTGACCGCCGACCATCGCGCCTGCTCATATCTTGCACCGTGACCCCCTCCTCCCACAAAATCTTAAGCTCATCGACTAATGAACGAAGATACACGTCTATATTTTTTACATTGTAGCGGCCCAGAACGAGCAAGCTAAGGATGAGATCTCCTTTCTTCGTAGAAAGCCATGGAGGAATGTTGTAGTTGACAAGCACTATAGGCCACACACTGTAAGAAGTCGAGCGCAGACCGAATGGGCTCAGACCATCCATGGCGAGACCGAGCCGAAGATTCCTTGGCTCTCGCGCAAAGCCTGGGAAGGTAGAGTCAATGTGGCTCCATGCGCGTGAATCTGCTGATATTCGTTGCACTCCATCCGTGGACCTATTCTGCACATGCCACGTTGTCAAGCTTGCCATGGCAGACGTGCGAAACATGTGGTTTATGCGGGGGATGAGCGGAAAGTGTCTGAGGACTTTTTGAGAGATGGTCTGCCCTTGCAAGTCCTGTCAATACCTGTGAGCACCACACTTTGGACATGTCTCCATAGTCTCGTATTCATCTCGAAACAATATGCAGTCGTTGATACATGCATGGATGTTATTGTAGTCCATGCCAAGCTTCCGTAAAACATGTCGTGCATCATCACGAGACTCAGGCATGGTGTTTGCAGGTGGCAATATATGATATTTCAATAACCTGAAAAAATCATAAAACACCTTGAAAAATCCATCCATGTTTGCAATAATACTGTTTTTAAAAAAAACAATGAAGTCTGTGTGCAAGGTACCTGAATAACTCAGTCACACTCGTATCGCTCCAACCGTATTTTGCTTGCACACTTAAGAGTGCAAGCAATGTCTTCAATCGAGATACTCGGCACCCATCATATAATGGTATGGATGGTTCCTCTCTAAGCGGGTCAGATGTCTCAACATCCATGGGAATCAATGCATCGATCATTGCCTCCATCTCAGGCTCCAAGATTGTAGGCAAGTCGAGAAGGTTGTCTGTCTCCTCTGGCATTGACGGTATAGATGGGCCTTGCGAGTGGTCGATTGGCTCCTGCAATCCATCCATCGCACGTCCACGAACTCTTCTAATTGGCCGCAAAGGGTGCACTCCCCCTTGGGTCGAGACATCACCCCCTGGATACAAAATTTGCCAACAAGACCCAATCTTATCGCGTATGGTTTTCAATTAGCTTGAGAGTACAATGCATGAAAAATGCTAACTTCAAATTACCGTTTGCTGAAAATCTGCAATCGCCTGATCAATGATCTCAGATTGAAACTCGCCAAATCGTCGTACGTGTTCTATAGACAATCGGCGTTTTCGTCTAATTACCAACTTGCATTGAGAGCAAGGACATGGGACATGCTGATTAAGATACGACTCGCGATCTTAAACAATAAGACCTTCTTCGTTTGCCATCTTATCTACATTACAGCAAACGAGGCTTAAATGGATAGCTTTATGGAGATGTACGTCAAGTTGCAAGTTGACCATAAACCTTGCATTGTATATAGTAGTCGAGAGATTTTCTGATGTTATATCTCGACCTTGTATCATGCTCAACGATTTGTTTGTCCCGGTAGATAATTTTTTGTTATATCTCGGCTTTGAGTATAAGTAATCCATTTTAAAATTAATGCGTGCCATCTATGAAATTTTATAACTATAGTAATAAAATTTATTTCAATCAATTCTACTCATAGTCATAAGACCTGAGAGAAATTATCCTATACTCAATTTAAGGGTTTCTTCTTCTATAACAATAATTTTGGGTTCATTTTGATGAAGTACGTGGCCGTATGCAAAGCACATTGCATACCATTATCAATACGTATATTATCTTAAATTTCCTTCCCCTCCCTCTCCCTCTCTTTCTCTCCCTCTCCCTCTCTTCCTCTCTTTCTCTCACCCTCTCCCTCTCCCTCTCGTTCTCTTTCTCTCCCTCTCTCATTTCCTCCCTCCCCCTCCCTCTCCCTCTCTTTCTCTCATTTCCTTCCCCTCCCCCTCCCTCTCCCTCTCCCTCTCCCTCTCCCTCTCTTTCTCTTTTTCTCCCTCTCCCTCTCTATCTCTCTTTCTCTCTCATTTCCTAAACAAGCAAAAAATAAAGTGATTTAAACATCCTCCAAGCAAAAGGGAGAGGGAGAGATACAATGCACTCTCCCTCTCTTTCTCTTTCTATCCCTCTCTCATTTCCTTCCCCTTCCTCTCCCTCTCACTCTCTTTCTCTCTCATTTCCTCTCCTAAACAAGAAAAAAATAAAGTGATTCAAACATTAAACAAGCAAAAGGGAGAGGGAAGGAGAGAGAGAATGCACTCTCCCTCCTTCTCCCTCTCTTTCTCTTTCTCTCCCTCTCCTATTTCCTCCCCCTCCCTCTCCCTCTCTCTCTATTTCTCTTTCTCTTTCTTTCTCTTTCTCTTTCTTTCCCTCTCCCTCTCTTTCTCTCTTACTCTCTCGTTTCCTCTCCTAAACAAGCAAAAAAGAAAGTAATTTAAATATTAAACAAGCAAAAGGAAGAGAGAGAGAGAGAATGCACTCTCCCTCTCTTTCTCTCCCTCTCCCTCTCCCTCTCTTTCTCTCCCTCTCTCTCCCTCTCCCTCTCCTTCTCTTTCATTTCCTCTCCTAAACAAACAAAAGAGAACGATTTAAACCTTCAACAAGTAAAAGAAAGAGAGAGGGAGACTCACCAATGAGATATGGCGAGCGTGGGCGGCTTCTCTTTGCAACGAGGGCTCCTCCTCTCCTTCGCAAACAACGGCGGTGGCGGTGGCGGTGGCGGCGGCGGCGGCGGCGGCAGCAAGTCTCTTCCTCTTCTTCTCTCACAAAGCCTTGGCTCTCTCCCTCGCTCTCTCCCTCGCTCTCGCTCTCAAAAGGCGAAGAAAAGAAAATGAAAACGGCGCTCTGGTTTCGGCCACTCTTTTTTTCCCTGCGGCGTCGCTATTTGCGTCGCAAATAGCGACGCCACTTGCGACGCCAATAGCGACGCCGATATCCGCCGTCGCTAATCGGCGTCGCTAATTGCCCAATTCCTTGTAGTGATTGTAGCATTGTTTGCATTTGAGGGTAGTTGGGATAGGGAGCAGTCCCTTGGACTACATTTGATGGGTATACCATTCCTGAAATGGAAGGATGTAAGATTCCACCTTCCACTATAGCTTGTAGGTTAATTGGTCTTCTTAGCTCCACAAACTTATGAGCTTCTATTTGTAAGCCTCTAAGAAGAAATCTCTTTCGGATGCCTTCATCCAAGTGACGATTGGTCCATATCTTTAATATGAATTCCATTCTAGAGACATATGCTTCCTCCCGCTCATCAGAGGATTGACTTATTCATGAACTCTCACATCCTCTCTTTAAAACCTTCATGCCTGAATTTGGTGAGGAAGGCTATCTTCAAGTCATCCCATGTGCACGTTCACCAAAGGACAGAGTTAAGTTCACGAACTCCTCTCACATTTACCCTTCAAAACCTTCACATTTGAATTTGGTGAGAAAGGGAACCTTCAAGTCATCCCATGTGCTAAAAGTTCATATTGCTTGCTTCTCTCTCATATCATTGAAACACCATGCCTTTGAAAGTGGTAGGGAATATTGCCAACCAATGCTCAAGGTTTCTAGTATTGTTGGCTGCACACGCTACCGTGAACTCAGCTACATGAAGATCCATTCCTCCAAGACCTAATCCCGTCCTATTGTTCCATCAGTACTGTCTTTCCCAGCTACAGACTTGACTGCTCTTCAACATCAAGCTTCTTCATGCTTGTTGTTCCAAGCTAAAGTGGAAAGACTTCAATCTAGAATGGATCTTTTGTGGTCTTATTTTGAGTAGTTTTTGGAATACATCTTGCCAAACCATTCCTTATTTGTACGTTATAAAAAACGGAAGCTGGCTTTATACATGAAGCTATCAACTATGGATTTGCATCCTCTGGAGGATGGATGGGGTGGTGCTTGGTCTTTAGATCTTTTAGCAGAAGTTGCTCGAATGGTTTTTGTTGACTCATTTATACTAGACACCATGCTGTTTTGATCTGATTTCTTTAAGTTTGTGAGGTTGAGATTGTAAATGAGTCTTTTGAGGAATGATTGAGAGCATGTCGGATGGTTTTGGATGGTTTGAAGTGATTTTGATTGGAGTCTATGGTTTTTATGTATTCTGTTAACCCTTTGTAGTACTTTGTAGAGCCTTTGTCTCTGTTCTATAAGCCTCTGTTTATTTCTGTATTTGTTTTGATAGATGAATGTTTAGATTGGGGAATATTTTGCCATCTTGTAAGAGAAAGAATACAAGCTTGAAGTAGCAAAAGGCGTAGTTGAATAATACTTGAAGTGAAGACTACAGTGATAGTGACAGTAGTGAGCTCTCAGGGGACATTGTAGTGGCTCTAGTGACTCTTCATATCAGACATACCTCTTGGAAGGGTTGTCCATGACTAAGAGAGGTTTATTGGGAATTATTCATTGTAATTCCAATGTATTATTGAGAGAGATCATGTGAGAGAGAGAGAGAGAGAGAGAGAGAGAGAGAGTATGAGAGCTAATTTTTTATGACAAAACATTATATCTACATGAGAGAGACTATGAAGACTATGAAGATGATGAAAGATGAATACTATGTGATGATTTTCATTTAAACTTGATCTTTCTTTTGTGTCCTTGTAGTTATTTGATGGTTTCTATGAAGAATATATTGAAGATTTGTTGTGATAAATCCATGGGAGACTTGTTATATGATATTGCGTGAAGATTTGTAAAGTTTGGTTTTATTTTTCTTCTTGTGATTGATTAAAATATGAAAAACATGCTTATTGGTATGATAAGATAGATTTTCTTACAGTAGATTCCTTATTTTTCTTAATGTTCCTCTTGGGGCTCCATCAACAGGCACCAACATGGACTGAAAATGGAAGAAGTGACATTGCTGAAGAGGAAGAAAAGCAATGAAAGATTGTAGAATCCATGCTACTATTGAAGAATTAGAGATCTTCATTGCCAAAGCCACTTTCTATAAGAAATGCATTTCTCAATTGTGGAAGCATGTGACTATCTTGATGCGGCTCTATGTGATAGACTGATCCCATTGTCTTTTGGAGCTATAAAAAGTTGTATCACAATAGTCAATTATTTTCCAAAAAACTAAAAAGCGAAGCAAAAACAGAGAGAATAATCATCCATGGAGATTTGGATTTCATTGAAGAATTTTCAGATATCATGAAGTGGGAGATTGTGAACAAGCTTCAGGAGTTGTAGTCAGTTGAAGTTCACAATAATAAGAAGAAAAAGTGTTGGAATTTCTTCGTGGATGCTTAACACCAAGATACATGGGATGTGTGGTGCATTGGTAGCCTTCTGTTTGTCCAATTGGCAACCCATTGGAAGCTAGTATCTGGAGTGTTCTTCACAATCTATGCTATTGAACCCTCTGAAGTTGGTATTATTAAGACAATTGTACTATGGTGATCCTCAAAAGAATGAATTTTGGTACCTTTAAAACAGAACATATTCCCCTCTATAGTGGAATGAAAGCCAAATTTAGAGACTTTGAAAAGAAAGAAGTACAAGCAATGTTGGCAAGAGAGTCCTCCAGAGACTAATTGATTCTATTCTATTGAGTATAGACAAACTGGATGGAGCTAATTCCCTGATGAATGACACAATCAAGAGGCAACCAATAGAATGAATCTAGAGGTACATGAGAAGAGAGAAGGCAAAAATCAAAGCCGAGAACTAGCTAGTAGCAAAAGCCTCCTTTTATGCCCTTGTGACACTCTTTAAAGAAGTCCCAATGGCGAATCTCAAGGTCCCCTTCCTAGCTAGATCTATCCTAAAAATATTGATGATGACAGACCAACAAATATAGTCCCATTGCCAATTTTTAAGGGAGAGTACAATGAACACCCCAATCGTAACTGAGCCAAGTGTTCTTTTAATTTCTCAATTTTGGTATTTTAATTCTCAATTATACATTTGGTTGATTCTAACTCCACTATTTGGGTAGTAATTAAATCTTTAAGCTCTTGGGTCTCCTGAAAAAGATGGTCCTTAGCCTCATTGGTAGTCGTTACTTGAGCTTTTGCTTCAGTGAACTGAGCTTGCAAAGAGGAGATTTCTAGTTTCTAGGCTTCTATCAACTTAATCTAGGACTCCATCCTTAGATGAGGCAAGCTCAATGGTAACCTTATGTAACTCCTCCTTGGAGTGTTGCATCTCCTCATGAAAATAAGAATACAACTACTAGACACAAGCTATAACTAAAATCTCTATAGAACTTTGAATATCCTTATCGAGAAAAAGGTATAGCATTCGGTGAAACTCAGCAATGTAGAGAGGGAATAGGTATGTCCAAACTACCATTGTGTGCCCTAAGTAAATTTGGAGCTATGAGGTATGGAAAAAGGGTACTATTCGATGTAGCAAGAATCGGTTTTAAAGAAACAAAAGCAGGAACTATTTCTACTACTCGCTTTAGGTGCTTCCTCTGAATGTCCACAAGAGAAGGAGAGTCGTGATCTTCAAGAATAGGCTCAGAATCCTCAATAGAAGGAGGAGGAACCACTAGAGGGTTTTCAGGAGGTGGTGCAATTTCTTTTGCAAGGGGAGAGTATGCCAGTAAAACATATAAAGAAGAGCCATATGTAACATTAGTCAATTACCCCTAGTCACCTTGATAAAATATTGATCCATTTTAGCCAAGAGATAGGAATTGCAATCAATGCTTATGCCCTTGAGCACCATTCTAGAAGCAATAAATAGTTTCTTGGATGTATAATTGGACAGAGGCATAAACCTATCCCAAAGGAACTGACACAACTTCCAAAAAGAATCAAAAATCATGAGACACAGACCCTAGATGTGGTGATGACCATTTGGCATCCAGTATTTTTTTTGTTTGTCTCTATAAGAGCTTTAGAATATCAACATTGGAAAAGAGTTGGCGGGCTACTGAAAAGGATTCCCCACAATAGGAAAGAGGCAAAGCCTTCCCCAATCCTTGAGGTATCATAAGAACAATGTTGCATCAAGCAGAGCCAGACTGCTTGATGTATGAGGTTAAAATTTCATCACATAAGGTGGGATCATCAAGAATATGTGGAAGGAGAGAGCCACAAATTGGGAGAGTCTAGCCTTGGTAATAAGGTCCGATGTCGTCGAAGCTGAGAAGAATGGAAACCTCCTCAAAAGCATGGGGTATGATTGTTTGTTGTCTTATAGGGCCCTCGGCATTAGCAAATCAAGGAGAAATCAAGACAATATACACAATTGTGCAAGGATAATGGCAAAAAAGTTACAACATAGCTATCAAAAACAAGGGGGGATTTAAAGTGATAATTAAAGCAACATACCTAATGAGATCAAGGATAAAGATGCCCAAAAAATAAACGATAAGACTTGCTATTGTAGAGTAGCCAGGATGGAGTACCTAAATGTTAACGTCATCAAGCTTGCACCATGAACCTTGAGGCATAGACCATAAAGAGTCATCGCATAGCCATAGAGACTATTGCATAAAATTTATGGACCACTTGGTGGTGACCCTCAATGACAAGGGCACTGGATGAGGGTCACACCAAGGAATAGAGGTTGCCTTGTACAAGGGGTTGCATGAGCCGCTTGATAGTGACTATAGGTCACTACCATGAGCAATAGAGACTGCCTAAATGATAGAGCTCGAGCAGATGCACACAAGCAAAAGTAAAAGCTATGGAAAATGGAGCAAGAGAGTAAGAGAGAGAGACATTATATGTGGGAACTCCAACAGTCACAATGTGTGATTGGCATTTCCCTTATTTAATAGTCATTGAAAGAATAAAGATAAAGTAACAGTGATGGATGCTTGCCATCTTAGTGTACAAGCGTGCAATCACAGTGTGTAAAGTAAATATAATTAACAATATCCCACTTAAAGAAAAATGTGCCTCTAGTGAGAAGAGAACAAGTAAAAAGTGACAAAATACAAATGTATATAAAGTAAAATAGGATGTTGAGGAATAAATGTCATCTCATCATACACCCATCATCTTCCTAAGGAAGGCAAAACGTTTAATTGAGAGACTTTTAGTGAGTAGATTTGTAGGATCCTTGTCAGCCGATCGAGATCTTGACAAGCTCAATAGACTTGTCTTCTATTACCTCTAATGAAGTGATAGCACACCTCAATGTGCTTTATCTTCACATGGAAGATCAAAATATCCTTGGGAATGCATAAAAGCATCAAACTTGTGGTGTCATTCCCTAGGTGCCTACTTCAGACCATAAATGCTCTTCCTCAACTTGCACACTAGGAAATCTCATTATGCAAATCCCCATGAAAGAAAGTCATCTTTACATCACCATTTGATAAATGTCAAGATCTAACTTCATAACCAAAGCCAGTACTCAGCATAGGGTAGTCATGTTGATCATATGAGAGAAGACCTCATCAAATTCAACACCATGCTACTGCTTAAAATCATTTGCAATCAATCTAGCCTTATATACAAGCTTGGGGTGTCCGTGGGTACTCTTCAACTTGTACACCCACTTGCATGGCAAAGCACGCTTTCCACTATGAAAAGGAACCAAATCCTACGTATGATTTTTTACAACAAGTCATACTCTAATTATATGGCCCTCTCCCAAGAGTGACTATCACCTCTATCTTCATCATAGGTAAGAGGCTCACTAGAATTTGTCACCATAACATAGTCCATGAAGGGTGCAAATTGATTAGGTTGATGTCTATCTCAAATAGGCTATGGGGCCTATACATTCTAACCAACATCATGATCATGGACCAATGGAACATCAGCTGTAGACTGTCTAGCTAGCCATATAGCAATATGAGGCTCCTTTTGAAATATCACCCAGAGGGACTAAGTCTCACGTTGTCTACAAGTCTAACATGAGTGTATGTGATGCTAGTGAAAAATGACAAGCATCATCTCCAACAAGCCATGTCATTGACAAATAAGTTTATAGAAATACTAAAGAAGTCAAAAACTGGAAAAAAAAGTAGTCAAAATTAGGCCTTTGTCTTTGCAAGGTAGGACAAAGAGCTTCTAGGATGCAATCAAGAGTAGTCGGTGTCACTTTGTCGATATGGTGATGTGATGGGAACAAGAGAGCATATGGATTAGCCACATAGTGAGGAAAAAAATGTAATAAAAAGCATTGTAAGCTAAAGATCCCAAGCCCCCCCTCCCCACACACATAAACAAAAAAGAGAGAGACACCTAGAAAAGTATCTCTTTCATTACTTCCAAATTCCAAAACCTAGGGACTAACAATGTAACTAAAAGAGATAATCACACCAACTCCATAGAGGGACAGTGATCATATAGGTGTATTTTGCACTGCCAAGGATGGCTCAAAAATGGTTCAGGGTTCGGAACTTGAGTAAGATGCTCTCTTCTACTACACTTGTACTCTCTTCAATCACACTAGCTCTATTGATCTCTCTTACATATGCTCTTGTTTAGCTCCTGCTTCACTCCTACACTCTCATCGTTGTTGCAATAAAGGCATAACAAATCAAGGATATTTGATCTAGTGATGGATGCTAGCTCTTCACATGAGGTGCCATCTGAAAAAAATAGCAGGTGTAGGCTATTTCAAAATTCATGCTATTTCCAACCAAACTAAAAATCAATTTTATACATCTAGATACTCATCAAAGGGGCATATAGTTTTCTAAAGGGGATGCCCTCAATAGCACTTTAGGATAGGCTAGTGCTCATAGAAAAATGTCCTTTCATGTATTTTTTTGAGGCAAGATTTTCAAAAAACTAGTTGAAATTGAGGCTCATCTTAATGAAAACTAGCTAATTTTTTGGCATTTTAGTCATGAAAATCACCCTTTTCTTTCCAAGACTGTAAGTCTTTTTCTTTTTTCCATGAAATAGACTTGTTTGTGACCCTTGTGCGGTGTAAATCCACAATGGGTCACCACCAAGTGAGAGGTGCCTCCACTAAGCAGAGAATCATAATATCTCTCATTGATGAGCTTGTGTTGGTTAAACCTTGAGCTAGCTACTACAAAGTTAGGAAAGGCCCTCCTAGTTATGGAGGGCCCCCAGTATCTCTTAGTGGCAACCCTCATATGCAATGAAGCCCACATGGGTCACCACTAAGCAAGGGATGCCCTTCCCTCTTGGGAGAGAGCCCATATCACTTCATAGAGACCCTCATGTATTGTGAAGCCTGCACGGGTCACCATTAGCAAGTGAGGGAGGTCCCCCCACTTAAGGAGAGAGCCGATATCTCTTAGTAGTGACCTTGTGTGTGATTAAGCTTACATAGATCACCACCAAGTGAGGGAGGCCTCTCCCTCTTGCAAAGAGACCTTGTATTGGTTGGTAGTAATCCTTGTGTGCTATGAGGATCCCACAGGTCACCACCAAGTGAGGGAGGGCCCCTTGCTTGCAAAAAGAGCTCGTAATGCTTGGTAACGACCCTTATGTACTATGAATCCCACATGGGTCACCGCTAAGCAATGGAGGATCTCTTAGTATTAACCCTCGTGTATAATAAAGCCCACAATGTCATTACTAAGTGAGGGAGAGCCCTTCACTTATGTAGAGAGCTTGTATTGCTTGGTAGTGACCCTTTTTGCTTGTTTGTGTACTATGAAGCATACATGAGTCACAGAAAGCAAGAGAGGCCCATCTCTTTTACAAAGAGACCCTGTATCACTTGGTAATGACCCTTTTTGCTTATTCTCTCTTTTATGAATAGGAAATAAGATGAAGTATATGAGCTAGAGTTTGAGGATGGCATGGAGAAAATCCCAAATGAGAAGGTTTTTACATTCCTCGATAGTGCGCATGCTCATTCTCGTGCTCATAAGTTGTCCCATGTATTTACTTTGCCATTTCCTATTGAGAATGTTTTGCATACCTATATGAATGTGCTAAGTGTGCACATGGAGTAATATAAAAGAATGACTTTAATTGGCACATTGAACATAGAGGCACAAGAATATGTTCAATTTATTAACGGATAGATTTCGAGAGGCTATGGTAATTCTAGAGGTAGGGGGAGCTCTAGAGAAAGAGATGGATGGCAAAACGAAGGTTCTAATAATTTTGGTATTGTTTGTCATTATTGTGGAAAAATAGGTCATATTGCAACCCATTGTTTTGATAAAAAGGATGACATTCATAGTGACAAGTTGTATCAAGGTAATTGTGCATCATCTTTGAGATAGAATGATGACCAAAATGAGTGTTTATTTATCATGCAACATATGATGAATGTTGTTACAGGAAAGGGGACATGTGATGATGTATAGTATGTTGATTTGGGTGCATCTAATCACATGACTAGCCATGTTGAATGGTTTGGAGATGTAAAAGAGCACAAGGCGCATCACGATTTATTTTAAGAGTGTCGGGCTCTCACCTGTGCAATTTGTAAAGGTAGATGGGCGATAGGAAGGAAGCTAGGAAGATAGGATGACAATTGGAAAAAGGGCCTAGGCCATGGCCGGCCATCTAAAAAAGGGGATAAGGGGATGGCCGCCCAAAAGGGATTTAGGTTTTTGTATATCAAGTTGAAAAGTGAATGAGAAGCTCATTCTTGTGTGTAGCCAAAAGTGGCTCTCCTCCTCTTCTTCTTCTTCTTCTTGCTTGCTTGAGCTTGTGCTTTGGGAGAGGGAGTGTGAGAGTGTGAGGGAGTGAGTGTGTGAGGGTGAGGGACCGGGGTGGAGAAGCTCTCTCTCTTCTCCTATCTTCATGTCTTCTCTTCTTTTGCTCGCGGCAATGGAGCTTGGAGCGTGGAGCTTGAGGATGGAGCTTGCTTGAAGCTTGCACTTGGATCATGGAGCTACTAGAGTGCTCAAGAGAGGAGATAACTCGATCGGGCATGGAGGTAAGCTCACTACACTCGTAGAGATGGATGGCGTGTCGACTGTGTGAGAGGTAACCATTAATGCTCAGCTTGGAGCACTTGAAGCAATAAGCAGTCCGTGGGTCTTGGCAGTTGATCGTCTCCACATTTTGTTCCATTGTCGAGACCAACGAATTCAAGCCTCAAGCGCTTGCACACTTCAAATCGAGCATTTAAAGTAGGGTTTTCCCCGAACCGCTACTTGAGGTAGATAGGTAGAAAGCGAGGGAGTTTGAAAATGTATTTGATCTCCTTAGCAAGTAGGTTTTTGGTTTTTTGGATTTAGAAAAGCATGTTGGAGTAGTGTAGGTTTTTTTTTGTGATTTGGAAGCATTAGGATAAGAAAAAACAAATAAAAAAGAGAAAAACAAGCATCAGGGTTTGTGCTATCATAACATGGCAAAACAGGGCACAAATCGTGGTAAACAAGAAAAAAGAGTTGTTGAAATGATTAAGGTCGGCAAGTGAGTGATTGGGGATAGCAAGATCTTGCATGAGAAGGGGTTTAAGGGCCATGAGACCATAGAAGAGCTCATTTTTCACCCTAGTATTGAGAGAGAGAGAGAGAGGGAGAGAGAGGGAGCATCCATTGGTGATTTGAATCGATCTTGCCATCGAGGAGTCCTTCTCACATGCCAGGTATATCAAACCCTTCCTCCTATGTCCTTGTTGTGATCTGGAAGTTTGTGTGCCTTGTGATTGTTGGGATCACTAGATTTAACGAAATCACTCTTGGCACGTTGCCGTTGTTGCACGCAACTCAACCTGCCTGAGTGGCTTGGTTCTGAGCCGAGTCCCAAAATCAGCCCTCAGCCCTCTTGCCTCAACACTCCAAACATACCATTCGGCTCTATTTGGATTTGACCCTCGGCCAACTCGATTCAGCCCAAACCAGCTCGGCCATCTCCACTCGGCCCTTTTTGACTCGGCCCATCCAAATTATCGACTCGGCCCATTAACCTAACTCGGCCCTCAGCCACATCCATTCGGCCATCCGAGCTGCAAATTCGGCCATTGTTCCTATTCGGCCCTCGGTCCCTATCCGAATCCACCACTTGGCCCTTGCAATTCGGACGAGTTGGGCCGAGTTAGATTTTTGCAAATTTTTTGGAGAAATGCACCAAACCCAACTAGAGTTCAACCGTGCAAACCTTATGAGCCATCCAAACGCCCAAAGCTCGATTCTAGGGCAAGGAATAGGCAAATTTGCAAGACGCAGCCGCTTAGCAGTCTTAGTAGGTTGTTGAGAGAGTCAGCACCGTAACGGCAGCCAATCAAGTCATAGACCTCGAAAGGAACCTAAAACGAGTAAAACGACGCAGCAAGAAACCCTAGAACCTAAATGGACCAATCTAGCCAACAAGGGCAAAAAGGCCACACCACAAAAATATGTATAGGTTGCATTTGGACTGCATCTAGTCAAAGCGGAATGCAACAACGTCAAGCTACAACTATGAGGATGACTAGAAATGACAATCCTAAAGATAGATGCACCTTGAACGACACTGCACAGACGACCCAAGATATCAATAGAGAACCCAAATCTAGCTATGTAGTTGGGGACTCAAAGGCATGCATTAGAAGGCTTAAATTTACAATCCAAGACACTCAAGATGAAGACATGGTGCCACCTACTTATCTTAGGGTCAAACTCACTGCAAAAAGAGAGCATAGTGTCAATTCTCTCATCGATGAAGGGGTAGATTTTAATATCTTGACCTATGAAGCATGGACTCTGCTAGGCCAACCAGATATCACACCAACTAATGCAACTCTTAGTCCATATAGGGGACACCCACAAGCACTCATAGAAAAGTGCAAAATCCTTGTAACTATTGAAACTGAAAGCTTGCCTATCCTATTTCATGTTCCTCCAAATAGTGTTAGTTGTGGAAAGGAAATCCTCCTAGGATGACCCTTCAAAAGGGCGATGAAGTGTGAGGCTGATTACGTAGCATAGAGGATACACTTGACACTACTGGGTGTGAGGATAATCACAACCTTTAGTAAAGGTGACCTCATCAAACCTCGAGGAGGGAAAGACAAGGAACGTTCTGACATACCATGCAAGTCTAGTGATGAGAGCAAGGACTTGTTGAAAGAAATGATACAACTGCATGTTAAAAAGAGAAAATCGGTGAGTGAGGCCATGCTCAAAATAAGAAGGTCAAGAGATAATGCCAAGGATGGGACTTACAGATATCGTAGAAGACCCCAAAAGAAGCCCAAGCCTTATAGAAGAAGGTATCAATGGAGAGCCAGCACAACACCGAGATGGATATCCAAAGCATTGCTATGTGCTCAAGGATATTATGTAGGTAACCAATGGATTTGGGTACAAAACCCCCTGCTAAACCACCTCTATCAACCAAAGGCCAGGACATATCAAAACTGAAAAAGTGCAGGAGGAAATCTAAATGAAAAACAAAGTCTCGAGTCAAAAACATTGGAGTGAGTGAGCCCTTCATGATTGAAATCAAGAAACCGGAGGAGACTATTTGAAGGGTAGATCCTCAGCCTAGCGTGCTTAACAAGGCCACTAGTTCCCAAGGAGCCTTCAATTTCCCAAAAGGATAACGAGCATCTTAGGCACAACATTGCCCATGGTAAGGTTGATTGCTCAACAAAGCAACTTGTAGAATCATCTAATAGCCACGAGCAAATCTCCCAGCCAGTCCCAAGTCCACCAAGGAGCCCCAAATCTCTTACACCCTCTTTCCCTAAGTGGACACAGGAAGCACAATAGAGTCATCAAGTGCAGCTGCTCAATCCCAATCTCTATCTCCATCCAAGCTTCCAAATGTCCAAGAGGTGGGACATGACACTACTTAGCTCTCAGTCTAAGGATATACCTATGTAATCCATCGTGACTAGCTCGATCTGCACAAGCGAATGAGCAAAGGGCAACAAAAGACATGGCCAATTCTAATCTACTTAAGGACTTGGCACCGCAATCGACTACTAGCTGCTACTACTTCCAATCAGAAATCACAGTAATCACAGCCTTTGGCCGTGATGATGCCTCTTGTAGAACGTGTCCTTGGCAATTCACCTGTGGAAGAGGTGTCACAATCAACATCCTTGACACCTCTAGCACTGTCAAAGCACCTCAAGCCTAGGTTTGAGGAGAAACCTCTCAAAGATGTTGCCAAGGAGATGGCGCATCTAACCAATCAACCTAGCAAGGCTGTTGAGTAGGTAGCAGCTACGTCCCATGAGAACACACTAGAGAAAAAGAAAGCTGAGGCACAACTAAGCATATCAACAGCTGACTTAGTTCAGGGTCCTAATTCTTTAAGGGATACACCTTCATTGACCAAGAAAAAGAGGGGAAAACTGCAAAAACAACAGCAGTTACAAGTGGTTGGGGACACCAAGAAGACGGAGACCAAGAGCACAGAAGGGCTTGGGAATAAAGCATCGAGTCCACTCACTAAGGAACCCATGGCCATCTCTCCTAACAGCGGTGAAACCTCAGACACATCCGTGTGTTCTGATAAGTCAAAGCAATCATTACCATCACGGTTGCTTACAACACTCAATCCATCAACAACAGAACTTACATTGACCAGTCAAGAGTGGATACAACACTATCACAACAAGTTGACAGAACTACACCAGTCACATCCAAGGGAAACCATGACACAATAGTAGCAAAGCCTCAGGAGAAACATGAAAACCCCGAGGACATAAGCAATCCCAGCATTGACCAAACTTGCTCATCTAGACCCGACCCCCCAAGTATGCTAAAGCTTAGGAAAACTCCCAGAACCTTGCATGAGATAGCAATCAAGCAAGCATTCATAGAACATAGAAGTGTCACAGAATACTTAACTGAGTTGGATGCTAAACTCAAACTATTCACACATGTCTACATCCTTGTAGACATGGGTACATTCCCTAAGGAGCAGCTTGAGGAATACTTGCCATTTCCTCTATCTTGGGAAGAGCAATAATATCTGAATGAGCACTATGACAAGCTCCTACATGAACGCATGCTACTCATCTCTGACGAGGAGGCTGACAAACTACGCTTAACCAGTGAAATTCAACGAAGCGCTTTGCCAACCAAATCTCTTAGAGATAGAGCAACTTAAGCAACAATCAAAGGGTCGAAGTCAATTTGAAGAATGTTGGTTTGAAAACCATGTTACAATGACCGAACTAGGAGCCCAGATTATGACAGGGTCTCAAAGGAGTGATTGACAGTCTCAAAGAGACCCAACCTATGCGGCACCAACTTCCTTCCGAGTACTAACTGCTATTCGGGGTATGGACTTAGTCAGAACTAGCCAAGAGAACTCTCTGGCTGATAAGGTTCTCACTGAGGAGGAGCTACAATGTTGCGAGTAGACTTGGACAAGGTACCATGCTACTCGATGTTGCAAAATACCTATTGTTATTAAGTAGGCTGCCACGAGTACTGGATGCATGTGCCACACTCTAGTACAATCCTAAGTTCTACAATTGGTTTTTATCCTCACGAAGTGACATGGATTCATAAATGTGTACATAAATAAACAATGAGTTTTGAGACTCTGCATAGATAGTACCTAAACACACAAGCAATGATAGTCAAGCGTAGGGAGAAAAGTTTTGGTTTGACAGGCTAAGCTCCTCAGGTCCTCATCTCACCACACGTCTAGAAGTTGTGTGACCATTCTTGCCTCCAAGGGAGGGCATGCAGCCCTCACCGCCCCCATGCAAAGCCTTGACCAACACCTCGAAGGACATGAATAGGGCATTGTCTCCTTATACATGCTTTCCCCCATTTTCAATTTATCCTTCCGAGGAGAGCCTTGCCCCACTCCTTCACAGCCACTCCAAGCAACTTGTCATAGGCAAAAATTTGCTATTGGCCGGAGTCCACCCCACAATTGAGCCAAGACGAATATCATCACAGGGACCGACCCTCTACAACAAATATTGCATGCCTCGCATCGCCCCTCTTCGTCATGTGCACTTGATAACCCACTGTTTAATTCCTTTCAGGGGAATAGCTCTATCATCTCTCAAGGCCTAACCCTTGGTTCACATTTTGCAAGTCCCTCCACAGGAATCTGTCATGGAGTACACAACGCAGCTGGCCTGCAGGGAAGCTCTCCGCAGCATATGGCACAAGCGCCTCCACCAAAATGCTATGTGCCTACCCTTAAGAGGTATGCACCGAAACAAGGCCCCAAGCGGCACCACCCAGGATGCATGCCGAAAACTCCCCAGGCCAGGAGGATGAAGGCTCAATAGAACAAGCGGGGGGTGGCAACCCCTACCGTGCAAGCCCTCACTAGATGCTCAGGCACTAGGTGCTCAAAGGAAGGGAAAGAAGCTAAAAACAAGATGAAATTTGATGAATTATTTAAAAGCATTCTTGAAACGGCAACGGTAGGGACTACACCATTTGGGTCCCAGCCGATATCTCCCATGCCCGGCCTAATAAGAGCCCCTCACCACAGCAACGCCTCTGTCGTCTCATCACCCTAGACTCACCCCGCTGATTCATACAAATAGAATAGCTCCTGTTTGTACAAAAGGCTTACCAAATGCTCTCTTGCCACAACTTTTTGTCATGAAATGGGTAAAAGGGACAGACTCTCCAATTATGCAAACTTTCTATATCTATTTTTAATATATTTCACGACTTCAACAAAAATCAAGCACAGGTGATATGCATCTAAGTCAACACCATGAGATTCTGATGAGTGATGTCTCTTTGTGTTGCACCTATTCATTATAATTGAACAAATGACTTGTGTGTACCCTCACGAGTTGTTAAGTGGATACAGGATGCACAGGTCTCTATCCAAGAGTGTTCAATGTCCAAGAGGCCACAAGACCACCAACCCCACATGGAGCAATCACAGAAAAAGCAAAAAAATACCATGAACAAAGAGCCACGACGGAAGCCTCACTGCCAAAAATGAGAATCACCCTTGCAAACTGCCCACATCGCATGGCCCAAAGCATAGTCATTGGCTACTTTCTCTTTCTGGGTCACACTCTACATTTGGATCCCATAATTGTTGCCTCTATTGTATCGATTGTTGGGGTAAAAGGCCCTTGGGCCTGCCCATGTACAATGACCGCCCATATTCTTTATTCATATATATGTGAAAGTGCAATAAGGCTGTCATAACATTGTTGACATCACCTACATTGTGTGCGCTCTTCTCTCCCGCGTCTCCTGCATCCCTTTCAACTGGTATTAGAGCTACTCCTTCGCGAGTGCTTCCCGGCCTTCCCCGGCATCTACATGAGGTATGAGAGCTTGCTTCTCACTCAGTTCTTAGCCATTCTTTGACATGAACAACAGGGTTTCATGAAGAGGCAGGCATAGCTTCTATCATTGAAGCTTGTTCTCTTCACCTCTTACTTGGACTTGTCCTAGGCTTGTGTAAGCCTATTGTAGGCCTTCATTGGGCTCTTTCTTATCCCCTACCTACCTTGATTTGGCCCCTCAAGTACAATAGCATACTTACGTTTTATTTGTGCCTATTTGCAAAAATGGCTCAAAAATCACTCTTTTTGTCATATCTTGGGCATTCGAAACCCAATTCATGCAAGGTAAGAGTCTAAGTTGGGGTTTTGCACACTCCGGACATGATGATAATGTCTGATTTGCCAAGTTCTGATGCCAACATATTTTGTAACAGATTTCAAGTCTGAGACAGCATGTATTTCTATGCCTATGGCTTATGTGATGCTTCTACTGATGTCTATTGATACCAAATCACTTGTGGATGTTATGCCTCTTATGTGAGATGCATTTGGAGTTGATTTAGCTCAGCCATTGATGACTGTTTTGAATAGTCCCAAATCTATCCAAAATAGAGCAACCACCTGTTACTTCAATTTTATGCTTACAGATCTTGACATTTGATGCTCGATTATGTCTGATTGGTGCCTATACATATGGGAATGTATGCCTATGGTTTGCCTATGGATTCGAGCTTGGATTGAGTACTAATTTGCTCAGTTTACAAAGGTTATATGCTGTTGGAAACTTCAGGGATGAAGCTATTTAATGATTTGCTAGGTTATGCCTATTGCGTACGGGGTACTCCCGGCTACTTGGGTTGATGTATTCACGCATTCGGATGATGCCACATGGTTCTTCTCTGCTCTGAAATTGTTTTGAGCTGAGATTAGAGCTTGATTTTATGGTTCATTGTTACTTCCTTGTAGCAAGCATTTCACTATCATGACATGATTTATGCCTAAGCTACCCAGTGTGGGTTATAATGTCTTGGTGAATGCTTTTGGTTGGTTGTGGATGGCAGTTGTTTGAGCCTCATCTCGACACTCATTTGAGTATCCCCTTGAGCAGTTGGACATTGACTCAGACATTGACTCAGCTTTTTCCGTTACGACTTGGCTTTTTCCGTTACGACCTTGGATGCTATATGGGATTTGATGCTCCGATTATGGATCTTGGCTATTACTTGGATGCACTTACACATATTGAGCAGTGAACTGCTCCCTTGTTTTGGCAGTTGCCTATTGGGCTGTGATTGCTCGTTTGCATTTGATAAGCGGGATACTTACTAATCAGTGGACTTGGATAATGCTTGGGATTTACAGTTATGGCCGTCCTGCTTCTCTCTCTATTGTATGGCATCTATGCTATTTGGGCTGCTACTGCCTGTGTATGTCAGGGAGCAGTTGATCTTTATGGCCACCCGTGTATACACATGGTCTGCTACTATGTATTTTACAGAGCCTCTTACCTGGATGCTATTACACAGATATTTGGGCTTTTATTGGAGCTTGATTCTTGCAGGTTTATTTGCTACATGCCGTTCTTGCTGATGGCATGTGCCTGACTTTACAAGCAAAGGTTGCTTCTATGCTTACCACAGCTAGGTTGTCTTATGGCTTTTGGGCTAAGGCCCTTATGACGGCAGTCTACTTGGTTAATCGAACGTTGTGTTTATCTTTGAATGTTATTACTCTGCATGAGGCATGGAGTGGCATGAGACCCTCTTATGATCACTTGAGGATGTTTGGCTGCCATGCATATGTCAGTATGCCACATGAGCCTATGTCACGCAGATGCACACTCCTTGGTTATGGAGATGGTGACTTTACGGCTTACAAGTTTTGGGATTTAGATGCCCAACAGGTTCTATAAAGCCGTCATGCTATCTTTTATGAGACACAGACACCTCTCTAGCCTCTTGATGTGCATTTAGTGCTCTTTATGGCTGATTCTACAGTCGTATGTCAGTCTTCCGCTTTGCTGAGGCTGCATACTGTCTTGAGACCCCATTTGACATGTGTCCGGGATGCTGGCCCTCTTTCGATGATTGACCTTGGAGAGTCTATATGCTCCCCGCTGTCCTTTATGTACTGCATTGATCCTATGTGCCACTCTAATACTTTACAGCTGTGCACTTATGAGTTGTGTTGCTTGCTTCATGGGAAGCAGTCATGGATTACTCTATTGTCTAAAGCTATGGGATCGCTTATCTCCTGGATGTCATTGACTCAAGGATGCTTGACTCTTCTTGTGAGGAGGTTCCCACCTTATTGCATAGCTCGCTTTTCGATTGGGTGTTGGGTGAGATGTCATGATTCCTCACCCTGTCTCTTTTATTTTGTTTTGTTTTTTCACTCCCTGGCCCATTGGCCTTTTAGTGGGAGGTTGTTCGGGTAAAAGGCCCTTGGGTCTACCCGTGTACGATGACCGCCCATATTCTTTATTCATATATATATATATATATATATATATATATATATATATATATATATATATATATATGAAAGTGCAATAAGGCTGTCATGATATCGTTGACATCACCTACATTGTGTGTGCTCTTCTCTCCCGCGTCTCTCCTGCATCCCTTTTTCGCCTAGGCCATGTACGACACACTGAGATGGATGCTTTATGTGATATGGGCTTATTGCTTGCTCTTCCCCATGCTACTTGCCCTCATTGTACTCATGGTCCGTGCAGAGCCTCTTTGGCTTATGGTGATCATGTGAGGCATGCTCCTCTAGATCTAGTCCATGTTGTAGTATATGGGCCTATGGCTTCCCAATCACTTGGTGGAGCCTCGTATTTTGTGACCTTCATGGATCATGCTACCCACCGTCTTTGGGCTTATCCTTTAGTATGGATTGAGGATGCTATTACTATGCTTGACAGGTTTATGGATTCTACTGGTAGCAGGACTAGATGCTTGCAGATGGATTATGAGAGTCATGCTATCTCTCCCAGCTTACAAATCTCTTGTCACCAATATGGCATTGATTTCTTATGCCCATAGTATTATGGGATTGCTTGTGGCATGTGCCTGACTTTACAAGCAAAGGTGTTGCTTCTATGCTTACCGCAGCTAGGTTGTCTTATGGATTTTGGGCTGAAGCTCTTATGACGCCAATCTACTTGGTTAATCGGATGTCGTGTTTCTCTTTGGATGTTATTACTCCGCATGAGGCATGGAGTGGCATGAGACCCTCCTATGATCACTTGAGGATGTTTGGCTGCCAGGCATCTGTCATTATGCAACATGAGCCTATGTCACGCAGATGCATACTCCTTGGTTATGGAGATGGTGACTTTACAGCTTACAGGTTTTGGGATTTAGATGCACAGCAGGTTCTACACAGCCGTCATGATGTCTTTTATGAGACACAGACATATCTCAGGCCTCTTGATGCACATTCAGTGCGCTTTATGGTTGATTCTACAACCGTACGTTAGTCTTCCACTTTGCTGAGGCCACATACTATCTTGAGACCCCATTGGACTTGTGTCCGTATGCTGGCCCTCTTTTGATGATTGACCTTGGAGAGCCTGTATGCTCTCCACTGTCTTTTACGCTGCGCTAATGCTATGCGCCACTCTAATGTTTTACAGCCATGCACTTATGAGTTGTGTTGCTTGCTTCATGGAAAGCAGTCATGGATTGCTCTATTGTCTAGAGCTATGGAATCGCTTATCTCCTGGATGTCATGGACTTAGGGATATTTGACTCTTCTTGTGAGGAGGTTCCCGCCACTTATTGCACAGCTCGCTTTCCGATTGGGTGTTGGGTGAGATGTCATGATTCCTCACCCTGTCTCTTTTCTTTTCTTTTGTTTTTTCACTCCTTGGTCCATTGGCCTTTTAGCGGAAGGTTGTTGGGGTAAAAGGCCCTTGGGCCTGCCCGTGTACAGTGATCGTCCATATTCTTTATTCATATATATATGAAAGTGCAATAAGGCTTTCATAACATTGTTGACAACACCTACATTGTGTGTGCTCTTCTCTCCCACGTCCCCTACATTCCTTGACCGCCCACATTATTTATTCATATATATATGAAAGTGCAATAAGGCTCTCATAACATTGTTGATAGCACCTACATTGTGTGTGCTCTTCTCTCCCATGTCTCCTGCATCCCTTTCATCAACGTCGCATGTTACAAAGAGGTTTTTCACCTGTCAATTTGGAAAACAGGCAAGGAAACCATTTCCTACACATGTTCAAGAGAGTAAGAAGCCATTGGAATTAATCCACTCTGATGTGTGGACTACTAAAGCTGCATCTCTTGGAGGCTGTCATTATTTTGTCACTTTTATTGATGACTATAGCAGAAAAGTTTGGGTGTATTTTATGAAAAAGAAAAGTGAAGTTTTTGGGCATTTCAAAACTCTTAAAGCTATAGTTGAAAAAGAAATAGGCCTGCAAATAAAATGCCTAAGGTCAGATGGAGGGGGAGAGTACCTCTCAAATGAGTTTGCAAGGTTCCTGCAGGAGCATAGCATAAAGCAGCAATATTCATGCAGTCATACCCCACAACAAAATGGAATTGCAGAAAGGAAAAACAAGCATATTGGAGAGGTATCTCGTGCCATGCTCAACGAAAAAGACTTGCCAGATTTTTACTGGGCTGAAGCAGTTGCTACAGCAGTCTACATAATGAACAGGACTCCCACTGCAGCAATATGTGGGATGACTCCAGAGGAGAGGTATATTGGTAGAAAACCAGATATTTCTCATTTGAAAATTTTTGGTTGCATTGCCTATGTTCATGTGCCAGATGAGTTGAGATCCAAGTTGGATCCAAAAGCTGAGAAGTGCATCTTTATTGGTTACTCTCTAGAAAGGTTATAGATGCTATAACCCTTCTACTCGTAAGTTTACAGTGAGCAGAGGTGTTGTTTTTTATGAGATGAGTAGCTGGTATAAACCAATAAATGTGATTGATGATATAGATGCACAAAATGGTAATGCTGCACAGAATTCACAGCAGCAATCACAAAATATTAGTGGACCTGGAGTGTCCTCTAGCAGCAGTGGTTCACATTCTTTGCCATGGACAGGCAGATTGAGATCAGGAGAATCTTCTCAAAGCAATGCAGATAGTGGTATGCAGGTATCACGAAAAGGAAAAGAGAAGGTAGATCAGCCCATGTTTGATGTGAATGCAGGTCACTCTTATGTGGATGGTGAATCCAGTGGCTCAAAACAGAGCATTGATGATGAGTTGGGTATTCCTTCTATTTTTTAAATGGTTTTTTAATTTTCTAAGGTTTATTTCCAAGATTATGCTAATTTGGTAATCTATTTCAAATCCAAAAATTCAGCCAAGAATCATCTAATCTCTCCTACTCCATTTGTTCTACTCTATTTCACACTTATTTTAACCTTCACTCCCAATATGTTTTGGAGTACGTGCTCATAATCCGTTTCGAAGTAGTGCTTCTATTTTGATGCATGATAAAGATAATGTTTGCCATTATGGATGATTCCATCACCTCATGGAACCAAAATGTTGGAGCTTTTGTAAGCTCGACCAACAAACTTAACTAAATGCTTATTTTTTCAAGCGCTTCATTCGATTTGGCAACAACGGTTACCTCTCACGTAGCCTATACATCATTTGAACTTATTGATCTATCAATTCTTCTCCAAAACCACACAAAAGCAAGGACAAACAATTTGACAAGGGTGTAGTGAACTCATTGTTTTACCTTCTCCTTGATACCACGAAGAAGTGAAAGCTTAATGGTGGCTCCACAATCTGTGTGATGGTACTCGATCTGCATTCTCTACCCCATATCTTTCGATTTGATTTGCAAGCACCTAATACATGAGAGGAAATGCAAAGAATATGAAAGACTACCAATTCCTCCTCCAATCCATCTCTCACCCAAGAAGGGGAAGAATAGAAGAGCATGTGCAAGGAAGGAGCTTCACCTCTCAAGTCCCTCACTCTCAAGATGGAGCACAAGTAGATAGAATAAAAGCAAGAAGAAGAAGCATGCTCTCAAGCTTGCATACCACAATAATGAGCTTATCCATTCACTTTTTAATTTTTATACATGGGGTTTGAAGTTTGGGCTTTAGATTATATCGGCCATCATGGAAGTGAACAAAGGCTTGTGTTCACACCCTTATTGAGCAACATGTCTTTCTACTTGGTGAAAAATATAACAACTTGCATGGGTGCTATGCCTAGCTTTCAAAATAATATTTGATTGAAAATTATATGCCTTGTGCCCTTTGCTTGATTTGCACCTCTCTTTAACTTTTTCACATTTGCATATCTTTGCTAATTCACTTTTTTTTCCCTACTGCCTTTTGTCCTATTATTAACAATGACAAAAGTACCAATGCTACTAATAGCATCACTAATAGTGATGCCATAAAAAGCATTATGTGTAGATAGTTAGCATAGTTCAATATTCTTGTAGTGTCAGTACAACGCTGTCCGTGGGCCAGGTCAAAACCATAGCCACTTTTGCTACACATATGGTGTTATTTTGTTTGTGTGTGCATGTAAAGGATGGATGTATGAGTATACAAGTCTATCTAAAAGTGCACGATGCACATGTATATATGTACTTATGTTGCATGCATAGTCATGAAATATGCTCATTATTTAATTATATGTGGGCACATGTGTATAAGTACCCTTTATTAATAACACTAGGAAAAATATTATCAATGTTAATAATGATTTAAAATAATATTAATGACATTGATAATAATATTATTATTACTTAGTAGTACATAAGTAGTATGATTAATAATGCAAGGCAAGGAGCTTGAGCTAGAATTCTTGGTAGATAAGGTGAACTTATTTGTATAAAGCTCACAAGGGGTAGGCAAAGTAGCACAAGAACCCATTAGGTGGGTATGTCCCATATGTGGGATCCCAAAATTTGTGTTAGTCTCTACCTTGTCTATCAATATTATGTGATGTCTCAATGAGAACAAAATTATTGACTATGAGATACAAAGGTACAACATCATCCCTAGTATGCATCTCATTGGGTCATAGGTAGAGTGTTAATGCAGAGTGAGTGCCAACTCTTTACCAAAGGAACTATTTGTGGGGTTGATTTCGTGCAATTTTAAAGTTCTCTCACTTTCTAGACCTTATATAGGTGGATAACTATAATCTTTCCAAAGACAAGAGATCCAAGCATCCACAACCTTGGTATGTATTTTTACATATATTCTTTAGAATATGTCAGACTTTTATGTCTCCTTCTAAAGAGACTATGTGGCAGGTCGCATGAAAGTGATACTAGTAGTACGACTGTTGGAAAAGGAAAATAAATAAGCAAGCAGACACCTGATATTGACCAAGAAAGGTCACGTGGAGATCGATCCTCATTGCCAATCAATTTGGTTCCTCTAATCCCTAGAGGCTTAATATATTAGAGTTGATAGTCATCAGTTCTTGTGTAGTGTAGTGGAATTATATTGCTAACCATAACTCATGACTACAATTTTGTAGGCCCTGTAATAACTAAGACCATTGAAGACTAGATCATAATTCCACTAGTGCAACAAGTAGGCCAAGAGAGTAGTAGATGTATGGAGTTGTATAATGAAACTTCGCTATCATTTGTATATTCATCCTTACAATGTTAAAGGTTCTTAATGTTCCATATTAATACTTGTTTTAAATTGCATTCTATTGGCAGTGAAAAAAACAAGCAATGTAGTTTTATCCTTGGTATGGAAAGAATGACGGAGAAAGTTCTCCCAACTCTTGCATTAAAGAGGCTTACCTTCCATACCATTGTCTTAAGAGGTGCAACAATAGTGGGGAGTGCAAAGAGGAGTGCTGAGAACACAAGATTACACCCCACTCAAAGGAAAAATCAAGAGTACATTGCTAGTAAGGTTGAATGTGTTGTACTCATATGATGTGTGAACTTTCAAATCTACTTCTTTTTTATAAAATCAACAACAATTTTTTTACATGTAAAGAGGATGAAAGAATTCAAGAACTTCAACCTGGCAATATTCGAGGAGGTAGCACTTATATATATGGGTAAACAAACACGAATTCATGAATTTTATGTGCAATATACATAAAGGGAAATATATAGCTAACACTTAGCTCTATTTTCAGAGGGCTATATTATCATTCATGTGAAAGTACCCTCACAAGACATTGTCTTCCAACATTTAGCAATGGCAAAGGTGGAGCGGCACACCATTCTTTGTGACCCATTTGAAACAAGAAATGTTGTAAGAGATGATAAGTCAAGTGAGGAATTATCTTTGATTAGTAGAGGTATTGGATGAAGTCCACCAACACAAACTAGTTGAGGTTGATGAAGAAAGCACAAATACTATATGTGACATCATTGTGGTTCATCTTTCTAGCGAATGTGTCGTGCATAGATTGGGGGATCAAATTCAATCATGGAACCCCCACATTGAGGTGGACAATCAATCTTATGCATTATTATGCATCTAGCTGATTGCTTGCTCAAAGCTACATGGCTATCCATTTTCATTGCCACAACACCATCCATTGTGGAGTTCATCAAGCAAGTTGTGGAGGATGAGCAGCAATGAAGAGCAAGAGAGAAACACACACAAGAAATGGAAACTCCAACAGTCACAATGTGTGGCCAAACTTCCCTTTATTCAAATGTCACTGAAAGAATAAAGAATAAAGTGATAGTGATGGGTGCTCGTTACCTGCAGTGTACAGATGTGCGGGTATTGTCAGTGTAGTAATACACAGGTGACTAGGCACAATCACCTTTATCCCCAATAGAATGTACCCTTAGCGAGGAGAGAACAAGAAAAAAGTGACAAGTACAAATGTACATAAAGTACAATAAGATGAGGAATGGATGTCATCTCATCCTATGCCCATCATCTTCCTAAGGAAGGTAAAACATTCTACTGAGAGACTTTTAGTGAGCAAATATGTAGGATTCTCGTTAGTCAAGATCTTGACAAGATCTATAGGATTCTCGTTAGTCAAGATCTGTAGGATTCTTGTCAGTCAAGATCTATAAGATTCTCATCAGTCAAGATCTTGATAAGCTCAACAGACTTGTCTTAATGGTAGAATCCAAATGTAGTGTAGGAACCACAACAGTAATACCAAGGTTGTGACCTATCTCTATAGGAGATAGGGCTATGCATTTCTGCACCCTGGACATCCAAGAAACAACACCTCTAGCAAAGTGCATACATAGCTAGAGGTGGACTTCCTACTATCTGCATGTCATCCTACATAATCAGAGTCAATGTATCCTACAACCTCTATATCCTAGGCACCATAACATATGCACATATCTGCAATGCCCTTAAGGTATCCTTTATGGCATCCTAATGCCGCTTGCTAGATGTAGCCATATAACATGCCACAACTCCCATTGCAAATGCTATGTCAAGACGAGTCGCTATCATGGCATACATCAAACTACCCATTATAGATGCATAAGGAATGTTGGCCATCTCGGCCTTTAGCTTTTCGGACTTTGGGCAATCTAATTGACTAACCTTCACATGAGAAGGTAAAGGACAGCCAATAGGTCTAACATCTTACCTATGAAATTGCTCAAGAACCTTTTGGATATACTTTGTATGCGAGGATAAGTAAAGGAGACCTTTAGAGTGATTTATTGTGATGTGCATCCCAAGAATATGTGAGGCATGTCCCATGTCCTTCATCTCAAAGCTCTTCTTGAGTTGATTTTTCAAGGCATGAGCACTTCCAACAATTTATAAATCATAAACATAGAGTATCAAAAACGTAAGGTTGCCTTCTTTGTGTATAAACACTAATCCATATTACCACATGCATATCCCTGGGAATACATGAAAGCATTGAACTTGCGGTACCATTACTTAGGTGTCTGAATAAGCCATAAAGGCTCTTTGTCAACTTGCACATGAGGTGTTTCCTACCTGTTTTCTCGATGCCCTTAGGTTACTGCATATAAATCTCATGATGCAAGTCCCCATGTAAGAAAGTCGTCTTAACATCCATCTAATAGAGGTCTAGATCGAGCTACACAACCAAAGCCAAAACCAAGTGTAGGGTAGTCATCTTGACAATAGGAGAGAATACTTCATCAAAGTCAACGGCATGCTCCTACTTAAAACCCTTAGCAACCAATCTGGCCTTATAGGCTACTTGGGGCATCCAAGGGTACTTTTCAACTTGTACACTGACCTGCATGGCAAAGCACGCTTTTCACTAGGCAAAGGAATCAAATCCCACATATGATTTTTCACTAGTGAGTCATGTTCTGACTACATGGCCCTCTCCCAAGAGTGACTATCACTTCTACGCATAGCCTCATTATAGGCAAGAGGCTCACTAGCGTCTATCACCATAATATAATACAGAGAAGGTGCAAACCGATCAAGCTAACACCTACCTCTAGTAGACCGTCACAAAATAGGCTTTGTGGCATGTACATCCTGTCTAATATCAAGGTCTTGGGCCACAAGAGTATCAATTGTTGCAGGTTGTCTAGCTTGCTATATAATAACAGGAGGCTCCTCATGAAATATCACCCTATGTACTTCAATGACCTGCTCAGGCTACTTATGCATTTTCTTCTCATGGAAAACAACATCATGGCTATAGATGACCTTTCAAGCCTATGGATACCAAAGGCGATAGCTTATCTTGGCTACATTTCCATTACCAAGAAAGATACATTTCATGGACTTAGGATCTAGCTTATTGCTTTTGTCCTTGGGAACATGGCAGAAAGCCTCATAAAAAAGGCTACACAAATGAGCATATGATGGAGGTCTTCTAGACCATACCTTGTTTGCAACTTGATAGTCAAGACTAGTACATGGGAATTGATTAATCAAATGTACGATAATAGTAATTGCCTCAATCCAAAAGTGCTACAATGAGCCTACTTGGTTAAGCATACTACAAACTTGCTCCTGAATTGTTATATGCATGCATGTAGTCGTACAATTTTGGAGTGGGCTATACAAGGTGGTCAACACATGCTTAATACCCCTCTCATTACAAAACTACTCAAAGGCTTTAGAGACATACTCTCCCCCATTGTTAGAACATAGGCATTTTAGCCTATACCCATACTAGTTCTTAACAAAAGCAAGCCAATGGTGAAATGTAGCCAAGACTTTTGATTTCTGCTTTATGAGGTATGCCCAGACCTTACACAAGTAATAATCCATGAAAGTAATGAAATACTTTACGCCACCTAAAGACTTGCAGGGCATAGATCCATAAACATCAAAATGAACAAGAGCCAGAGATTCACCCATGCATGTAATACCAGACTTCTCGGCACATTACAAGTCTACTTGCCATAAAGATAATGATCACAAGAATCAAAACACTTATAGTCAAAGGGTAGAAGATACTACAAATGAGTAAGTATTTTTATTCCCTTTAATTACATATACCTAAGGTGGTGATGCCATAACAATACATGTGGTAACATAGCCATTGCCAAAACGTGGTCAAACCTAGATACAAGTAAGGGATAAAGAGTGCCAAACTTGACACCTCATTCCAAGACAAGATTCCCACTGGTAAGCTTCCATGAGGAATCACCAAAAGAGACAGCATAACCTACATCATCCAACTATCCAACTGAAAGTAGGCTTTTAGTCAAAGATGGAACATGGCTTACATCATGTAAAGTAAACATATTGCCTGAGGGAAACTACATCTAGACATATCCAATGCCAACAATATCCAAGGCCAAGTCTTACCCAATTTAACAAATCCTATCATGTTGTGATAGGAATGGAACCACTCGATGAGCGGGTGACATGAAATGAAGCCTTGGAATCAAGCAGCCAACATTGAGCATAAGTAGATGAGGCATCAGTTAACTACCAAGTATCAAGAGAAAAAGCTACAAGTATATAGTCATCATCAAAATCAATCTACACGACATTAATCTCTTCAATCTTGACATTGGACTTGTTAGGGACAATGCTAAGATCGTCATTTTTTCTTGCACTTTATCATTTTCCTTTTCTTCACACTTGTTAGCATGCATTTTATGGCATTGTGGTTAAATATGACCTAATTCCCACAATAGTGGCAGGTCAATGCGGAGTTACGGCCATAGAACTATTGGGGTAAAAGGCCCTTGGACCTGCCCATGTACAGTGACCGCTCATATTCTTTATTCATATATATATATATATGAAAGTGCAATAAGGCTGTCATAACATTGTTGACATCACCTACATTGTGTGTGCTCTTCTCTCCCGCGTCTCCTGCATCCCTTTCAACTGGTATCAGAGCCACTCCTTTGCGAGCTCTTCCCGGCATCTACATGAGGTATGAGATCTTGTTCTCTCTCATTCTTCAGTCCACAGAGGTACATCAGGGTTTACAGGTTGGGGCAGCCAGTGATGAGCTTCCCCCTTGAAGCTTGAAGCTTCCCGCCTTGCTTAGCTTATTGAGGCTTTGTTTGGGCCTTCATTGGCACCTATTAATCCCCCTTGTGGCTCCCTTGAGCCCCCCTTCAAGACAGTTCGTGCCATTTTTTGGCAGGCCCTGGACAGCACGCAATCATTCTCCAACTCCCCCACCCACTTGGCTACTCATTGGCACTTGATCTTGGTCCATTGGAGCCCCCGACACTTGGCATTTGATCTTGGCACTTGGAATTTTACTTGGGCATTGATTTGTGGGCTAATTTACTCCAGTCCAGGACTGTTCACGGCAGTTTACAACAGTACTACATTAGCATTTTATGTTTGGGCCACATTGGCATTGACATTGGTCACCCGGTTGGTCCCGAATGCTCCCCGAATGATGTGGGAATGTATGTCTATCATGTGAGATGGTTTTGGAGCTGATCTTGCTCAGCCATTGACTGTTTTACATAGTCTACAGGCAGCCTAAAACAGGATAGCCCCCTGTCATTACATTTTATGCTCATGCTACATGGTCGTTTGATGCCCGATTATGTCCGGTTGGTGCCTACATGTTTGGGAATGAATGCCTATGAGTTGGCACTTGATTTGAGCTTGGTTTGAGCATTATTTTACTCAGTTTTGGACTGTTATTTGCTACTAGAAACTTCAGGGATGAAGCTATTTATGCTATAGTTGGGTTATGCCTATTGGTCACGGGGTGCTCTCGGCTACTCAATATGATGTCATGATGTATTTGGACTATGCCACATGCCTTGTTTATGCTCCAGAATGCTTTTGAGCTGAGATTAGAGCTTGATTTGGGTTTGATTGTCACTTCTTTGCAGCTGGCATTTCATCTATGACATGGTTTATGCCTAGGCTACCCAGTACGGGTTATGATATCTTGGTGAATGCTTTATGCTTTGGCTATGGATGGTAGTTGTTTGAGATCATCTCGACATTCATTTGAGTATTCCCTTGAGCAGTTGGACATTGAAATGGCTTTTTCCATTACAACTTGGCTTTTTTTGTTACAACCTTGGATGCTATATGGGATTTGATGCTTTGATTATGGATCTTGGCTATTACTTGGATGCATTTACAGATATTGAGCTGTGAACTGCTCCCTTGTTTTGGCAGTTGCCTATTGAGCTGTGATTGCTCGTTTGCATTTAATATGCGGGATACTTACTGATTAGTGGACTTGGATAGTGCGTGGGATTTACAGTTATGGCCGTCTTGCTTCTCTGTTGTATGGCATCTATGCTATTTTGGCTGCTATTGCCCGTGTATGTCACGGAGCAGTTGATCTTTATGGCTGCCCGTGTATGCACATGGTCTGCTGCTATGTATTTTACAAAGCCTCTTACCTGGATGCTTTTACATAGATATTTGGGCTTTTATTGGAGCTTGATTCTTGCAGGTTTATTTGCCACCTGTCGTTCTTGGCTAGACATGTATGTCAATACATGGTATGAGACACTGCAAAGTTATGTATACTCCTATGTTTCGAGGATGCTTATGCATTTATGGCCTCGAGCCATGCTTACGCTTTTATGGCTAGGAGCTACAGTGGTTGGATATGTCATGCTTTTGTCTGCTAGGCTTGTCCGTGTGGGAGCTTTTGCATTTGTGGTTGATGCCCTTGTGTTCTCCCCTTCTGGTTTGGATGAGTCCACTTTGCAGTATGCTATGACAACTTCCAGCTCTTCTAGTCCTACAGACAATCCTCTTGATGAGCCTGTTCTCTTTAATGAGAGTTCCCCTGATTCTTTGAGCTCCTTGGATGTATTGGACAGCCCTACTCATGCTATTATAGAGCAGTTGTCCTCTTCTACAGGTTTTACAGGTTCCGTTTGCTTTCATTGTGGAAAGACAGGGCATGTGAAGCATAAATGCTTCAAGTGGATTAGAGAGCAGAAAAGATTGTGCCGCACTAGACATGAGAGCAGAGTTAGTGATACAGTAGGTGAGACCACTGTTGATAGTGGTATGGTGCATGTAGTTACCCATGATAATGGAGCTGAGCCTAAACTCCTGGCATCGTGTTACCCTGCAGATTGCTTGCTCGATGATACGGCCTATACCTTTGATTGGCTTTTAGACAGTATGGCATCTTGTCATGTTACTTCGCATAGAGCTTGGTTCTCTTCTTACAAGGAGGTTGACGGATGTATTTCTTTGGGGCTTGAGCAGGATTGTCATGTTACTGGTACATGGGATATACACTTTGCTTTGCCAAATGGGTCTTCTCTTATGCTCTGTGATGTCTTGCATATACCTACGCTCAGTAAGAGCCTGATCTCTGTCAGTCAGTTGCATGGTGCAAGATATTATGCCTCTTTTGGGGATACTTCATAGAAAATCTATTGTGGTTGCTTGGTATTGGCCAAAGGTGCTAGATATGGCAGTGATTATGTAGTGCATGTCTCTCATGTGGGAGATTCTATGGTTGCAGTTACACCGATACCACATGCATTGTTATGGCATTGTTGCTAGGCCATGTATGACACACTAAGATGGATGCTTTATGTGATATGGGCTTATTGCTTGCTCTTCCCCATGCTACTTGCCCTCATTGTACTCATGGTCCGTGTAGAGCCTCTTTGGCTTATGGTGATCGTGTGAGGCATGCTCCTCTAGATCTAGTCCATGTTGTAGTATATTTACCTATGCCTTCCCAATCACTTGGTGGAGCGTCGTATTTTGTGACCTTCATGGATCATGCTACCCACCATGTTTGGGCTTACCCTTTGGTACGGATTAAGGATGCTATTACTATGCTTGATAGGTTTATGGATTCTGTTGGTAGCAGGCCTAGATGCTTGTAGATGGATTATGAGAGTCATGATATCACTCCCAGCTTACGGATCTCTTGTCAGCAATATGGCATTGATTTCTTATGCCCACGGTATTATGGGATTGCTCGTGGCATGTGCCTGACTTTACAGGCAAAGGTTGCTTCTATGCTTACCACAGCTAGGTTGTCTTATGGCTTTTGGACTGAAGTCCTTATGACAATAGTCTACTTAGTTAATCGAACGTCGTGTTTCTCTTTGGATGTTATTACTCTACATGAGGCATGGAGTGGCACGAGACCCTCCTATGATCACTTGAGGATGTTTGGCTGCCATGCATATGTCTGTATGCCACATGAGCTTATGTCACGCAGATGCATACTCCTTGGTTATAGAGATGGTGACTTTACGACTTACATGTTTTGGGATTTAGATGCCCAGCAGGTTCTAGCAGTCGTCATGCTGTCTTTTATGAGACGCAGACACCTCTCGGACATCTTGATGCATGTTCAGTGTGCTTTATGGCTAATTCTACAGCCGTATGTGAGTCTTCCGCGTTGCTGAGGCCGCATACTGTCTTGAGACCCCGTTTGACATGTGTCCGGGATGCTGGCCCTCTTTCGATAATTGACCTTGGAGAGTCTATATGCTCTCCGCTGTCTTTTATGCGCTGCGTTGATGGTATGCACCACTCTGATGCTTTACAACAGTGCACTTATGAGTTGTGTTGCTTGCTTCGTGGGAAGCAATAATGGATTGCTCTATTGTCTAGAGCTATGGGATCGCTTATTTCCTGGATGTCATGGACTCAAAGATGCTTGACTCTTCTTGTGAGGAGGTTCCTACCACTTATTGCACAACTCGTTTTCCGATTGGGCGTTGGGTGAGATGTCATGATTCCTCACCCTGTCTCTTTTCTTTTGTTTTGTTTTTTCACTCCCTAGCCCATTTGCCTTTTAGTGGGAGGTTGTTGGGGTAAAAGGCCCTTGGGCCTGCCCGTGTACAATGACCACCCATATTCTTTATTCACATATATATATATATATATATATATTATATGTATGTATGTATGTATGTATGAAAGTGCAATAAGGTTATCATAACATTGTTGACAACACCTACATTGTGTGTGCTCTTCTCTCCCGCGTCTCCTGCATCCCTTTCAAGAACTTATGATGAGACTGTCCATATGACTTAGAATGAGACTTTTGAGAGTCTCTCCATGGCAGTCATTATCGCTCCTACCATTATTGCCTGTAATTGTCAAAGAATGAAAGGTGCGAAAAGCATTGACATTCTTTCTATTAGCCTCTTTATTCAAGAGCACACCATCTACGTCCTACAATTTTAGCCCATCAGCAAGCAAATTTGCACATATAGCAATATGGAATGTGTCCCATGACGGAAGCAATGTAACTACTAAGAACAAGGGAGGAAAATTGTCCTTAAAGTTAATTCCCACGCAAAGATAAGTGGCTGAAAATAGAATGAAACTTATTCAAGTGGACAGATATGGAGGTCCTCTCCTTCATACAAAGGTCCATGAGTTGCTTCAACCAATACATCTAAGAGGTAGGGCTTTGCTTGTCATAAACATTGCAAATCTTATCCCATAACTCCCATGCAAGCTATTTATCATAGACAACATTATAGTAGACATGCTTAGAGAGTAATAAAATGATTATAAATTTACATAACTCATCCAATTTAGCCCAATCCTCTGTATCAAAGCATTTGGGCTTTATACCCTCATGTCTCAATGGCATAATCTGCAATTTTTGCACTAGAACTTACCCTATTTATGCCTTCCAAAATTTGTAATTTATGCCATCCAACTTCTCGATGTTAAAGATAGCAATGTCATTTGACCCACCAGTCATAATGCAAAATATAAAAGCACAATCTTAGACAAACAAGCTACTATAAATGACAATAAAACATCCACAAAATCATAGCCAAATCAAGGGCTAAGCAAGAGAAATTGCTAGAAGGA
The DNA here is from genome assembly GCF_053477565.2 of Lygodium microphyllum. Lineage (NCBI taxonomy): Eukaryota > Viridiplantae > Streptophyta > Polypodiopsida > Schizaeales > Lygodiaceae > Lygodium > Lygodium microphyllum. Next base: position 100,671,958 of record NC_141149.1, on the reverse strand, counting down.
TAAGTTGTCCACTAACTGTAATCAAGTAACTATCAAATCCAAGTGCCTATCCTCAAATAGAATACATAAAACTAAAATGACAGGCTACTATAATAAATTATAATACACCAATAACCACGGATGAGAAACCAAGAAATAAAGACTAGGAACAATCGACAGCACTGAAGGCTGTCACAAGTACAATGTGTCAGTAACCATACATGCGGTAGATAGAGACATCATGTATATAAGAGATTTGAGGGTAAAGAGAGGAGAGTTGCCAAATGCATAACCCACTGAGCATAAATATCACTAACAATACATTGACAGACATAAGTGTTAGGTCCAAAGTAAGTGATTAAATCAGGCCACTATAGGGTAATTGTGTCCAATACATATCAAGAGAGCATATACATGGAGCAAGTGTCCCACACTCTCGGTGAAAGTGAGCTCAAGCTCAACTGGATAAATCCAAATCTCTATGTAACATCTAAAGTAGCACAAATAACTCCTAGTGGAACAAAATTGAATGTCAAATGAGCAATGCAAGCCTAAAACATCAAGTACATGACATTCGAGTATCCAAGATACATGAACCATAAGTCGAGAGCATAAAATCCAATAGATTCTTTAAGCATGTAACTACATAAGTCACTAAAGTAACCAAGGTATGTAACCATCGCCAAGATTGATGTAACAAAGTTCAAATATCAGCTCAAAAGCATGCCATAGCATATCAAGAAGTATACATAACAGCCGAAGTAGCGGTATATCCACTGAGTATCCCGTAAAACATCAATGAGCATTAGGCATAAGCTTTTCACTAATAAATGCTTGTTGCCTTATTAATACAACATTGAAATGACAATGAAATTTGAGCTATTTCAAGCTTAGATCAATCTCAAAAGCATAACCATACCATCCAACCACCAAAATAGCATCCTTGAAGCATTAAACATGCATTATGGAGTTTACTATTTGTTTTTAAACTAGAACTATTCTGTTTTGTGTGAAATAGAGAATAGAATACTACATAGAATCAACTCTCTGAGTACCCAAATCTGTAGCTCTCATTGCTTTCCTTGTTTTTAGCTATAGAACGTCTAAATCCGATACCATATACAAAAGTTATGGCCAAAATATGATAATGCTATCAAGCTGCCATAGCTATCCACAATTTCTACAACATGCTTTGTATCTAATCAAAATGGATAAAATGGTTGCTCCTCATCAGTTCAATAAGCACTCAACAAGGCTCAACTAAGCCTTGGAAAGCTCCTCAACAAGTGTAGAGCAAGTTGGAACAAGTCAAGAGAAGGAAAGACTCAATGCATACCTTGAGAGGAAGAAACAATGGCTACCATGAAATCTTGAGTTAAAGCTTTGAATTTGGGTTGAAGCAAAGGATGAAGAAGCTCCTCGAATGGTTATCTCTAATACCAATTGAAAGGTAGATCCCCAATGAAAGCACATAAGCGAAACTAAGAGTAAAGCAAGAGCTATGGCAGATAGAGCAAGAGAGCAAGAGAGAGAGACACCATATGTGTAAACTCCAACAATCACAATGTGTGACCGGCCTTCCCTTATTCAAATGTCACTGTGAAAGAATAAACAATGAAGTAATAGTGATGGGTGCTTGCCACCTGTGATTTACAAGTGTGTAGGTATCATCAATGTAATGAATACATAGGCGGTTAGGCACATGTGCCTTTACCCCCAACACATAAGAGATATCCAAGCAACAATGAGATCTACCAAGTTGCAACCAACTTACTTCTCATGAATAGTGAAGCTCATTACGTATCAAATAAAAATCAGTCCACAGTGATCAATAACTAGAAAAATAGTGTCTATATAAACCAATGAGCATATAGAGGGATCCCATAGGCTCCAAAGAGGCTAAGTTCTATAATAAAAATTGAAAGAGTTCCCACTAGAGGCAAACTAGAATATTCGAGAGGGGAGCATTTAAATGACATAAATATCCAAGCCTATAGATAGAAGTTCACTGACTAATGCAACCTCTACTAAATATAAAAACGAAAGCTCAAGCTCAAAGATGAGCATATTCAACATAACCAATAGCGATAAGCATGCATATAATTCAAAGGCATTCTCGAGTGACTCCAAATGTCACAACGTGTGACCTAACTTCCCTTTATTATTCCATAATAAAGAATAAAGATTAAAGATGACACTGATGGGTGATCTCCACTTGCACTATACAGATGTGCAGACACTAAGTATAAGATAAATATAGGCAGTTATGCATCAGTGACCTTTAACCACCCAACAATACAACCCTCCATTAACCCACAACATCAATGTGCTTCTTGTCTTCATCTTTTAACCTTTTGGCTTCAGTTGGATCACTAAGAATCCTATGGTTCTTTTCTCTCCAGGTGGAGTATAGTTCCTCTACCACTATATGGATATGACTCTTTTTATTTGTTGGAGCTTCATCTATGTATCTTGAAATGAAAAGTGAAACAAAGAAAGAACTATAGCGTTCAAACATATGTTTTTGAGTGAGTTCTAAGATAATGCAAATGTAAACATGATGGAAATTTTTACGCCTTAGCAAATCAATCAACTTGATAAGTTTATTGCCTTTAAGGATCCAATTGATGTAGCATGCTACTCTCAAATACACAAAAGGAGGAAACATGATAGCTAGAAAGAAAGGAGACAAAGCATTCAAAAGCATTTTCATACAAAAAATGCGTGCTCTAGGTACTAAAAACAATAACTTAGCAATTTTCTTGTCTATTACAATAACAATAGTGCCTCGAGCTTCTTCCAATGGTGTGTCATGAGAGAAAGAAAGACAAATGTTGAGAAGGCTTCTTATAATGCAAATGTGAGGAAGGAACAAAGAGAAATAACTTTTGAGTAGGAAAGAGAATAAGAAGAAGAGAAAAAAGTAAACAAAACAACAAAAGAATATATGGAAGGTAAAAATGAGAGATTTGAGAAAGTTAAGCTGAAAAATAAAAAGTGATTAGAATTTAAGTTAGCATCTAGTGGTCATAATCAAATTTCTTAGAAAATGGAATATTGTTTTTGAGGTCCTCATCACAATGATTGAGAATGGAGTCATTAAACACGAAAGTAAAGAGAAGAGTGATGACTAGTTCTTATCAATGGCCCATTTTGTCATTGCTAGACAAACTGAATAAAGCTAAAAATTAGCTTGTTTCTTTTTTGTGTTGATGGTATGCAGCATCAAACTCATCTCCCAATATATCCATCCTCTATGTTACTTTTTGTGCTTGTATCATTAGGGAAAGTATGAACTCAAAAAGGTCCTTTTAGCTTGGGAGTTAATGACTTCCCTGATTGCAAGAGATTTGAGGTGGAGCAACACAAGAGGAAGTGGTGTGCACATTTTACCCACTTCATTCTTAGACCTACCACTTATAAGCTTGTGCCCATGCGTCTCTTTTACCCCCTTTTACCATCTACTTCCCCCTTGGCCTGGCACTTTTCTTGCCCTCCCCTACGTCAAGTGGGTTCTACTAGGCATCCAAAAAAGGAGTCTAAAATTGGAAAATGTTCCCCTTCCCACTCCTTGTTTCTAGAAATGGCTTTTCTTTCCCCAAAACGTCTTTGTATGTCATATATAGTCAAGAAAATCATTGTTTTGGGTATATTTCTTCAAGAAATGCTTCCATCTTGGTCATTCTCTTGCCTCCAATCCACAAATCTTCACATCTAATCCCTCCTTCGATGATCACATAGTCATAGCCATGCAATGACGAAAATATTCTACACAATCCCTAGTTTCTCCCTTTCTTCCATCTCTATTTTTATCACATTTTTGAAGTCTTCTTACTTGCATTCCTCTCCTCCCAAAAAACATTCTTCTCAAATCCATTTCAAGGGCATCTAGATGTCAACAAACATGATCTCATTATTCTATCTCTCCTATCTATGTATACTACACAAAGGAAGGATGGAGCAATGTTCAAGAAGGATTCATGGGTTTACATACAACCTTTAGCAATTAGGGCCAAGATGGTAGCCTTGGGTTTCATGAGTCCATGACACAAAGGAGTTGAAATTACATCCTAGGACTACTCATTGATAAGTCTTCCCCTCAATTTGCAAGTTGTTGTTTTCATTTTCTTAGTTTTCCATTTATAGTTGAGGTTTTAATTCTACTCTCCTATAAAAAAATTTCCCTTCAAATATTGTCAAGGATCAACCTTTGAAAAGGTTGATTGTGACATATAAAGCTTTATATGCGAATGTAGCTGAGATCTTCTAGCTCGCAATATTTTCTTCTATAGATTTATGTATGCAATGTGCCTATATCAGTTAATTTATATGGTTTTCTTGAATTACTTCATTCTTCAACTCTCAAATTCTTGAAATGGCCCATTTTGAACAATTGCTTGCTTTGGACATTGAAGTTGAAGATCATACATGATATTCATAGTTCACTAAATTTTGGAAAAGCTTCAAGATCAGTGGACCTTTCATGGTCCATTTCATGCATATAGTGCCTATATCAGTGTTGAGACATTGCATATCTAAAGTATGAAAACAAACTGGTCCTTTTAATGTGTCATGATCCTTTGATGTGTTAAGATACAAATATATACGTTGCCACTAAGCCCATTCGAACTAATGCGTAAGGGTAATCGGACATGCAAAACTATAAAGCCGTGGATAGGGACCTATAGAGGTTCAATGTCTGCCACCTAGTTGTGAAACTACAAAGGACATGACCTATGTTTGAACTAGTTTATGCAATCAACCCATTGTTTCTTTTCTAGTGCCAGATGAAATCTCTAAGGTTTCATACAGACCTTCCCAACTTCAAACCATGCAAACTTGTAGAAGGGAAATATGGATGCTAAAATACCGTGATCCATCGCAAAGAATGCTACATCACCACTGATCTGGCCAATATCTCCTAATCCACTTATGAAATTCATGCAATGAACCATGTCTATATTCCAACTAATTCATTCCAATGTGAAATGAGAACGATGAAGATGCACAGGGGTAGGAGCTTCTCTTTCGAGAGTAGGAGAATGTAACAATGAGTACTACTCTTAAGGCCTTCTTCGTTGACGAGCCTCAGGATTATGGCAGGATGAGCTCCATAGCAGCAGCTTGCGGGAGTGCACGCCACCTCCGTTTGACAAGCCAAAGCTCTTGTGCTGCATTCAGGCAGGCGCCACCAGGAGTTTTTAGAGAGGAGCTCTGGGCTCTGAAGTACGGAAAGGCATGTTCCTTCACCATTGCCACACGCAAGATACAGCACACAGCTTGCAGCAAGCGCCTCGGCAGCCTCATTACCGCCGTCGCTTCCTCCTTCACCCCTGTCAAAGAGGAAACAATCGCTCTGCCCCTGGATTATTATCAGGTCCACAGCATTGTTTGTCATCATCGATATTGTCTCCGCTCTTCCTGGTTGTTGTGCACACTTTTTGTACCGTCAGAATGTATTATAGGGTGTCATGGACGAGACTGATGCAGTTTCAGTGAATATTGAGATTGCAAAATTGGCAAACAGAGTCGAAGCTGCAACGTCTGTTTTCTCATAATACCAAAATCAAGGCATTTGGAATCATGCAATTTGTCATGTTCACACAGTACCAAATGTGCTATGCATTGCTGGTTTTCTAAACTTAATTCATGGCAAGTGATGAAGCATGCTTTCCATACATTTCGCCTTATGACAGTAGTTAAACAATGAGATACACCTACATAATTGCTTACCATTCTGATATTTTATCAGCAACAACTCGCTGGTTCTGGTCCAGGGACTTGGCTCAAGAACATATGTTGGAGTCAGTTCTTTTAAATCTAGTCATGTTGGTAATGTGAAGATAAGTTTTATAATTGGCTAGGGCCTTTGAATTCTTCTAGCTTTTCTGTAGATGCAATACTGTGAGATTTTGCTCAGTTTATTAACATTCAAGGTCTTTACATAGTATGATGGAAAGTTGCAGTGAACTATTGAAGCCTAGATGGGTTGAAACTCAACCCGTTGGGTTGTTTCATACTGACACTTTCCGCTTGAGATACACAGTAAAATGCTTGGTCATTGATAGATTTTATGTGTTCTCTATAAAGCACCCATCTATCTGTACCTCACAAGAGAGCTTCGATGATTTATTAAGCGCCCTCGGATAGCTAGAGCCCCTTTTGTAAGGCAATACTTACATTCTTGCACAATACTAGGATGAATCTCTGCATATGGATTCACAAACTTTATGTGAATTTCGTAAGCTCAAGATTGTAAGTCAGAGTTTTGTCTTTTGTAGCATGCAAAGATCTTAATGGTCTCTTGTGTAGTTATCAGGTGCTTTTCATGCATTTAAGCCTTTTGAAAGACCTCAGTAGACTTTTTATTTGGTCTTCTCACACTCCTCATAGAGAAATTTGGAGCATCAGCATCCTTTCAAGAAAGCCTCCTCTAGAGTATATTTTTACTTGTGCCCATTAAAAAAAATCTCAGTTTCAATGAATCTTTTTTCAAGGAATCAGCTTCAGTATTCTGTTGGCCTGCTTAAGGGAATAAGTAATCATAGAAGAAGTTTTGGCTCTTGAACTCAAATTTAACTTTATGCATGGACTATTCATATTGACTACTGCAGATACTTGGGGCAGATACACACTTTTTGGCTGATGCAATTGTAAGAGCATATGATCAACTTGTGAACAATCCACCTGGAGAAGGGTTTAGCCAAAGTGCTCTAGTGGCTCGTCAAGAAATTTTAAGAGGAGCCTGTGAGACACTAGCAGATCCAAGTCTGCGTGGAGAATACAATGAGAGCCTTGCTGAGGATGAAGCTGGAACAGTCACGGTGGATGTCCCTTTTAGCAAGGTAGGTATAACTTTCTGCCAGATTGAGCAACTATGAAGGAATGAGCAGCATTAGTCAGGGGAAGTCTGGTATGTTACGATAGCTTGTATTAAACTGACTACCTGTCCGAATAGATGGTTTTAAAGCAACTTGTTTCCAGGTTCCTGGGGCACTGTGTTTGCTTCAAGAAGCTGGTGAAATGGAAGTCGTTTTGCAAGTTGGCCAGACTCTTTTGCAAGAACCACTATCCAAGTCCTTTCGCTGTGATATTGTGTTGGCTATGGCTTTGGCATATGTGGAGCTCTCTCGAGAAGCAGCAGCGGAATCACCACCCGCAATTGTGCAGAGTTGTGATATGTTAGAACGTGCTCTGAAGCTGCTTCAAGTAAGAGGCTTCAAACTGTTATATGCTGTTACTTTCATTCTGTTTCTTTGGTTTTGGGTTCTGTATTGTGTTTTTCTAGGTGAATAAATAAAATGTTCTTCCCAGTATTTGAATACTTTGACCATAGCGACATGTTTTTGGTGACAAATATAAGAAGTGCAACCATTAAACATCTCATATTCAAGAAGTCACGGAGATGTTATTCTGTTGGTTGCGGCTTCTGCCTGTTCTGAGATTAGGGAAATATGCTGGCATAGTTACCAAGGACAGGGAACGGGAATGGGAACGGGACCCCCTGGACGCCCAAAGTTAGGGAACGGGAACGGCATATATATATGTATATACATATATACATATATATACATATGTATATACATATATACATATATATACATATGTATATACATATATACATATATACATACATATATATATGTATATACATATGTATATATATGTATATATCTATATACATATATGTACACACACACACACACACACACACACACACACACATATATATATATATATATAGAGAGAGAGAGAGAGAGAGAGAGAGAGAGAGAGAGAGAGAGAGAGAGAATCAACTTTGAGAAGATCATGGTAATACGGTTATTTGTGCCTCTTGGTGGCATGTGCTTAACTCCTCGAGACCAATTAAGACAACCCGGTCTTTTCTCCTTTCTCATTTGATTGCATCCTGGCAGGAGATCTTACATTTTTCAGTTTGACGCTCTACTGAGATTCGCAAGGAGGCGAATTCACTGCAAGGAGAGGTCTTACAAAGATATGCATAGACTCGAGTTTAATCGGATGGCTCGTTTGGGGTTGCAGACAGTTTTTGATGGTGTTATTCTTGGGCAGTCCTGTCTTTACTCTTTTTGGCGTATTCGTCAACACTTTCGGGTCCGCCGTGGATATTGTGATATCTGGTCATCCATACAGGTCAGACTTCAGAGGTTCTCTCCTTTACGAGTGCTACAACCATTGTATCCATGGCGTGACTGGAAGTTTGTGATTCCAGTTGATTTTGAGAAGAGGTCTGCTAACCAGCTATACCATTAGATGGTGGAGGCCAAGAGATGCATCACTACAAAGGTGAATAAATTATGGCATATTAGGGACGGCAAAAAGAAGTGGCAAGAAAGATTCCTTCAGCTTTGGAAGTCTAAGGTTCCCTATCAGGGAAAAGTCTTCTTGTGGAGACTGCTGACTGGTGGTCTTCCAACTGGAGAGGTGCTGCGTGCTCGAAAGATCTCTGTTGGTCATTGTGTATTTTGCACTACATGTGATGAAACATTGCTTCAGTTTTTTGCCTCTTGTCCAGTAGCGCGACAGATTTGGTGTTTTATTTCTTGCGTCTGGCTCGTGGCGACTTATCTCTGGATAACAGCCCGGTCATGGATTATGGGAAAGTTGCCCTCCGTGCCTTCTTTGCATTCTGATTATTCTTGCCTATGAGACCAAAATGTTGCATACAAAATGTCTGCAAGATTTCAAAAGTCCCAGTGAAGCTAACGTTTATGCTATGTTGAACTAAATTGAGTAGGTACAAAATGATATCTAGACTAGATGCAATCTAGAGGTACTCCCAGTGCGGTGTGGAAGTGCTCTTGGAGTGTTCATCCTAGGATATCCCGCATGGGTGTCTAACATGAAGAGACTAAAGCGGCGGGGCAGGGCCCTCCGATGGCGGCGTAGTATCCCTTGTATCTTCGACATGTGTCTTCTGCGGGGATGGGGGCCGGCAGGGCGTGGGCGCTGAGCTTTGCCTCTCGCTGTGGCTATTTCTAAGGTGGTCCCCCAGGGTCGGGAGGCCGGTTGGGCTGGTGGGTGCTCGGTGGTGTGGAGGGTAGCTGGTATTTGGTAGAATTTGTTGAGTGTGGGTTGGTTGGTGGCTCCTTGTCTTTGCTCCATGGTTCGTAGGAGGTGGTCTCTGTGGCGTCATATTTCCAGTGGAAAGAGCCCCAGGCATCTCTGGTCTTTGAATTCCATCACCTTAGAGAGTGGTCCGAATCCTTCGCTGAATAGGCAGTGGAAGTGTCCCCGGATTTCGTAGTACACTGGGCATCTACAGATATAGTGTTCCTCTGTCTCTGGCTCGAGATGGCAGAGCTGACAGATTCGGTCTTCTGGGGGGAGGGGGTTGGCCCCGTATCTACCCGTTTCGACCTGTAGTTGGCCTCAATACTTGGTGTCCCTTGAGGTATTTCTTTAACTTATATTGCAAGTGAATGGAGTACAAGTGAGATCCTTCAACCTCCTCCACTAATGTGAGTGCCTTTTGTTGCTACAAATGATCAGTAAGCCTTCAAAACAAGTTGCCCCTTGATTTGCTAGGGGGTTGTCTTCACCCGTGCTCCTTGGGAAATAAATTAGCCCCAGATTCAATGCTGGATGGCAGGCCTCTTGAATCCTCAAGAATGATAATAAGAAGCCCAAGTGTCCACATTGTCGAAAGGATACTCATTTGGAGAAGTGTTAGTAGAAGTACCTCCATTTGAAGCCCAAGGAGGGGTCTAAGGATTCAAAGGCTCCCAAACTACCACTGAGTTCGTCTTCGTACATGTGTTTGAGGAGGAGAATACTGCTCTTGCTTCTTCCACCATGGAGAAGCCTTGGCTCTTGAACAACAGGGTTTCTTTCCATATGACCTATTGACAAGATTGGCTTCAGGACAGGCGTTCTAGAGGGAGATCTGTCACCTTTGGGGACAATTCTTCCGTACCCATTCATGGAGTGGGGACCATTCCCTTATTGTCGGATTGGTAATATTCTTTAGCCAAAGTTCTTTGTGTACTGGATTTGTGCTTTAACCTATTGTTTGTTCATGGTCTTATATAGCTAGGTATCTATGTCGTTTTTACCTAGGATGCAATGATTGTGGAGGATGCTTCTAGTGAAGTAGTTCTTTGGATAGGTACATAGGAGGGTGGGCTTTATATGCTCATAGCCCTTGCCACGAGAACTTCCCATGAGCTAGGATTGCTTTGGTATGTCCGATATGGGCACCTAAACTTTGATATTATCAAGCAGATGTCTTGGAAGAAGATAGTGGAGGGACTTCCCAATTTCCCTCCCATTCGCACTCTATCCTAGTTGTTTGAGGGGCAATTAGCATTGGCAACACCATCCACAAGTTGTTGGGAATAAAGGCCCTCGTGCCTTTAAATGTGCTCGGGTGTGAACACACCCTTAGCACTTGTACTTACATATATCTATCTATCTAAAAAAACCTAAAGAGGTACACTCGTCATTGTACCCACAAATTGTGCACACTCTCTACTCTGCTCTCTCTCACTCTCTCTGTCTCTCTGTGCCTAAGGAACAACGACTGTCTTGATCTTTGTGCCTCCCCGTCACTACAAACTGGTATCAAAGCTGCGGTTGAGGTGTTTGTACCTCTCAGAGTTCGAGCAGGACAGGCGAGCAGGTTGTGAGGTCGTTTTCTGACTTGACAAGCAGTCGTGAAGTAGTCAGTCGTCAGGCAACTGACGTGCTGCCAGTCGGACAAGTGACTGGTGGGAGCTGTAGCCGTGGCATCAGGCGGCACTTTCTCTGCAACGGGACCAAACGGGGCTTGTAAAGCAGCTGACGGGTGACCAGCGCAATGGGGACAGGGTGTCGGGCAGCAGCTGGCGAGCTGCACAAGCGACGGAACTGGTGGTGGCCTCCACACGCGACGGACCAGCTGATGAGACGGTGGCTTTGACGAACCACCAACAACGACTTGCACTGCGGGTCAACGGACCCGTCGTTCAATACTTTTTTTTTCCTTCAAAATTATTTTTCTTGAAGTTCCCCTACCGAGGGTTCACTCGTGGAGGCACACCTTCAACTTTTCGTGCAATCCAAGCCCAAAAATTTGGGGCTTTTTCCGAATTTGGGGATCTTAACGCAGAAATGGACAATCTGACTCAGAAATTGCAAAGTCGGTGCACACTTGCTCGGGAATTTTGGGGTTTTTTCACATTTTAGTGAAATTCTTTCAAATTCACTAAAATTAGTGCTCGGAGGACTCGGAAAATTTGGGGATTTGTCAAGATTTGGTGCGAGCAAGATGCAATAGTGATATCTGTCTCAAAAATTGCAGGAATTTGTGACATTTTGCCTCCGACATTTGGGGCTTTTCATGTGCATGCACAAATTGGGCTGAAATTTACCCAATTTCTTGACATTGATGCACATTGGACCCCATGCAATTTGAGGCTTTTGCAGTTTGGGCAAAATTTGTGCATCATTGGGTCATTTTATGTTCATCTAGGTTCAATTCCATGTAATTTGGACATCCAACACTTAGAAAATTTGGGGGTTTTGCTGAAATTGCTCTATTTTAGCAAAATTGGCCTGTTCTACGCATGACAGAGAAAATGCCGATGTGTGGTTGATGCTTTGAGCACAAAATTCTGGGGCTTTTGACCGTGCGTGTCAAATTTTATGCCCGTGGGTACATGTGCAACAGAAATTGCAGCTAAAATTTGGGATTTCTCATGTAATGTGATGTATATGCCCTTGGAACAGCTGTAATCAGTTGTGGAATGCTGTAGCACATGGTTTGGTGCTTCTGAAAATTTATTTACAGATCTGAAATCTTTGCTTCTACGTGGTCATTTATTACTGGTTGGTACTTATTTGTACGTTGGTCACTTGGGTGACATTTTGGGCCTGCATTTGCTGATTTTTTGGTCACATTTGGGCTGAAAATCATGGCTGGCAGCAGTGACAGCAGTAATCTCATGCACATAAAGAAGCTTGAAGGAGCACATAACTTTGCAGTTTGGCAAAAACAATGCTACAATATCCTGTTGCAAAAGGAGCAGGCAAAGCCGATTAAAACCAGAGGGGCAAAGCCCCCGCGGACATGGAATAGGATAATTGGGATGAGTTAAATGAGCTTGCATGCTCAACCATCGAGCTATCGATTTATGATGCCTTGTTGTTTAACATTGAAGGTTTGGATTCTGCATATCTATATGGACTAGACTGGAAGAACTGTATGCACAGAAGAGTGTTGCAAGCAAAGTGTATTGGCTGAAAAAGCTTATGGATTTGCGTATAAAAGAGGGTACAGCAATGTCTACTCACTTGAGTGATTTTAACTCTATTTTCAACCAGTTGGTTGCCTTGAAGTTCTTGATTGATGAAGAATTTAAGGCTACATTCTTGCTTTGCACTCTTCCAGAGAGTTGGGATACATCCAAGACTGCTATGAGCAATTCAAATGCGATTCTTTTGTATGCTGATGCAGAGAGTGCTCTACTCATGGAAGAGATGAATTGGCAGAACAATGCATCCAGTAAGTCTTCTAGTGCTTTGCATACTAGAGGCAGATCATAGCAGAAAGGGGAATCTGATAGCAAGGGACGCATTAAATCACTTGGCAAAGATGTTGAATGCTACCATTGTGGTAAGAAGGGTCACTTTAAACGTGATTGCTACAAATGGAAGAAAGAGAAAGGAAAGGGCAAGAAGACAAATGATAGCAAAGAAGAGAAGAAAGAGGGTCAACCCAAGAAGAGCAGTGTCAAAATTGAAGAGGTGAATGTGGTCACTCATGATAGTGAGGACAGTGGGAATGACGTACTTTTGGTCTCTTCACACTTTGGTGCATATGCTTTACTTGCAGATGCAGATGAGGACATGCATACTTGGATTCTCGATTTAGGTGCTTCCTTTCATGTCACCCCTCATCGAGAGTAGTTCTTTGCCTATACAGAGGGTTGACATGGTGTTATCCATCTTGGGGACAACTATGCGTGTGACATTGTAGGTGTTGGCAGTGTGCAGTTGCAGTTTCAACATGGCTCTGTCTTCACACTTTAGCATGTACGGCATGTATCTCAGCTCAAGAAGAGCTTGATTAGCACAGGGCAGCTAGATGATGATGGTTTTCATACCACCTTTGGTGATGGAAAATGGAAGATCTATAAGGGATCTAGAGTGATTGTCAGAGGTTGTAAAAGTGATACTTTGTATCCTCTCCAGATATCTAGTGTGAGTAATCATGTTGTTGCCGTGACCGAGCAGCCAAGCATTTCTTTGTGGCATGGCCGGTTGGGACATATGAGTCAAATAGAAATGAAAGTGCTTTCTCGTTTGGGTTACTTGTCTTGTCTTCTTTATGCTGATTTTGAGCATTGTGATCATTGTATTTATGGTAAACATACACAGACGTCTCACAAAAAGTCTTTTTCTTTGAAATCTTCTCCTCTAGAGTTAGTACATTCAGATGTATGTCAGAATAAATATTTTGTCACCTCTGTCGATGATGCTACACGAAGTTATGGGTTTATCCTATTTGTAGCAAGGATGAAGTGCTTGACAAGTTCAAAAAATTATTGGCATTGGTTGAAAATCAAATTGATAAGACACTCAAGTGTCTTTGCTTTGATAATGGTGGGGAATATGTGTCCAAGGCCTTTCAAGCATTTTGTGACAGCAAAGGGATAAAGAGAGAGCTCACTGCTCCTCAACAATCTAGCCAAATCTGGTGTTTTAACATTAGTTGAAGTTGGAATAAACCTAGCCATTTTGGTTAACCTATCCACAATCACCCACACAGAGTCGTGTCCCCTCTGTGTTCTGGGTAACGCAACAATAAAGTCCATGGAGATACTCTCCCATTTTCCCGAAGGAATCTCTAATGGGTGGAGAAGTCCTCCCATTTTCAATCTTTCAGCTTTATTATCTTGGCATTTATTACATTCGACCACATAGTCAAGGACGTCCTTATTCATTCCAGGCCAATAGAATTGCCTTTTAATAAGACTATAAGTCTTATTAACTCCTGGATGTCCTGCACTAGGGGTATCATGACACTCAAAGAGTATTTGGTGTCTTATTTCTTCATCTTTCGTGACACATACCCTATCCTTGTAGAGTAAATAACCATTAGCAATGGTAAAATTCTTCCACTTGAACTCCATTTGAGCAACCCCTAATGCTCCATTTCCTTGTTGAACATCCTGAGACGTTCCTTCCTCAGTGGAGGCTCTTCCATTTGGATCCCCATTTTCTATTGCTTCCCATATGTTGGAATATGTTGGATCAACTTGGCATTTCCCTTTTAAGGATTCAAGCAAATCGGAAGTGAACTGAGTAAAACTCAATTCATTTATGATGGGCATTCTGCTGAGTGCAACAACCACTATATTATACTTTCCTTTTCTATACCTTATCTCATAATCGAACTCTTGGAGGAGTTCAGCCCATTTGGCTTTACGCCATTGTAGATCTGGTTGGTCATTAAGCCACTTAATGCTTTCATGATCCGACAAGATTAAAAGTTTGGCACCGTACAGATAGTGCCTCCATTTCTTCATTGCATGTACTATTGCATACAACTCCCTCTCATAAACAAAATAATTCCGTTTTGCACGGTTTAATTTCTTGCTTTTAAAAGCAACTGGTCGACCTTCTTGTAATAAGACCGCGCCTACTGCCCTATCACTGGCATCAGCTTCAACCACGAATGGTTTATTGGGATCCACAATTAATAGTACTGGGGCTATAGCAATAGCTACCTTAAGTTTTTGAAAACTTTCATTTTGGTCTATTCCCCAATTAAAGCTCTTTCCTTTGCCTTTAAGTTGGTCTGTCATTGGAACAACTATCTTGGCATAATCTCGAATAAAATCTTCGATAAAATCCAGATAAACCTAGGAAGATCTGCAGCTCTTCCAGGTTCCTTGAAGATGGCCATTTAATAATTGCCCTTACTTTTTCTGGATCCATCTTGATTCCCTCATTCGAGATAATATGCCCCAAATATTTGACCTCTTGTGCGAAAAATTCACATTTAGTTTTCTTCGCATAAAGGGAATGGGTTCTTAACAATTGGAATATTAATCGTAAATGTTCCAGATGTTCTTTTCTTGATTTACTGAAGATCAAGATATCATCCAAGAAGACTACTACAAAGTGTTCTAGATAGGGCCGTAATACACTATTCATCAGCTTCATAAAAGTAGTTGGTGCATTAGTGAGGCCAAAAGGCATCACCAAAAAATCATAATGCCCATATCTAGTACGTATGCTGTCTTAGGAACATCGTGTGCCTTAATTCTTACTTGGTGATAGCCTGATCTTAAGTTTGTCTTTGTGAATAAATTTTCCCCTTGTAATTGATCAAAAAGATCCTCCATTCTGGGCATAGGAAATTTATTCTTCACCGTTATTTTATTAAGTGCTCTATAATCAACACAAAGTCGCATAGAACCATCTCTTTTCTTTACCAATAAAACTGGCAAAGCCCAAGGTCAATTGCTGGGTTGTATAAACCCTTTATCAAGGTAATCCTTAATTTGTCTTTCGACTTCTTGGTGCTGTGTTTCACTTAACTTATAAGGTGGTTTAGAAATAGGGTGTGTATCCCTATCTATGTCAATTGGGTGATTTACATCACCCCTATCTGGTGGAAGGCCACTTGGTAAATCAGAAGGAAACACATCTTTAAATTCATCTAACAAACCACTTAATTCATTACTTACATTCAACTCACAAACATAAGAAAATTGTTGCTTTATATTACAAAAAGTAAAAGTGTCCTGTATAGGAAGGGACCATAACATATATACCTCACAAGCTTCCTTCTTTATCAGCTTCTGAACTTCAATGGAACACATCAAAGGGTTATCAGATACTTCATGTTCACCTTGAATCACAAAAGTCTTACCATCCCTTTCAAATTCCAATGTATTATGATGATAACTGCGCTTTAAGGATGGTTCCAATCCCCATAGCCACTCCCTCCCTAAAGCAATATCGGCTCTCTCCATATTCATAATTTGGAAATCAAGCTTATCTTTATATCCTTGGATCTCGATTTCCAAATTGGATACCATTGTATCCCATATTTTATTATCCTGACCTTGCATTATATGAACAACATATTGATGCTCACTCTTTTGTTGGGAAAGTTTCAATTTTTTGACAAGTGCATAATTTATGAAATTGTGGGTGGCGAAGTCATCAATCATGACTCCAACCCTCTCTCCTGCTATCAATCCATGCACTCTAACTAAATCATGTGGCCCGAAAGTAGACTGCCACATAGAAGTTGACATACAACACCTGTGTTGTACATCCTTGTGCAAGACCTCTAAAGATTTATACTTTTCATGTCCCTTTAATTCCAGGGTCTGCACTACATGGATTTGTTTCTCTTTTCCCTTGCCCTTGTCCCTATCTCTTCCTTTATCTTCCCCCTTTTTCCTTTGAGGGTAATTCCAGGCAGCATAGTTAGGAGATAGGCAGTTGAAACACAAACTTTCTTTTTTGGCCTTATCAAAGTCATCTTGACTTAATGTTGGCCTTACATATTGTTTCCTTTCCAAGGGTTGTTTCTTACCCTTAAGGAATGGCATTTTCCTTTTAAATTTGCCTACAAATTTTGAGGCTTCAAATTCCTTAGTCTTGGGCTCCGTATCAGTGAGACTAGTGAGTGCACCTGGATGCGTATTATCTTCATTGATTAATGCAAATTTAATTGCCTCTTCAAGTGTCTTGGGTGAACTCCTTTTCACTTCCTTTTTACAGGCCTTATCTAGTCCCCTTATGAATCCTCTTGTCTTTTGAAATTCATCTATTCCTTCCAATTTGAGGATTATCTCACGATACTCCTCGAGATATGTCAGCAAAGGTTTTCCTTTTTGTCTGACATAATCCCAATCTTCCCAATTTCTTTCCATTTCATTTTCAGGAAGGAATTCTTTCAAAAAGACCGATTCAAATTGAGCCCAAGTTTCAGGTATTTTATTTGCCTCCTTTAAAGTTCTCCACCATTTATATGCCTTTGGCTCCAAGGTTAGACTGGCCTCCAACGCTTGGAGATGTGGTGGAGTACTCTTAAGTTTGTGTAAATTCTCCCATTTTTGGAGAAAATTAAAGATAGTGTCTTTATTTCTGTCTTTTTCCTCCTCGTGAAACTGAGGGGGTTTCATATCTTTTAACATTGGGTTATCCCTCAGCTTTTGGTGGGGTTCCCTAAGGTCTCGCATAGTCACATCTAGATCTTTTGATGAAGATGGAATATTTGAGGTTTCTATCTTACCTTTATCTCTTTCTAGTAATAAGGCTAATTGGGATTTTATTTCAGTAAGTTCTTGAGTTAGCAACTCCATTTGAACCCCCTGTGCTTGCACACGAGCAGTTAGATCATCAAATTGTTCTCGTGTAGCAAAAAATTCTTCCCATTGTTCTTCTTGTATTTCCGTTTCATGGAGATCCACCATAGGATGGTCCCCGGAACTAGAGCCTTCGGTTACCTCTCTTTCTCTTTCCCCTCCATTGATACACTGGAATTAGAAAGCAAATATAAGAAATTTGCATACAAGATGAGGTACTTCCTTGATTACAGTAATAGGGCAGATGTCGATGGCCTTTATAGCTTAGTGATAGCAAAAAGCGTGAGGAATAGTTCGACTTTCCTCCAATCTGTGTAGGTCGCGTGGGAATAAGGTCTGTCGGGCAGGAATACAGGATAAGGATGGGATTAAACAAACCCCCCCCCCCCCCCCCCCCCCCCCCCCCCCCCCCCCCGTATCAGTGAGACTAGTGAGTGCACCTGGATGCATATTATCTTCATTGATTAATGCAAATTTAATTGCCTCTTCAAGTGTCTTGGGTGAACTCCTTTTCACTTCCTTTTTACAGGCCTTATCTAGTCCCCTTATGAATCCTCTTGTCTTTTGAAATTTATCTATTCCTTCCAATTTGAGGATTATCTCACGATACTCCTCGAGATATGTCAGCAAAGGTCTTCCTTTTTGTCTGACATAATCCCAATCTTCCCAATTTCTTTCCATTTCATTTTCAGGAAGGAATTCTTTCAAAAAGACCGATTCAAATTGAGCCCAAGTTTCAGGTATTTTATTTGCCTCCTTTAAAGTTCTCCACCATTTATATGCCTTTGGTTCCAAGGTTAGACTGGCCTCCAACGCTTGGAGATGTGGTGGAGTACTCTTAAGTTTGTGTAAATTCTCCCATTTTTGGAGAAAATTAAAGATAGTGTCTTTATTTCTGTCTTTTTCCTCCTCGTGAAACTGAGGGGGTTTCATATCTTTTAACATTGGGTTATCCCTCAGCTTTTGGTGGGGTTCCCTAAGGTCTCGCATAGTCACATCTAGATCTTTTGATGAAGATGGAATATTTGAGGTTTCTATCTTACCTTTATCTCTTTCTAGTAATAAGGCTAATTGGGATTTTATTTCGGTAAGTTCTTGAGTTAGCAACTCCATTTGAACCCCCTGTGCTTGCACACGAGCAGTTAGATCATCAAATTGTTCTCGTGTAGCAAAAAATTCTTCCCATTGTTCTTCTTGTATTTCCGTTTCATGGAGATCCACCATAGGATGGTCCCCGGAACTAGAGCCTTCGGTTACCTCTCTTTCTCTTTCCCCTCCATTGATACACTGGAATTAGAAAGCAAATATAAGAAATTTGCATACAAGATGAGGTACTTCCTTGATTACAGTAATAGGGCAGATGTCGATGGCCTTTATAGCTTAGTGATAGCAAAAAGCGTGAGGAATAGTTCGACTTTCCTCCAATCTGTGTAGGTCGCGTGGGAATAAGGTCTGTCGGGCAGGAATACAGGATAAGGATGGGATTAAACAAAACCCCCTCCCCCCCCCCCCCCCCCCCCCCCCCCCCCAGGTCATGTATGAACTAACTGTGACCATTATTGTCACTTTAAGGCGGGATTTCACCCAATACGACTTGCACCGTCCCACCGTACTTGTTGGCGACGCCCGCACAGGTTCGAATCCCGTCATGGTTGCCAATCTCTCAGGCGACGCCAATCTGCAGCTGTCCGCGCCAATCCTGCAGCTGTCCATGTCAACACGGAAGCGTCAGACG
The DNA here is from genome assembly GCF_053477565.2 of Lygodium microphyllum. Classification (NCBI taxonomy): domain Eukaryota; kingdom Viridiplantae; phylum Streptophyta; class Polypodiopsida; order Schizaeales; family Lygodiaceae; genus Lygodium; species Lygodium microphyllum. Next base: position 100,652,911 of record NC_141149.1, on the reverse strand, counting down.
TTTCCACACACCGATACAGAAACGTCTGAGACGAGGACGAAAACGGGACGAAAACCCCTTCGACAGAACGTAGCTCGACAACTCTTTTCGAGAAGATGACGACTGATGTAACCCACTTTGATACCAGTATTAGGTGCCTGTCAATATTTGATGAGGGAGATTTTTGCTGAGTGTCCCCCTCTGTTATCCGTTATAAAAGCACGAGAGACTGTTCTCTGTTTCTCCTCCCAGCCACGTCTAGGAAGTACTGACTCGACCTCTCACTCCTCGTGTCTTTCGCCAGTCGTCTCCTTAAGGTGAGTTATACTATTTTTGCACTCACTCACTTCCTAGGCTCCCCTTGACCCCATTCGGGTGCCCAAGGCCCCCAGACAGACTTCTCTCACACTTATTCCCCAAAGTATTAAACCATAAATGTAACACTTGGAATGTACTGAGGAGTCAATATGAAATGCGAAACCAAACAAGGATTCAAAACTTGGAGAATCAACTAGCAGCGGAGAAGTTTGCTGAAGGAGAGAGAGCTGAAGCATTCATCACTCGGATTAAGAATCTGCGCGACCAGATGGCTGGTACTGGGATACAAAAGACTAGCAAGGAGCTAGCTCGGAGGTGTCTTCGGATTTGTCCACAAAAGTATGATGGACTAGTAATTGCCCTTAATACTCAGGTGAGACCTCAAGCTTTGAGTTTTGAGAAGTTTTGTGCATTATTGCTGGAGGAGGAGTTGAGGCTGAAAGCCCGAGAAGGAAGCAACAATGGAGAATTTGTATTCTCTGCGAATGCAAAAGGCAAAGTTGGTTCCTCCATAAAAAATGATGGTGACAAAAAGAAGAAGGGTGGTAAGAAGAAGTTTCAAGGAGAGTGCTTCTACTGCAAGAAGAAAGGACATGTAATCGCAGATTGTCGTGTCAAGAAGGTAGATGAAAAGAATGGTACCCTTAAAAGTAAAGGGAAAGAGACAGCCAATACGGCTGAAGCAAAGTTTGAGTTATTCATGGCGACCATTGAGGAGGTGTGCTCCTCGGTGCAAGAAGAATGTACCACTGACTCATGGGTGTTGGATAGTGAGGCCTTCCATCGCATGACCAATAAGAAAGGTCTATACAGTTCTATATAGCCTCTACAAGAATCCATTACTGTGATGGTTGGAAATGATGCAAAATGCCCTGCTGCGGGGGCATAGGTACTATTTCATTTATTGTTGCAAATGGTGATGTCAAAAAGCTTTCAAATGTGTTGTATGTTCCCGAAATTAGGAGAAATCTGTTATCAGTTGTTGTCATAACTGATCTTGGTCATGAAGTGAGATTCAAGAAGACAGGTGCAGAAATTCTTGACAGTGATGGCAAAGTTGTTGGCAAAGGAGAAAGAAGGAACAACCTATATGAGCTAAGTGCTCTTATAGCCACCGTTGGAGTGGCCACAAGTAAGCTTTGGCATGAAAGATTTGGATACATCGGATTTGCAGTGTTGAAGGAGATGTACAAGCAAGGTATGGTTGCTTAGCTACTTGCAATGACTGAATTAAAGGAACCATGTGAAGCTTGTATGATGGGCAAGCAACAAAGAAAGGCATTTCCACAAGAAAGCAAGAATAGAGCATAGGCTTCTCTAGAGTTGGTGCATGCTGACTTGTGCGGAAAGATGCCTACACGGGCCTTGGGGGGATCTTCTTATTTTATGTTGATTGTTGATGACTACAGTAGGAAGATGTGGGTGTACTTCCTTCGTGATAAGGCTCAAGCTTTTGGTAAGCTTAAAGAATGGCTAAAACTTGTTGAGAATGAAACAAGGAAAAGTGTGAAGAAATTTAGAATAGATGGTGGTGGTGAGTTCAACTCAAAGGAGTTTGAAGACTTTTGTAAGAGCAAAGGGATCAAGCGTCAATTGACGACGCCTCACACACCTCAACAGAAAGGTGTTGTGGAATGCAAGAATCACACCATTGTGGAGATGCCAAGATGCATGCTAAAGGGCAAGGGATTGCCTAACCATTTTTGGGCTGAAGCTGTTAATACTGCAGTCTATATTTTAAATCAGAGCTACACAAAGGCTCTCAAGGGAAAAACACCTCATGAGACTTACACAGGTAAGAAACCATCTGTCTCACACTTAAGAGTTTTTGGATGTGAATGTTATGTACATATTTCAGATGAGAAGAGAAACAAGTTACAACCTAAAAGCAGAAAATGTATCTTCTTGGGTTATAGTGATGAGCAGAAGGCTTACAAATTATATGACCAAGAGGCAAAGAAGATCATCGCGAGTCGTGATGTGGTGTTTAAGGAGCAACTACATACAGTGGAGGAGAAGAAGGCAAGTTCTTCCATTTTATCATCAAGCGAAGAAGTAGTCCACTATGAACCTGTCTTGAGAGCTGTCCCTATCCTTAAGGAGGAGAAAGCATGATCTTCAGATGATGAGGAAAAAGTTCATCAACCTGACATCACCCCACTGGAAAAGCCATTGCCGTGTTGGGTGAAGCTACTCTATGACCACAATAATCCTATGTCCACATCTATTGAGGAGAAGGTAGATGGACCAAGGAGGTCTCAGAGAATAGAGGAGCAAAGGAGGGCTTCTGCTCACATAGTCAATATGGCCTTGATGCCTGAGATTATGAGAGAAGTAAATGAGCCAACTGACTTAGAAGAAGCACTTTTAGATCCAACATGGAAGTCAGCCATGCAAGCCGAGTATGATAGCATAATGAAAAATGACACTTGGGAGCTAGTGGATCGGCCAGCAAACAGAAGGTTATTGGCACCAAGTGGATGTGGAAGGTAAAGTACAAGGCTGATGGTACCTTAGAAAAGTACAAAGCTAGACTGGTTGCACAAGGTTTTTCACAGGTTGAAGAGTTTGATTTTCAAGAATCATTTGCTCCAACTGCCAAAATGACCACTATTCGCACAATACTTGCAGTGGCCGCCCACAAGCAGTGGCCAGTTTACCAAATGGATGTTAAGTCAATGTTTTTAAATGGTGACCTCAAGGAGGAGGTGTACGTGACTCAGCCGCTAGGGTTTGAGGCCCCCCATTCTGAGAACAAAGTGTGTAGACTGAAGAAGGCATTGCATGGGCTGAAACAAGCCCCCAGAGCATGGTACCAGCGGATAGATAAGTTTTTTTTAAGCTTAAACTTCAAAAGATGTGCCTCAGATGCTAACTTGTATGTTTACAGGGATGGTGAAAAGTCTGTAGTGATTGTCCTATATGTGGAGGACCTTCTTATTACTGGTGACTATGAATATATGATCAACCAAACTCGAAAGGCTTTGAGTTCTGAGTTTGAAATGATAGACTAGGGCTTGCTGCACTATTGTTTGGGAATTGAAGTCTGGCAAGAGCCAGGGAAGATCTTTATCTCTCAGAAGAAGTATGCATGGGAGATCTTGAAGGCATTTAGCATGATTGAGTGCAAGGAGATAGCTACACCTATGGAGGTGAATTCAAAGTTATCCGTTGAGGATACATCATCACTGGCAGACATTGGGAGGTACAGGAGGATGGTCGGCAGTCTGATCTACTTATGTAACACCAGACTAGATATCAGTTTTGCTGTTGGTCTCTTGAGCAGGTTCTCAAACAAACCTCATGAGAGTCATTGAAAGGTTGGGATGCGGGTGCTCAGATACTTGAAGGAAACTCTTGACTATGGTATCACCTATAGTTCCGGAACTTCTCGTGGGGAATTGTGACTCAGATTCGGCAAGAGACAGTGATTCTAGGAAGTCAGTTTCTGGTTATTGTTTCTCTTTGGGTTCAGGAATTTTCTCTTGGATTAGTAAGAAACAACCAACAGTGGCATTGTCTTCTATTGAAGCAGAGTACAAGGTAGCTTGTTTTGCTGCATGTAAAGCAGTATGGTTGAGAAGGATCCTATGGCATATGAGAGTGCAGGATGAAGAACCAACTGTGCTGAGATGTGACAATCAGAGTTACATCGCCATTGCCAAAAATCCGGTGTTTCATGCGCGCACCAAACATATAGAGATCTAGTATCACTATGTGTGTGATTTGATGGAGGATGGGATAGTGGAACTGGTCTACTGTCCAATAGAGGAGAATGGGGCAGATATCTTCACCAAGGCACTTACGAAGGATCTGCTTCAAGTTCATCTTCAGAGACTCGGCATTGGGCCGAGGAGATAGTTCACATATGGGTGGACATTGAGGGGGAGTGTTAGATATGCTCAATGCCCCACCCTCATAAGGTGCGACCAATGATTCATGGTGCTCAAAGTTATAAGGCCCCCATTATGAGGAGAAGCCAAATGTGAGCCCGGATATTCGTTGAGTCATGACTTGTATATCAGATGAGGTCTATGTGACCGGATGGCAAAAAGGTGACCATTGTGGATCTAATCTTTGGGTTGGACTGAGTAGTTGAGCTGATAGCAACTCGAGGCACATTGCATCAAGTTGCGGGGTAAGGGAGGGCCCGACGATAAAGGAAATATTCCCTGGCCGACTAGTAGAGGCTCATATAGTAGGTTGGTCACGCCGATTTAACCGCCTTCACGGGCTATAAAAGCTAAACCCCTTAACAGCCATCGATTATCTATCTTTCGTCTAGTTAGAGTTGTTCAAGCTAGCCTTAAGCTCTTCACCTATCTTCTGTTTAGATCGCCATCCAAGCTTCACTGTGGAAGCACACGCGTGGACAGAGCCATCTCTGTATCAATTGTTTGGAGCTAAAGAAATTTTCTAATTCTTCTCTTATTTGTTGTGTACTCTCTATCTCTATCTCTTTCTCAGATTCTGTTCGCTGCGCCATGTAATTTTTACACGATGCTGTCTCATGCTGCATTACCCCATGGTTTTTAGGCAGAGGCTGTTATGACAACCGTACACTTAATTAATCAGTCACCAAACAGGTCTTTTGGGGGGGGGGGGGGGGATTTCCCCAAGAAGCGTGGTCGGGCAAGCCACCTTCATATGCTCACGTGAAAGTGTTTGGCTGTGAGGCTTTTGTGCACATTCGTAAAGAAAAAAGCAGCAAACTTGAGCCAAAGTCGTGTAAGAGAATGGTATCATAAATTTGATACATTTATGCAATCTCAGAGTTTCCATAGAAGTCAAGTGGATCACTGCTTGTACACTAAGTAGTAGATGGCAGCCTGATTATCTTGGTTTTGTATGTTGATGACATGCTAATTGCTAGCAGGGATACTCATGCCTTGGATACACTGAAGCAAAGTCTTCATGGCAGCATTGACATGAAGGATCTTGGTGATACAAATCACATTCTTGGTATGCAAATACTCAGAGATAGGTCAAAAGGATTGCTCTATCTATCTTAGTAAGAGTATATCTCCAAGGTTTTGCAGCGTTTCAATATGGAGGGGGGGGAACAATTGGGGTTCCATTGCCTCCATATGTGAAACTCAGTGTAGAGGACAGCCCTACATCTGATGATGAGAAGGCTGAAATGACCAAGATACCATATGCTTTAGTTGTTGGCAATTTGATGTATGCTATGGTTGCTACACGTCCTAACATTGCCTTTGCAGTGGGAGTGGTTAGCAGATACATGGCAAATGTTGGCAAAAAGCATTGGGATGCAGTGAAAGATATTATGAGATACCTCAAAGTCACAAAGGAGTCGTGCATTTGCTTTGGAAAGCAGAAGACATCTGTTGTTGGCTTTACAGATGTAGACTATGGTGGTCATGTGGATTGCAAAAAGTCCACTTCCGGGTATGCGTTTAGTTTCACAGGAGGAGCAGTCTCTTGGATCTCCAGGCTACAAAAGTGTGTTGCATTGTCTATTACAGAGACAGAGTATGTGGCTGCCATTGAGGCATGCAAGGAGGCATTATGGCTTTCACGTCTGGTGGGAGAGCTTGGTATCATGGAGTTACCTGTTCTCCATTGTGATAGTTAGAGTGCAATCATGCTAGCACGGAATCCTGTCTTTCATGGAAAGACAAAGCACATATAGGTGAAGTACCACTTCATTAGAGATGTACTTGACAGCAAGAGCATTGAGCTTGTCAAAGTGCATACAGGTGATAATCCTACAGATATTCTCACGAAGGGTCTTCTAGCAGAGCGGTTTGCTCATTGCTGACAGATGATGGGAGTTGGATAGATATATATATTTCAGCTTTGTACATACCTAGACTTAGCTAATTCTTTTCTCCTCTTAAGGCACATTGCTTTTAAGTGGGAGGTCGTTGGGAATAAAGGTCCTCGTGCCTTTAAATGTGCTCGGGTGTGAACACACCCTTAGCACTTGTACTTACATATATATATCTATCTAAAACAACCTAAAGAGGTATACTCCTCATTGTATCCACAAATTGTGCATACTCTCCACTCTGCTCTCTCACACTCTCTCTGTCTCTCCGCGCCTAAGGAACAACGATTGTCTTGATCTTTGTGCCTCCCTGTCACTACACAAGTTGCTACTCATAGGACTTTTAATCCGTTGGACTTGGTACACACTAACCTATGTAGTCCTATGTGCATGGCCTCCATTTGGGAAAGCGAAGTATTTGATGCTGATTGTTGACTTCAATTGTTATATTACATGTGTGGCCTTTTTTTGGAGCATAAAAGTGAGGCGTACTCCAACTTCTACGACTAGAACTCTTTCAAGGTCCAAGGCATTTGAGTAGACCACATTAGTGAGTTTTGTCCTAACCTTTTTTCTAAGTTTTGTAGGGATAATAGCATTCGGATGAAGTGCTCCCATCCGAACACACCATTTGAGAATGGTGTGGTGGAGCATGCCAACCTGACCATGCTGGACATGGTCATCGATGCTGGTGCATAGGGGTATTACAAGTATTGGAGGCTACTTGGTCTCCTTCGCAACAAGATGAGAGCTCACCATCATTTTGTAGTGGTATTGGCAACTTATGTAGGACTCGAGTGTTTCCCACTTTCTTTCTACCGCTATAAGCCCACGTAGATCAACCAAAGTGCAAACTTAATGGGATAGTTCACTCTGTGTGAACTGTGCCTTTATGTTAAAGATTCTTTAGGATTACGAGTCTACTACAGTTGATGAGGCTCTTGCACATGATATTTGCTGTTGTGCTATGTAGGAGGAGCACGATTCTATCGAGTGTAACCACACTTGAGAGTTGGTCCACGTCTAAAGAAGCGGGAAGGTAATTGGTGTGAAGTGGGTTTATAAGACCAAGTACCTTGCAGATGGATCCTTGGACAAGCATAAGGCTAGGCTTGTTGCCAAGGGATTTGCCCAACGGGCAAGGTTAGATTACTTAGAGACCTTTGCACCTATAGCTTGTTGAGCCATCTTGGCTCTTGCACAGCTCATCACCATTTGCTTGTCTTCTAGATGTATGTAAAGTCTGCCTTTCTAAATGGCGTCCTAGAGGAGGAGATCTATGTCTCTCAGTCTCTTGTTTTTTTTGTGTAGGGGAAGGAGGACCATGTTTACGGGTTGTTGAAGGCCCTTTATGGCTTGAAGCAAGCTTTTGGAGCTTGGTACCAACAAATTGATCAATTCTTCTTACAAAGTGGCTTCCATTGAGCAAATCATGACCCAACCTTTATTATAAGGTTGAGGGTGAGAAGTGTATGCTTGTCATCTTGTATGTGGATGACTTGATTATCACAAGGAGTGACTCAAAGGAGGTTGATTGGACTCTAGAGAACTTGAGACAGGAGTTCGACATGATGGATCTAGGGATCCTATACTTATTCCTTGGCTTGGAGATCTACCAGATGGCACATGGCATTTTCATATCTCAACATAGGTACATCTCCAAGTTACTTTTAGAGTTTAGTATGGCCAAGTGTCGGCGTATTTCTTGCCCTATCGACCCGAAGTCCATACTTTTGGTGACGGGAGATCCCCTTCCAAATGCTACCCATAGAAGTGCCTTGTTGGTTCATTGATTTGGCTTATTGACACTCGGTTGGACATTTTCTTTGTAGTAGCATTGCTGTCTTTTTTTATGAAGACTCCTACTTAGGCTGACTGTAGAGCCGCTTTGCACATTTTGCACTATTTACAAGAAACTTGATCCTATGGGATTATGTACGGAGAGTGGGCTACTCTTTTTCGATGGAGTGACTTAGATTGGGTAGATGTGGATTCAAGACATTCCACTATAGGTTATGCTTTGTCCCTTGGATTGGGAGTTCTCTTATAGAGCAATAAGAAGTGGCCTATTGTGGCACTTTCTTTTATAGAGGTTGAGTACGGTGTCCTTTGTTCCACAGCTATGGAGGCAATTTGGCTCCGTTAGATAATGGTAGAGATAGGCTTTTCGCAGATAGGTCCCACTTAGCTGCGCATCGATAACCAAAGTGTCTTAGCTTTGGCAAAGAACCATGTGTTTCATGCTCACAAGAAATACATTGAGGTTCACTATCATTATGTATGGGAGTGGATTGTGGATTCCGAGTTAGCAATGGTCTATAGTCCTACAACAAACAATGTGGTGGATCTCTTTACAAAGCCTTTACTCAAGGCTCATATTCTTACAACCAACAACCTCCCACTTAAAGGCCTGAAGTGGTACCTTTAAGCTAACCAACTCCCACTAATTGGATGCAATGCTTATGTTGAGTCTTTGCAAGACTCTTAGTGAGAACATTTGCAGGGTTATCTTGGGTTTTGATCTTAGTCAGTGTGACAAGACCACCTTCCAAGACCTGTCGTATAAAGTGGTATCGAACATCTATGTGTTTGGTACGAGCATGGAACATAGCATTCATAGCCAGACACATGGCACTTTGGCTATTACAACCAAGCACTGGAGTACGTGAAGAAAGATCAAAGTCCTTGACTAGACGGCCAAGCCAAATAGCTTCCTTAGAAGCTTCTGCGGCTGAAATATATTCAGTCTCAGTAGTACTTAGTGCCACAATTTTCTGCAACCTTGAATACCAAGAGATAGCCCCACCAGCCAAAGTAAAGACATACCCACTGGTAGATTTCCTAGTGTCAAGATCTCTTGCCATGTGCGAATCACAGAATCCTTGCAACTCTAGTATGCCCTTTCCATAGCATATACACTTCTTTGGTGTACCTTTTAAGTATCTGAAAATATATTTCACTGCTTTCCAATGTGGCTTGCCAGGGCTAGACATGAATCTGCTAACAAGTGCCACTGCGTGAGCAATGTCAGGGCGAGTTGCAACCATAGCATAAATCAAAGATCCACAAGCTTGTGCATTAGGTATGCCCTTCATAGCACTAGCAGCAGCATTATCCTTTTGGCAATCGGCTTTGCTAAGCTTTGTATGTGGCGGTAAAGGCATACCAAGAAGCTTAGCATCAGCCATATTAAACATGTCAAGTACCTTACTAATGTACTTGTCTTGTGAGAGAAACAATAAGTGCTACTCTCTATCTCTTTTAATGCGCATGTCCAAAATGTGTTCAGTTGCCCCTAAATCTTTCATAGAGAAGGCTGAACTTAGCTACCTTTTAAGAGCATTCAAAGTACTCTTATGCTTTCCTGCAATCAGCATGTTATCCACATATAAGACCAGCACAATAAGACTTCCATCATTAGCCTTTTTAGTGTATAAGTAGTGATTTGCATGATTGCGTTTAAATTCATGGTTGAGCATGAAGGTGTTGAACTTTTTGTACCATGTCTAGGGGCTTGTTTCAACCCATATAAGCTGCATTTCAGCTTACAAACTAAATGCTCTTTCCGTGGGATGGCAAAGCCTTTTGGCTATTTCATGTACAGCTCTTGATCCAAATCACCATGTAGAAAAGTAATCTTCACATCCATATGATCCAACTCTAAATCCAAGGATGTGGTGAGAATAAACAAAACATGGAATGTAGTCATCTTTACCACTGGTGAAAAACCCTCTAGAAGTCTATACCTTTCTTTTGTGTATAGCCCTTAGCAACCAACCGTGCCTTGTACTTGGCCTTCCCATAAATACATTTAACTTTGCAAACTCATTTGTTAGGGATAGCTTTCTTATCCTTAGGCAAAGGTAAAAGCTCCCAAGTATTATTTGCATACAGGGACTTTATCTCTTCTTGCATAGCAAGCTTCCACTTTCTTTTGTTTTCACATGATTGTGTCTCTCTAAATGCCACAAGTTTACCCTCATCAGTTAACAAAATGCAATCCAAAGATGGCCGAAACCTCTGTGGCTGCCTTTTGACACGTGTAGACCTTCTTATCCAATGATATGTATTGTCAGGCAATGGGTTTACATCCTCAGGTATGTACACATCATTAGTAGGTTGCTCATTTTCAGTATTTTCTTGCTACTAGAACCTGTTTTCAGCATGTTGTGCTTGCTGTTCTATTTCATCCTGTGCATCTATTTGCTATCAATTATCTTTTGGCTGTAGCACAATGGGTTGCTGCTCATTTTTAGCATCAAAAGGAACAAAATCTTCAGTTAATGGTTGTTGAATGGCTGGCTTTTCATGCCGAAGTTTGACCTTCTTTTTGTCAAGGTTACCTTGTGTAGCATGTTTCAGCAACTTTGCCTCATTAAATACTACATGTTGGCTGTGCACAATCTTCTTACCCTGAGGAAGCCAAACTCTATAACCTATCTCTCCTCTCATCTCCATATCCCATGAAGATGCCCTTAATGGATTTCATGTCTAGTTTGGTTCTCTGCTCTATAGGTATATGTACAAAGGCATCACAACCAAAGACACGCAAATGGTCATATGAAGCAGGTTTGCCAGACCAAACCTTTTTAGGAATGCTATTTTCCAATGCACGATTTGGAGAACGATTGCATACATGAACTACAGTTTGAAGAGCCTTTCCCTAGAACCGCTATGGGAGATTAGTTGTGGACAGCATGTATCGGACTCTCTCACAACGTGTGCAATTATATTTTTCAGCCATACCATTTGATGCAGGATTGTAAGAGCTGTCAACTTCCTTTTAATGCCACGCATCTCATAAAATTTTTTGAACTGATTAGAAACATACTCACCCGCATTATTTGTTCTTATAGCTTTTAACTTAAGTCCTCTTTGTGTGGTAACATTAGCATGAAACCTTTTAAAGGTATTCATCACTTCCTTTTTTAAAAAAAACACATACATCCATGACTTTTTACTGAAGTCATCAATAAAAGTGACAAAGTAACGTGTATTCCCATATGAAATAATAGACATAGTGCACACATCAGAGTGCACTAAATCAAAAGCATTGGACTTCCTAACGACACCAGAGTAATAAGGAGGCTTCACATGTTTTCCATCTATGGAATCATTACAAAATTCGAGACCAAATTCTTTTACATCAAATCTCCCTAAAGAGAAGAGAATTTGAAGACCTTTTTGGCTCATATGGCCAAGTCTTTTGTGCCAAAGTTCCATCTGTGAGGAATGAATTTCAGCCACAGCCAAGAACTTGCCAGGTAATGCTTTACAATGCAACTAGTATAAAGTCCCCTTTTTACTACCTTTAACAATTAGCATAGAACCTTGGTGGACCTTCCAAGATCCACCACCAAAGGTAGTAAAATATCCTCTTGCATCAAGTTGCCCAACTGGCAGTAGACTTTTTTTTATACCAGGTATATATTTGACATCTTGTAGAATCAGCTCTTGGCCATTTTTAAGGACCAAGTGAATGGTACCAACACCCTCTATCTCACATGCATAGTTGTTGCCTAAGTAAACTTTGTCTAGGCAACCTGTAGTGTATTTAGAAAATGACTCCAGAGAGGGAGTAACATGAAAAGAGGCACCGCTGTCCACCATCCAAGATTGGGACAGCCCATCATGGGCTGAAAGTAAGGCATCAATTACCTCCTTTTTGGTGATGTGCATATCACTTGCTACTGCCATAGTGTCTACATTGCATGAGGTTGCAACAAGTATCTCTTTAGTGTTAGAAAGCTCTTCATGTTGGGTGTAAAGGCCCTTACGCTACTCCCATGTATATATTAAATTACACATGTAAACACACCCTTGCAGGTGTAAATGTACCGTACCCTAAGTATAAATATATTCTTTTATTCTTTGTGTGTACCACACTGGTACACACCCATCTCTCGACTCTTCACTCTCTCACTGCATCTGAACAATTGCACACACCTCGATTGATGTGCACATTCCTTGAATGCTTCCTCTCGCACTTTTCAAACTGGTATTAGAGCATTCACAAACGCGTTTGTGTTCTCGAGGAACAGAACATGCAATCATTGTCAGTCAGTGTGGTAGTTGTGACCAGTAGGTATAGAGTGATGGCAGGTGCGGCAAGTTTTTGTAGGTGTCAGCTGTCAGGAGCAGCCGACAGCCTCGAATTGCAGTTGGTGGGATTGGCGACAGGTAGGTAGGACAGGCGATAGGCAGGTGGGATAAATGACAGGTAGGACGGACAGCAACGACGACACGCGGCTTGTTAACAAGTCAATGGCTGGGCGGTTTGTCAATTTCTTGGCATTTTTTTGATAATTTTTAGTTTCCTCCAGCAAGTAGGCCCCTTATTTATTAAAGGGGGTTCAGAGGCGCAAGCACAGGACATAGATTTGTGCAGATCTATGCCTGAAAATTTGGGGCTTTTCTCGGATTTGATGCTGGTCATGCAAAATAGTGACATCTAACCCAGAAGTTGTAGACATTGTGTGCATTTGCCTTGGGCTTTTCTTATACAAGTGAAATTTTACTCAGCTGAGCCAATTTCACAGTAATTTGTGCACATTTGGACCCCAAAATTTGGGGGTTTTGCAGAATTTGTGAAATTCCTGTAACATTTACCCGTATTTGATACATGAGATGATGAATTACTGCAATTGGGGCAGATTTACTGCAAAAATTTTGGCCGCTTTTCGCATCAGCGATGCATTTTAAGCCAATTTGTGCCTTGACAGTGAAATTACAGTAGATTCACTGCTGAGTGGGGGAAATTTGGACTTGGGATGTATCAAATGTTATAAAAGGGCAGCTTCTCTTGACACATGTATTGCTGAATGCTCATTATGCAGTGAAACAGTGGTATATACAGCACTTGGGATATTGCATTTGGGTATTTTGGTGATGTATTATTGAAGTGGGAGCTGTCATTTATGTAAATGTATCAGATTTGATTCATGTGCATGCTGTAATCAGAACTTGGGACTGAAATTGCAGCAAAATATCTGCTTTTTGGACATCTTTGGAAGTACAAGTGTGTGTACTTGTTATATTCAGCAACCTTGCTGCTGGCTGGAAGTATTTAGCATTTTATTGTAGTCTTTTATTGTTGAAGATGGTTGGTAGTGCATCTACATCTGACACAAAGAATCTTTTTGAGATTCGTAAATTTGCTGGCAATGGCTTTGATATTTGGAAAGATCGTATGCAAGGTATACTTTTTTTGAAGGATTGTGATGATGCTTTGGTAGAACATAAGCCTGTTGTTTTGTCAGATGAGGATTAGGCTAAAATGAATAAGAAAGCCATTACTTATATTAAAATGTCTGTTAGAGATGATATCTTGGTTGATATCAAGGGTCTTACCACTACTTATGTAGTTTGGGAGAAACTCAAGGCTACGTATGAGAATACACCTCCTGTCAATCAAATACATCTCATGCGAAAGTTAGTCAACTTGAAGCTTGATGAGTCTAACCTCGTCTCAGAGCATTTAAATGCTTTCACTGGTATTTTGAGTTAGTTACAGGATGCAGGCTTGTCAGCTTTCGATTCTAAGCTGCGAGCTATTTTCTTGCTTATGACTTTGACCAATTCATGGGAAGCATTGGTTGTGCCATTGAGTAATAACCCTAGCTGGACATTTGATGGTGTGCGTGGTTCTATTCTCAATGAAGAGATTCGATGCAAGGCGAGTGGGGAAAACAATGGATCAAGCTACAATGTAAGAGGATGAACTAAAAAGAGCTCAAATACTGCAAATAAAAACAAAAATTACAGCAAAAGCAAGAAAAAACATGAAGATGTCACTTGCTATCATTGTGGACGAAAGGGCATAAAAAGCTCAATTGCAGGTAATATAAAAGGGAGCAAGAACATAAGAAGCAGACTAATGCAAAAGGCAAAAAGAATGAGAAGGATGGCAGCTCTACCCCTAAAGAAACAGAAAATGAAAATGTGGTATCTAATGTTGTTATTGAGGAGATGGAAGAAGATAAAGATGCTGATTTGCTGGTTGCATCTTCAGATCCATATGTCTTGACAATGGAAGACATGTATATCATTTTAAGGGATGTGATAGATGCCTTGTTGTTTGCTCATGATGGTTTGTCACAATCGTGGATTGTTGACAGTGGTGCTTCATTTCATGTAGCTCCATCCTTGGAGTGTTTTTCTTCTTATACAGAAGGTTACCTTGGGAAAGTCCAACTAGACAACAACCATGTATATGATATTGAAGGAATGGGTACCATACATGGTTCTTGAAAATGGTTAGGAATTGATTTTTCATGATGTTAGGTATGTATCTAGCATTAAGAAGAGCTTGCTTTTTGTTGGGCAGCTAGACAGCAGGGGTTACTTTACTACCTTTGGTGGTGGAATGTTGAAGATACAGAAAGGGTCTATGCTAGTCACTAGAGGTGGTAAAGAGGGAACTCTGTATTATTTTCATTGCAAGGTACTTCCTGGAAAGTTTGTTGTTGTTGCTGAAGTATAGTCACACATGGAATTATGGCACAAGCATCTTGGACACATGAGCCAAAAGGGTTTACATTCACTCTTTTCACTTGGAAGAGTTGATGTGAAAAACTCAAAACTTGACTTTTGTGATGATTGTGTTTCGGAAAAACATGTAAAGAGTCCTTACTCTCATGGAGCCTCAAGGAAGGTATTTATCTTGGATTTAGTCCATTATGATGTATGTATCATACCGATAAAAAACTCATAGTGGTTTTCGTTATTTTGTGCTTTTATTGATAACCATTCTATAAAGCTATGGGTTTACTCGCTTAAGTAGAAAAGCAAGGCATTGGACACCTTTAAAAAGTTTTATGCATTTGTTAGTATCCAAAAGGGCTTAAAATTAAAATGCATAAGAACAGAAAATGGGGGAGAGTATGTATCTAAAGAATTTAATAAGTTTTGTGATGTCAATGGGATTAAATGAGAGCTTACAACTCCTTATATTCCGTCATCTAATGGTGTGGCCGAGCGAATGAATCGCACTTTATGTGAGAAGATTCAATGCATGTTGTCTACAACTAATCTCCCACAATCATTATGGGGAGAGGCTCTTAAAACCGCGGTGCATATTTGCAACCGATCTTCACATCATGCACTTGAAAGTGGTATCCTTGAAGAGGTTTGGTTTGGCAAACCTGCTTCGTATGACCACTTAAGGGTCTTTGGCTGCGAATGCTATGTATATGTAGTTGTTGATAGTAGAACCAAACTTGACATGAAATCCCATAGAGGCATCTTCATGGGTTATGGGGATGAAGGTGAAATGGGCTATAGAGTTTGGGTTCCAAGCATGAATAAGTTGCTACGCAGCCAAGATGTGGTATTTAATGAGTCAAAGCTGTTGAAAAATGCCACATCTAATGACTTGGACAAAAAGAAAGTGAAATTTCAGCATGATCAGCCACTTAAACAGCCATCAGCCCCTGAAAATTCAGCTCCATTTGATTCTGGTTATAATAATCAGCGTATCATTATTGAGCTAGATGAAAATGGGCAGCAAAGGGATGCTGAAAATCAGCTCGGGCAACAAAATCAGGCTAATCAGCATGCTGAAAATGAATTACAACAACCTGAAAATGTATTACAGCAACCTGAACATGCAATTCAGCAGCCAAATACTGAGGTCATTGACATTCCTTTGGATGTGGATCTATTGCCTGATAACATAGATCCTTGGGTGAGAAGGTCTACACATGTTAGGAGACTTATACGAAGGTCTGATCTCACTTTGGACTACATTTTTCTCACAAATGAGGGTGAGCCTCTTACATATAAAGAGGCATTGTCATGTGAGTTAAAGAAAAAGTGGGAGCTAGCTATGCAGGAATAAATGAAATCATTGTATCAGCACGATACTTGGGATTTGATTCCATTGCCCAAAGATAGGAAAGCTATTTCTAACAAATGGGTCTATAAAATCAAGTGTGTGGATGGCAAACCCAAATACAAAGCCAGGCTTGTGGCTAAGGGCTATACACAGAAAGAGGAGATTGACTTTTAGGAAGTCTTTTCACTTCTTGTCAAAATGACTACTCTTTGGGTATTGTTTGCTATTGTAGCATCTATGGATCTTGAACTTGATCATATGGATGCTAGAACTGCATTCTTGCATGGTGATTTAGAAGAAGAGCTGTACATGAAACAGCCAGAAGGCTTTGTTATGCTAAGAAAGGAGCACTTGGTTTATAGGCTTAAGAGAAGCTTATATGGTTTGAAACAAGCTCCTAGACAATGGTATAAAAATTTTGATGCCTTCATGCTCTCACATGGGTTTAATACAAGCAATGCAGATCACTATTTATATATAAAGAAGGCTGATGATGGAAGCCTCATAATACTTGTGCTTTATGTGGATGATATGCTTATTGCTAGTAAGCATAAATGGGTCAAATGTCACTGTTATGGATGAATAGCATCAAATCTGGGAAAAGCCCCAAATTTCAGCCATGAAATTTCTGAAAAATTCTTATCTGTGCTTCCATCCGTGAACTGGGACCTGTTTAAGTGTGCCAAGTCACACAAAAAGTCAAATAAGTTGTCGACTAACTGTTGGGTGCTGTCGCAAGCTGCCGCCTGGGTCCCGCTGACTGTTGGACGTCAAACGAGCTGGTGACTGGGTCCCACTAGTCCAGATTGACTGCCACCAGCTGCTGTGAGCTGCAGTGTGGTCCACGCTGACCTGGGAACAATCATCGCAACCTTGGAACTGTCGCCTGCACAGATTTAGGGTTTTTGACCTGTCGCCTGTCTGTCCAGCACACACATATGCCTGAAGCTAATGTTTCTTCATGTGAACAAGTTGAATCTGACATGCATAGACTTTGGGAAGTGCACACACTTTAGTAGGAGCTCTAATACCAGTTTGAAGGGATGAGTGCCCAATGGAAGTGCGAGTTAGGAGTGGAGCAGCAGTGCCGAGTGTGAGAGAGAGTGAATCCCGAGGTGAGTGTATCAGATTTCGTTATGGTACACATAATAAAATGTATTTATATGTTAGGGTACAAAAAAGGGTGTGTTCACACCTGTATAACTTTACACGGACATGAAGGGACTTTACACCCAACAGATTAGTGATGGGATCTATGGATAGAACAGTTCTGGTGCAGCTCTATGCTTGTGGCTATCTCTTTTCAATTCTGAAAAAACTGTGATGAATTTTGTTGGGCACTTATGTGTGAGCTATAAGCAACAGATAGAGTTCAGAAGTTAATGCTAGACCGTGTGCTATCTGTTCTTGTTCTGCTACTGCTGCTTGCGCACATTTAAAGAATTTTATCTACCTCAGGGGGATGGTGCTAGCAGTTTAGCTCCAGCATTGCAGCAACAGATTGATGAAACATTACAGCAGCTGTACCCCCGCTGTATAGTGGATCTTCTTGCTCTTCCATTAGACAAGGGACACCAAGGAAAGCGTGAGGAAGGTTTGCAGGGAATCAGAAGTATTTTGTGGGCAGTCGGTGAAGAGGGGGCATTTTCACCTATTCCTGGTTTTACAAGGGAGGAGTTTATGAAGAAAGCTTTTTCCTTTATGACAGCTGCTGAGCAAATGGCTCTGTTTATTGCAACTCCAAGCCATATTCCAGCAGAGAGCTTTGAAGTTCACACGGTAGCTCTTGCTCATGTTGCAGAAGGGTTTATTGGTAAGAAGCCTCACTTGATTCAGGAGGCTGATGCACTGTTTCTTCAGCTTCAACAGACAAATGCATCTCCTGATTTGACTGGCAATTTTCGTCCTGCTGACCAGCATCTTGAATTTGCATTTGAAAGAGGAATGTGTGCACTGTTGCTTGGAGAACTTGATGACTGCCGTGCATGGCTAGGCTTAGATGATGTAAATTCTCCTTACAGGAATCCAACTACAACAGAGTTTGTGAAGGAACATTCAGCTGGAAGTGAAGAAGGTGATTATTTGCCTGGCCTTTGTAAACTTCTGGAGAGCTGGTTAACAGATGTGGTTTTTTCAAGCTCCCGACGAGTTGAGAACTTGCAAGTGAAAATTAGTGATTATTATGACCATCCTGGTGTTCTGAGCTACCTAGAGAAGTTAAAGAAGGGGGATTCACCATTGGCTGCTGCAGCTGCAATTGTTCAACTTGGGGCTGGTGCAGGTGCAGCCCTTGACATTGTGAAGACATCGGCCTTGGAAACTTTGCAGAAAGTATTTCCCATTGCAAAAGAGAGTAGCTTGAATGTCCAGGAATCAGACAATGAACTGCTTGATGTTCGAGAGGGGCAATTTTATAACCAACAGAGAAGAGAGGATCATTCCCAACATGTAGTAGCTGACAATCCAGGACTTGATGACACAAGGGGGAACCATTTAGTGGCGGAGACTGTTAAAGACAAAGTTTCACCTGTAAAGTTTGTTTACTGGGGTGTTTTGATTGGTGCGCTGGCTATCGGTGGTTGGATGGCTTTCTTTTCACCCAATATCATCATGAAGCTGCAAAAAGAAACTCCAGCATCAATAAAAACCACGGATTCTCAAGGTAAAGCCAAGACTTGTCTGGAAGGCATGGCACAATCTTTTCAATAGTCTTTTAGTATGTTGCTGTCTCTCACATTTGGCTTGTGAACTACATGGTATCATTTCATTCAAATGAGCAGTGTATTTCCTTGTATTTGGAATATCTTATGCTACTGTGCAGAGCATGCTCTTCAGAAATTGTAGTGGTCTTGAGAAGAGGAAAAATGCCAAAAATTAAAAAGAGGCAGGACATCAGCAAGATTACATATTCAAATGCTGTTCCAAAATTCTTCAAATATAAGCATTATGCCAGGGGACAACAAATCTTTGGAGTTTGAAACTTTGGTCAGAAGTTGCTATGACGAAAGGTCTCTGTAAATGTGCTAATCTCTATGCGATTACTCTTTGCTTTCTTATTCAGCCCTTTTGGCAGGTTCTTTCACAAATACTAGAAGAGAGTCAGTCCTGAATATGGACTCGCACCTTGCAGAAGACCTTGTTCGGAACTGGCAAGCTGTTAAGGCACAGGCGCTTGGTCCAAGTCATGCTCTTGAGAAACTTTCTGAGGTGCACTTTTCATGTCTTGCATTTTACATTTCTGTCAATATACTTTGACATTGTTTATGCATAAAGGATCTTATGGTGAAGCTTCTGTTATGGTTTCAAGGTACTGGATGGGCAAATGTTGAAAGGTTGGAGTGAACGAGCAAGTGATGTGTCAAAAAATGGATGGTATTGGGACTACAAGCTAAAACGTATGAGTATAGACAGTGTTACAATAAGCACAGATGGTGGAAAGGCTCTGGTAGAAGCGACCCTAAACGAGGCAGCTAGTTTGTATGATGAGAAAAAACATGAAGCTACGGATGCCTATGACACTAGGTACACCACCAGGTATGAGTTCACTCTAATTGGTGGTAAATGGAAGATAACTGCTGGAACTGTTCTCCGTCCAAAATAGACATTACAAGGAGATTCTGTATAGGGGAGCATGGCATTAAAACTTTGCAAGGTTTGATATCTGGGTAGGGAAAGAGACAGAAACAGAGTTTTAACTCAAGCATGCATCATTTGATACAAATGGGTCCAGCCCAAAGCTTCATGGCTCAGGTTCTGATTGAAGCAATGATATCGATATGATACGACAGAAATTGGATGGTAGGGCAGAACTTGCATTGCCACTTATTTTTCAGTGAATTGGGAGACAATGTTGAATCAAATCAGAGGGAATGGAAATGAAAGCTCAGAAGGTGATGCTGTGGCTGAGAACAGTAAGCAGATTTTCAAATGATCTAGTGATGCAATTCACTGGCTGAAAGCTCCATTTGTCAAAGCCTCCGAAGCATGACAGCCACATCTTGACAGGAAAATCACAATGTATT
This sequence comes from Lygodium microphyllum, assembly GCF_053477565.2. Taxonomy (NCBI): domain Eukaryota; kingdom Viridiplantae; phylum Streptophyta; class Polypodiopsida; order Schizaeales; family Lygodiaceae; genus Lygodium; species Lygodium microphyllum. The sequence continues at coordinate 100,632,966 of NC_141149.1, read as the reverse complement.
TAGCTGTAAAATTTGAAAGCATAGAGCAATTCAGGCTTCTATCATTCAATGTCTTAACTTTTACATTTTTGTATATATGCATGGTATTTTTACTTGATATTGAGCTTTAGCTGGCTCCTGGGATGCGTAGGACACTAATATTAGACTAGCATGTAGAAATGAGAATGAGCTTGAGAAGAGAATTTTGGATGCTCCTTGATTTTGATCAATTGAGGATTGAAATTGAAAACATGGTGTTTAGCATGCATCTCTACTCTTTTTATGACTAAGAAGGATTTATTTAGGGTGCTAGTAGGCCAGCCATGCCGACAAAGGTATTTGTGCACTGCAAAATGTTGTCCTCTTCTGGGAAGTGCCTGTATTCCCTCACACAGTAAACTGAATGCAACTGAGAACTACTCAACATACTAACAGCCGCAACCCTTCAAGGCAGTGCTCTGCTGGTAGAAAATTCCTTCTCCTTGGGTTGGGTCTGCTCAACATGGTTGTCATATACTCTCCAAAAGGCTTAAATTTCTCTTATCAGTTCTGAGGGAAGATTTAGTGCAGAATGGTGGTGTTGGACTAGAAAGCTGCAAATGCATCTAATCCATCTACTGCTATGTGGGTGTTTGCAATATGCTGTGCTCCCAAACATAGCTTGTGAAACTCCCACATAGATCTCCAACTTGGACAAATGACACCATACAAGCCTAGTAGGGGAAATATATATCCTCTACATTCCTAAGCTCCACTTTGCTTTTGGTGGTGGAGCTCATCTCAAGAGTTGGGAATCACCCTTTTATTTCACCTAGGTATCAACCCTTTCATTCTCCAAGATGGGATCCACTGCCTCCAAAAGTGCCACGTCACGGATTGTTTATTGCCCCCAAAAGCAAGTTTTTCATATTCTTTTCAATTAAAAATGATTTTCTTATCTCAAATGGTGCCCAATCACATTGCAAGTTAAAACGCCCACTTTTTTTATATTTTACTTTGTATTTAAATATCTCTAAATCAATTTATTTTTTTAAAACTCCGCATATGTGGTGCTTGGGATCCTCTAAATGCCTTGTGTTCAAGTACTTCTCTTTAGTGCCATATCAATAGGACGGGCTAATCTTGGCTCCAAAATGTGACTTAAATTTTTTTCCTTGAAAAAGTCGTATTTTTAAAACTTGAAAGGTGTTTTAACTATAGTTTATGTTTATTTAAGTATTTTTATACACTTATTTTATTCTCCAAATAATACTATACTAAGAAAATTAATTTTCCTCTCCTAGCTCATATTTCCTAATGGAATTGCTTAGGGACATAAGTAATTGTAAGAGGAAAGTGGATTTGCATGTTTTTGTGGATGAGGAGTATGCGATTACAAAGAGCCCTTATAGTAGGCATAGTCTAGATATAACAATAACTTTTTAATATTGCTCAAAGGGAAATAAAAATATTAATATTTACTTAGGGGGTTTTTTGTGTCCAAATGATCTTAATATTTTCTTTTAATTTTGTATCTTCGTTGTGCACTTATGTTGGGAATGATGATTAGGGTATATTAGATAATTACAACTGTTTAGGTGATAATATTTACATATATCAATACTATCAACCAATAATGCTTATTAATCTTTTTTACAGTTAAGGTTCTTTGAACGAACTTCAAGAAGCCTTGAATAACAAGGAAAGTAAAGTGCTAGAGGAATTAAAGCAATATTGAAGAACTTCCAAGTGTAGTTTTGTTAGTTAGAAGAATTAAAGTAAAGTGAGACTTAAGACACTAGTGTCACTATCTTATCTGTTTTATGTGAAAGTAAGCAATTGTTCTAAGGACTTAGATAATGTCAAATGGAAAGAAGCATTGGTTTATAACAGAATGGAACCACTAAATAGGTAATGTCTTGATAAGAGATGGAAAGCTATAATTTTGGTAACATTGAGAATGTTCATTTTTGAGCTTCACCTTGCCTCAGGCATATATTTGACGAGCTATTGAAGTTACATGTCAATTATGTATACATAATGAAGTTTCCTTCTAGATGTAAAGCGGCTCAATTGGTTTTTCAGATGTACCTTGATTACTCCATTGCATTAGATAATGTGAAGGCTACCACATTAGCTAGATCTATTAGATAAGTAATTCAAGCATGTGACAAAGAAAGGTGACGAAACACATCTAGAGTGAACGCACATGCAACGTAGCGCATGACAAGTCAAAGGGAAGGGTCAAAATTGACATGCAAGTGAAACCACTTATGAATCTCTCTTATATCCTTATGTAAATAGACATTTTTTAAAAGCTCATTTTTTATTTCATACTTTTGTGTTCTATCATTCTTTCTCTTTATGTAATCCATCTCCTGACTTGCACCAAGCAAATCATGCAAAGACCATTGTTACCAGGCCAAGGCCAAGTATTTACTAGTGTACCATGGCTAGGCAAGGAGATCCCCAATTGCGCCAATACAACTTCCTCATCTAGCACTTCTTCCTCCCCCCATTGATTCGAAGGTTCAAAGATCGCAAAATAATTATCACTTGACAACCCTCAGGGAAATATGTACTAGAACAACAAAGATTAGTTGATCAGGAAAGTGCCCTTCGCACATACAATGAGGGAAATTCTTTGGTCTTATGAAGATAAATTTCATATGTAGGGACTAGCATTGGTGGCTATCCAAGAAACCTCGAGGGGAGAAGACTTAAAGATGCCAAATACTTAGAATTTTTATAAATACCCATCGTAATGCAATACCCTTTGTATATTTTGACATATAATGAAAGGCCTTTGCTTTTAATTTAATATAAGAGGTCTCATATTGTATTTTCTTATGATGGTGTAATCATTAGTTTTAATTTGGTGTATTAAAGTGAACGTTAATGGGATACACCATGTTTAAGTAGAACATGGATGATATTGAAGTGGCTTAATATGTTTCCATCCAATCTCAATCCATGGTATGGATTTTTAAAATAATTTGCTTACTCTTCATCTTGACTAATTGGCAACTGAGTGTATATATATCAAAGTGACGAAGTAGGGATGCCAAAAAAAAAAGAAGTTATTGAGAATGCTTAAGTAGCTTGAAAATGCTCTAAAATGCAAAAAAAAAAAGACAAAAAAGGGTCCATGAGTCTGGGGACATCTTTCTACTTTAGATATTGTAATGGATTGGCTTGCTTAAAGGGCTCTTGGGCCCCTTCTTAACAAATTTTTTACATTTTGGAGCATTTCTAATAACATTTTTTGACTTTAATTTTGTAATTTATATTTGGGTCCATCAATCATCTTATCATGCATGACATGTAACTTCAATTCATAAAAAACTTTAACATTACACTAATCTTAAATAGAACAAAATATAAAATTTTTACAAGATAGAGAGATTGCACATAAAATATATTTATATTAATAAGCAGACTAATTTTTCAAGGTTGATAGATCTTTTGACAACAATACAAAATCCATTTTTATCTTTAAGTGCTTGATTTTTTCATGGGCTTGCTTGCATTCCTTCTTGGACTACTTGAGTAGTACATATGGTTTTGATATTTAATTCCATGGACCCATTGCTCACCCCTACAACCCTTTTGACACCCATGCATAGCTTGTAGTACACTCCCATATAAGCGTAAACCAAATATGTGCTTCATTAGCTCTTTCTTCACAAGAATTATCTTGTACACATTTGAAGTGATGGTGCAAGCACAAAGAACCTTTGACATGGTCAAAGTTGAGAGTTGGATTCATGTGTCTAAGGTAAATGAGACATGTATGTATGATAGCAACATCACAAATTTGGGATTCGACAGATGTAGTGCATGTGATTGAGGCATCCCTCTCAAAAGCTCATTGGCCCTTTTGGTGACTTGCACAATCATCGTTGTTGAGCATAGCCTATATTGATAAGGAGTCAGCTTAAACTAGTCATGTGCTTAGTAAGCCAAAATCCCAAGACAAATGATTGTCACACATTTTGCTCAACACAGCAACCTCAGGTTTTTGCATAATTGTTAGGTATGAAAGGTATCGATATGGTATGGTATGATTAAATACAATACTAAATGGTATCTTATGATTTTATAAGGTATGAGATGATATTACTACACAAAAACATTAACTTGATTAAAAAAACTATAAATCACTAAATGATAGAACACATATTTAAAGTGAAAATAACCGTGCCATTACAAAATAAGATGAACACATGAGGGTGGCCCTTGTAGTTGCATGTGCTATGTGAACATGCAATGCAACTAGAGTCTAGTGAATGCATGGATGATGGATCATAGTGGACACAATGATAGTAGATACAAAAAAGAGAGTCCTATATTGAGACATCACTATCATCATCATCATTAGAACCATTTGAATGCTCATCAAGAGATTCAGAAGATGACTTCTCGGCATTAGATGATGAGACTTATCCTCACTGATGAGGTTACCATCATCATCAAATGATGGCTCCCTAGGTGCGGATAGTGTAGGTAGGGGGATATCATCATGAGACATGGGATAAAACTTCTAGAGCCCTGTCTCATATATGTTTGCAAGCCACTTGAACCACCCCTCTTCCATGTCTAAGAGCGCTGAATGACCATGCCCCTATTGCCACCTACTCGAACTCCTTGCCCACATGCACGCTAACTACAAGTGTCATGAGTACCTACTGCTATAAGCTCTCTAAAGAGCTCCACAAAGATCATCTCCTTCTCATCCACCTCCTAATGTATACTTGGAAGAGTGTGGCACATCAACTTGAATATATCAACATTCACCTACACATGTACATACGATTATAAATTCTAAATTCTAGATTGTAATTATAAATGCCAAAGTTTAAACCATCAAATTTTAAATGTCATGGTTAAGTGTTTAGTAGCTTTGGACTAACCATGCTCATCATAGCTCTCATCATGCGTAAGTTAGTGTAGCAATAGACTAGCCACTCCAAGTGTTGTGTGCAAAGCTGATTGCGAATCTACATGTGAATGAGATAGTAGGCATTCTAGTTTCTCTCACATGCACCTAAAGAGAAATCTTGCCCCCAACACATATCCAAATTTTTGCCACCAAAATAGAGGCTTCACAAGTGACTCTCTCCTCCAACAACTCGGAGAAGAAAATGCCATATGACCTCTTTGATTTGCATAGTATCCTAGCTCCTCCAATACTGCATTATTGTTGTCCACAGGGACCACATGAGTCAAATATGCAAGCTGGTTTGAATGGAGCTCTCTATCGTCCATGACCCCTTGGCAACTTACAAGCCAAATATACTGATGTTGTAAAACTATATATGGGCTTATGCATCCATACCCCTCTCCTCTTTCCTATCTCTAGAATACATGCACATTGTGTCTTTGTGATCATCGTTCAAGCACATGTCTCCACCAATGCCACTCTAAAGAAGTGAACAAGAAGGCCTATGGTGGACCCCTCGCAATCACTCATATGTAACACCGTAAAAAAGGGAGTCATGACGATGATAATGGCATGGATTTTCTACCAAAACTGCTTATTGAGGCGTACACACTACATGGCTTTGGCCTCCTCTGTCTCATGCTTATCCCACTCATTCCATAGAGTGGACATGATTGTCTGTTGGCATAGGCAAAGTGTAGCTCATAAAGGTGCTTAAGCAACAACCACATGTAAGAAAACTGAGTTGAAGAAGGCTTCTTCAACTTGAGCATGCGATGCTCGCAACATGTCACAAGCACCTCCACCTTTATCACTTGAAGGTCACAACTGGTGTAGCTTTATGGACCACCATCTTCATCCACTTGAGCTTCTTGACGTCTGTAACAACTTACATTACATTCGATAGGCCCATCTACAACCACAAATTACAATAATCAGAGAGATAAAGAGAGAGTTGAGCCTTGAAAGATTCAACGAGAGAGAGAGAGAGAGAGTTGGAGTGAAGAGAGAATCGAGGTAGAGAGAGAGGCTTCAAAGTTCATGAATCATGATCATTAAATTATAATTTATAATATCAAACTCAAAATTATGAAAAAAACAAATTTAAAATACAATGTATACCTTACTAGTAGCCTGCTAAATGTGGCAATAGATGAATGTGCCCATTGTTTTCCTCCCCCTCTTGTTGGTGTCTATGGCCCACAAAAAGTAAGTGTGGAGTGGACATGAGATGAGTATGTTGATGATGCCCCATTTCTTATGATTATTCCATCCATTAGTGGTAATGGAGCAACCATATTTTGTCCATGCAACCCATGAAAGGTGAGAAGGATTGAAGCTTGCTTGGAAGTGAGCTATGGCGGAGAGCAAGAGCAAGAAGAGAGAGAGACACAAATGGGAACTCCAACAATCACAATGTATGTCCGGGCCTTCCTTTATTCAAACTGTCACAAAAAGAATAAAGAATAAAGTGACGGTGACGGGCGTCCGCCACCTGGAGTGTGCAGTGGAGGGTATTGTGAGTGTAGTAATACACGGGCGGCTAGGCAGAGACGCCTTTACCCCCAACAACCTCCCACTTAAAGGTGAATTTGCCCCAGTGACGAGGGAAAAGAAAAAGAAAATATAATACAATGTACACATGTACAACAGGATGAGGAAAAATGTCATCTCATCCAACGCCCATCAATCTCTTGAGGAAGGCAAAGCGCTGAGTAGTTTTTCGTGAGCAGATCTGTAGGATTTTTGTCAGTGGAGATCTTGACAAGGTCAACAGACTCGTCCTCCATGACCCCACGTATGAAGTGATACCTCACCTCAATGTGTTTTGTCTTCACATGGAAGACTGAATTCTTGGCTAGCTGAATAGCACTCATAGAATCCGAATGCAGCGTAGGGATAGTATCAATCCCAAGGTCATGAACCAAATGGCTCAACCATATGGCCTCCTTGCAAGACTTAGTGGTTGCAACATACTTAGTCTCAGTGGTAGAGAGAGTCATATATTTCTGAATCCTGGACATCCAAGAAATAGCACTTCCAACATAGGTAAAGACATAGCTGGAAGTGAACTTCCTACTCTGCATGTCCTGCATAATCAGAGTCTGTGTAGTCTACAACTCCTGTATCCTGTCTGCCATAGCAAATACACATATCTACTGTGCCCTTCAAGTATCTCATGATACCCTATAAGGCATCCCAATGCTTTTTGCCAGGTGTATCCATATAGCGTGCCATAACACCAACTGCAAAGGTAATATCTGGACGAGTGGCTATCATGGCATACATCAAACTGCCCACGGCTGATGCATAAGGGATCTTGGCCATCTCGGCCCTTTGCTCATCTGTCTGTGGACAATCGGCCTGTGAAACCTTCACATAAGAAGGTAATGGACAGCCAATAGGCTTTACGTATTCTACATGTGAAAACACTCAAGGACTTTATGAATGTACTCCCTGTGTGAGAGGTAGAGGTGTCCCTGATGCCTGTTGCGCTTAATGCGCATACCAAGAATATGAGAGCAAATCCTTCATCTCAAAGCTCTTATTGAACTGAGATTTAAGAGTATCCAGCTCATCATGAGCTTTTCCTGCTATCAGCATTCATCCACGTAAAGTACCAAAATAAGCAAGGAGCCATCACATGCATTCTTCATGTAAAGACACGGATCCATAACACTCCTGCTGTAGCCCTGTGACTGCATAAAGGCATAAAACTTATGATACCACTCCCTAGGTGCGTGCTTCAAGCCATAAAGACTTTTCTTCAACTTGCACACTAGGTGCTCCCTGCCAGGTTTTGCAAAGCCCTTAGGTTGCTTCATGTATATCTCATCATGCAAATCCCCATGCAAGAATGCAGTCTTGACATCCATATGATACATGTCCAAGTTAAGCCACGTGACTAAGGCCAAAACCAACCGTAGGGTGGTCATCTTGACCAAAGGAGAAAAGACTTCATCAAAGTCAACTCCATGCTCCTGTTTAAAACACTTAGCGACAAGTCTTGACTTATAAGCTGGCATGGGGTTTCCAGGGGTACTTTTCAGCTTGTACACCCATTTGAATGGAAATGCCTTCTTGCCCTGAGGCAATGCAACCAAATCCCAAGTCATATTCTTATGCAAGGAGTCTATCTTAGACTGGATAGCCCTCTCCCACAAGTGACTATCACCCCTACACATAGCCTCATCATAGGTGAGAGGCTCTCTAACATCTATAACTAAGACATAATGCATCGAGGGCTCAAATTTATCAGGTGGGCATCTAGCTCTAGTGGACCGTCTCATAGTAGGCTCTACGACTAGTCCAACACCCTGGCCATGTGTACCAACTGTTATTGCAGGCTGTCCAACTGGCTGTGCAGAAGCATGGGGCTCCTCCTGGAATATAACCTTGCGTATCTCTACCACCCTCTCAGGCTGCCTATGCATCTTGTCTTCATGGAAGACTACATCATGGCTGTGGATGACTTTCCGTGCTTGCGGATCCCAGAGGCGGTAACCCATGTCGCTTGCATCCCCATAGCCAAGGAGAATGCATTTGACACTCTAAGGATTCAACTTAGTACGCTTGTCTTTGGACACATGGCAGAATGCCTCACATCCAAAGACACGTAGATGTGCATAAGACGGAGGTTTCCCAATCCATATCTCCTCTGCAACCTAGAAATCCAAACCACTAGAAGGTGATCTATTTATGACATGCACAGCTGTAGTGACTACTTCAGCCCAAAAGCTTTGTGGTAAAAGCCTGCATGGCTAAGCATACTGCGTACATGCTCTTGGATGGTTCTATTCATCCGCTTAGCCAAACCATTCAGGGGTGGGTTATAGGGGGCGGTCAATTGATGCTTAACTCCTTTCTCGTCACATAGTTGCTCAAAAGCATGTGACACATATTCTCCCCCATTGTCAATCCTAAGGCATTTCAACCTATGCCCAGTCTGGTTCTCAATTAATGCAAGCCATCTCAAAAACATAGCCAAGACTTTGGACTTAAGTTTAATGGGGTAAGCCCAGACTTTACGTGAGAAATCGTCAATGAACATCACAAAATACTTTGCACAATCCATAAACTGACAAGGTATGGCTCCACAGATATCCGAATGTACCAATGCCAGGGGCTCACTCATACGTATCCTACCAGACTTCTTATGTGTATTCTTAGTGTTTCTGCCATAAAGACAATGTTCACATGAATCAAAACATACGTAGTCAAGGGGCAGTAAGTACTGCAAACCAGAAAGCATTTTCATTCCCTTCAAGGACATATGGCCCAAACGGGCATGCCAAAGAGATACATGTGGGATGGAACCCACTGACAAAATATGGTCAACAGAGGACCCATCAACTACAAGAGGATAGAGGTTGCCAACTTTGGCACCTCTAGCAAGCAGAAGTCTACCCCTAGGTGATCTTCCAGGCAGAATCTCCAAATGAAACATGAAACCCAACATCATCAAGTTTCCCTATAGACATAAGATTGCGTGTAAGCGCAGGTACATGACGTACATCCTGTAACAGAAAAGTATTGCCGGTAGAGAACTACAGCCATACATCATGTCACTAAATTGATTGCTTATTACGCATTCTCTATTTAATAAATTCATGTCAATAAATTAATGACTCACTTTTCTTTAAGTGTTGATGATGATCTAGCATGGCCATGAGACCATTTAGAGACCAGTATTCCTAGTGTGTCACTTAATGGGGTGATCAGAGCACTGTGATGGGGATATCTAGTACATGCAGTACAAGTTATGAAGGGGGAAAGAAGTGTCTGCCAAGTGTAAGAGTGTACATAAGAACCAAGGAGTTACACATAAATGAAGATGGATTGAGTTCTAAGAAGAGAACGTGCATTAGCATTGTGTTATGTATTTATGTGTGCATCTAGGGATGCCTGGGAATGTTTTACTTGTGTGTAATGAGCATTGCATTCATTTAGGGTCATCCTCTCCCTTACAAGTCAAGGTTTGAGGTCTTTTCTTTCATTAAGAAAGACGAGAGAGGGAATTCTCTCACTAAGAAAGACGAGAGATGTGATCCTCTAGAAGTGAGGAGAGAAGTGATTTTCTCTTTCTAAGGTCTAAAATGACACAAGCTTTTGTGTGGAATTCAATCTTAAGGTTGAGGTCCAAGGCAATCTAATGAACTCTCCTTATCTATGACTCAAAGTGGTTGCATGGACCACAAGTTAAGAGTACAGTTTAAAAAGCTGTTTTAAAAAAATCCATTTTTAAAATATCTCACGATAGAAAAACAATCTCTAAAAACGGGCCAAAAGAGTTATCGGAAACAGCGAGATCTACAACTTTCATGTTGGACATTTTTTCATCCAAACAACACACAAAGAGATATCTCAAAATTAGTGCTGTAGAGTGGAACAACCACATCTTGCATGAAGAACAACTCAACTCTCTCTCCAAGTAAAAGAGGAGGCTCTCTTTGGGTGTGAGGGGGAGGGGGGGTGAAGGAAGCATCACTTTGCATGTATCTAAGAGGAGAAGAGAAGGTGCAAGTGCTTCGGAAGCTTTGCTGAAATCAAGCGCCAAGAGGAGATCCTTACACATATTGTGTAGGAGAGAAGGAGACTCAAGAAGAATCAAAAGGGGCCAACTTCCAAGTTATGCAAGTGTTAGTCGATTGTATACCGTGCAAGGAACCGTGATCTTGTTTCCAAGATCTATAAGTAAGAACTGGCTTATGTGTAATGGAGGAGCTTGCTCCTTGTCAATAATATAACTCCACAAGGGGGGGACTGGCCCATCTTCCAGTCCCTAGTGTGTTGCCAATTTCTCTACCTCTCTCTCTACATCTTTCTTTTCTCTCATCTATTCTCCCTCTATGCCAACATAATATTCGCCATATATATTTTAAGTATATAAGAAATTCGAGCGTGTATCTCGGATTTTATAACACATCCCCAATGCCAACAATAGCAAGTGACCTGGGAGAGACAGTGCGGTAGGAGTGGAACCACTCACGGCATGGTGTAACGTGAAATGAAGCACTAGAATCCAAAAGCCAGCACTGTGCATACATAGAGTGAACATCGGTCAATGATGTAGCATCACAAAAACTAGCTGCAAGTATGTAATCCCCATCGGAGTCAGCAATCTGCATGACATTTATCTCCTCAATTTTCACACTGGATTTCGCAGGCATAATGTTGCAATCAAAGGACTTTTCTTGTACTTTGTCTTTCTCCTTCTCTTTGCGCTTCTCATTGCATAACTCATGACATTGTGGGTGTACATGACCCTTCTTACCGTAATGATGACATGTCACATTAGCATTTCTCCCACGAGACTTTCTACGTGACTCACTACGCGACTTAGACCTAGACTTTTGCGAGTCTCTGCCATGGCCATTTTCACAGTCATTCTTGCCATTACCATCTTTGCCTCTAAACAGTCAAAGCATGCGACACACGAGAGGCATCCAAGTTCTTACGGTTAATCTCTTCCTGCAGAAGAGCACTCTCTACATTAGGCAAGTTCAAAATAGTAGCAGGAGCACATAAGGCATTGCAGAATACTTTCCATGACTCACTTAGAGTCCCAAGCAAAAACAATGGAGTAACCTCATCATTAAAGGTAATACCCTGCGAAGTCAAGTTCTTGAGAATAGCATAGAACTGGCTCAAATGAGCAGACATTGTCATATTCTCCTTCATGCACAGGTCCATAAGCTGCTTCAGCCAATACATCTGACTTGTTGGACTTTTATTGTCATAGAGGTTCTTAATTTTATCCCAAAGTTGCCATGCACTTCATGCTTCCTCAACCACATTGTAATGCACTTGTTCAGTGAGAGATAAGATGAGGGTGGACTTGCATAACTCATCAAGCTCATCCCATTCGTCATCAATCATAGTTTCAGGCTGCTCGCCATGCATCCTTAGTGGCTTTATCTGCGATTTCTACACCATTACCTACCAAACTTTGGTCTTCCAATAGGCATAATTTGTATCATCAAGCTTAATGATATTGAAGATAGCACTGTCAGTGGAAGAAGAACCCATAATGTAGTCCAAAACAGTGCAGACAGTTTAAAAACTGTTTGCTGTTTTCTACTGTAAACAACCAAAATACCACCAAAACTAAGGAAAAATGACCACGAAATGATAGCTAATGATGTTTCCAACCGAGTAACATCAAAAGTACATAAAATCAAGATGATTTAGCATGAAAATTTCACATCACTCCATACATAACTGCTTGCTATAATAAATTATAGCTAGGTACAATGAGAGCAAATTGTAGGCAAAATCAATGCACCAAGTCAACCATGGACTGTCAAAGCATAACCAGCATCAAGCCGACATAAATCAACATATGACAGTCATACAGACGTTGAGCAAACACCCAAGCATGTCAAACAAATCCGTCAGTAAGCCGATACATCCCCTGTGTAATAGGGCAAAGTGTACACAACACTGGCAAGACCTGACACAAAGAGGTGTATGCTCAGGGAGTGCAAAGCCCAAATCAGCCCAAGTACATGTATACAAACCACAGCATATCAACCATGCAACATCCAAGTGAAGATCCCAGTCTCAGAAGACTCAAAGCTCAATAGCATAAACCACCTACTCAATGTCCAAGTGAACATCCAAGTGAAGAAGATCCCAGTCTCAGAAGACTCAAAGCTCAATAGCATAAACCACCTACTCAGTGTCTGTAAAAAATACAATGATGCTCCCATTGGCACAAAAGCCGTATGGATCAAGCCAAGAAGCTCAAGAAAGGCATATGAGAGCACCAGTGATGAAAGATCCAAGACCAGACATCACTAAGACATCATGAGCATATAGGCTATGTAGCCTCCAAGTATAGCATCCATTGACATCAACTGTATTCCAAATACAACTCTAGCAAGCCAAGAGATATCCCAAGTAAGTTTCGGGAAGCTAGATGCAAGCCAAGACAAGGCACTAGTAGCAATTGGCTCCAAACAATATAACTAGCATGTAGTAGTGGCATAGGCCAAGCATGTTAAGATCGGTCAGACATAGGTAACATATTGGCCATATGTACATCCAAGATGGAGCATCAAATGCATTCCAAAGCTGAGCTCAAGCTCAAATAAAGATCCGGAACCAAAGACAAGCTCGATGTCGTACCCCGAAGGTTAATACTTCATTGCATATCCCAAAGACATAGCCCAAAACCAATATGCATAACCAAACATGAGGTAATAGGCATCAGTTCACTGTGGTACATCACTGATTTACTATTCAAAAATGAGTATTTTCAGCAAGAAAATCAGTCCAAAATGATGGCATAACACGTTTCTTGCATCCCCCAAACAATTGGGTGTCAATAGGTACCAAATCGGTTAAGTAGAAGTGCCCAAACAAGCATAGCATTAGATGCCAATCTTACTTCTGCATAACATGACTGTGGGACTGCTGTAAACACTCCTGGGAATGTACAGATCAGACCCAAATCGGATGCCAATGTTCAAGGAGGCTTCAATACATGTTAGAGATCATTGGCAAGTGCATTGCCAAGCCTGAAGAAGCATGACATAGCCATCAATGAGGACTAGGTGAGCTACTGTAGTGTGCTGTCCAAATCAGCCAAAAAAATGGCACAATTTGCTGATCTCTTCTTCTACTCTTGTGCATCCACGTGGCCTCAATGGTAGTGGTTAGAGACTCTAGGGGGTACCCAGGGAGGCTCACAACAAGCCTCAAGTGCCCACATGCAAGAGGGAGCAAGATCTAAGCTCCAAGGGTTTGAGCTATGGCTGCCCTGATTGATTGTAACTTGAGAACTAAATAAAAGCACTAAAATAATACTTCAATACCTATGTGGCAATGCCCTGAGGGTGCCTCAATAGGCCGGGAAGGTGCTCGGGAAGATGGGGAGTGACGGGACCTCGGAAAGGTCGGCTATGGCTGTCGGGAAGGAGATCCAATGCTGTAGGTATTTGAATGGAAGCTAAGAAATCCACGAACCAAGCTCAGGAAGTCGAAAAGCCTCACTCTGATACTAGTTGAAAGGTGAGAAGGATCGAAGCTTGCTTGGAAGTGAGCTATGGCGGAGAGCAAGAGCAAGAAAAGAGAGAGATACAAATGGGAACTCCAACAGTCACAATGTGTGACCGGGCCTTCCTTTATTCAAAATGTCACAAAAAGAATAAAGAATAAAGTGACGGTGACAGGCGTCCATCACCTAGTGTGCAGTGGCAGGTACTATCAGTGTAGTAATACACGCGCAGCTAAGTAGAGGCGCCTTTACCCCCAACAGCCCAAATAGGATCAAGGGCTCTACCAATCCTCTCCTTCTCTTCAACAATCTTTTTCATCCTCATGTTATTATATCTTATAGTAGTCTATCCTTCACATGGATCCACATTGGCAATGGATTTTACCATCTCCTTCTATTGCTCTTGCTTTAGGACATTGAATGCAAGATTGTACTCAATCACAATGTGTGCAGTTTCAATGTCCACAAGTCGTTAGCTTTCTCTAAGAAAGGCAACCGATCCATGCACATGACTGGGAGAGAGAGGATTGCCTCTCTGGTGCCCCAAGTGTCTCCACTCTATCTTTTGCTAGAGCCAAATGCGGATGTGGAGCCCTGCCCACCAATGGTGGAGGACTCACTTGCATGAGTTAAAGATACATCCACATTAGATGCTTCCTCATTTTAGTAGGCATGGGTGTTGTAACTAATAAGCCACTTCTGCCTCCTCTAGTGGATCCCCCTCTTGTTTTGGCAAGAATCTCGTCTATGATGTTTTGAGGGATTTCCTGCCCCCCCCTTCCAAGTCTTGGAAAGATGTTGGAGAAGTCGGGTCACACCACTTGTGTAGCACTTCTTGCAATACTTGCAATTCCAATGGTGGGGGTTGAACTTCTTTATGTCCCTCTCCACATGGATGGCATGCAGATTGAAGGCCTTGTGCTTCTCACAAGTCATTATCTCGATGGAGTGGGAGAGTGAGAGAGAGGCTTGAGAGGAGAGAGGTCCAAGGGATAGTGAGAGGCTCGAGCCTTGAGAAGGAGAGGGAGAGCAAAAGGCTTAAAAGTTAGAGAGAGAGGGAATGGGATATATTGAAATATCAAAGTTGTAGCATGGAAGAGTGTGCACAAGAGGGAGAAGAGAGTTCAAGTACAAGAAAAAGATCTTGCTTATTAAGTTTCTCAAAGTACAACTAGTATAATCTCTCATCTATTGAGAGTGACCTTTGGCCATGTTTATATAGCCCCTGAGTGAGCTAGGGTTAGGGTTTCCCCTGTCCTCTATTCTATTCACACCTCTCCTTCCCTCATGCACCCTGCTTACATAGGGTTCTTATGCTATACTTCTAACACCCCCCTCAATGCCAAGGTCGCATTGGATCACATAGCATGGAAGTGTTATCCCCCTCAATCAATCTATGGAATGCCTTTATAAAGTAGGCTACAAAGATGTTTATGGAAAGATGATACAAAGGATACTAAAAAAGGTGCTCATCAGGTGCTTTGGAGACATAGTTGGCCTTCAAATTTTTCAGTGCTTCAACGGAGTTAAGACATTTACTGGTGATAGGTGATGTTTGCTTACATTTGTTGCACTTCATCTTGTTGGGATATTTTTCTAGCAATTGCTTACAATACACCCTTTTTATTGGCATCATGCTTGCTTACATTTGTTGCAATTCATCTTGTTGGGATATTTTTTCTAGCAATTGCTTACAATATCTCCCATTTTATTGCAAAAGGAACATTTGGTGGAAATGGTATGAACTAAGAGTTGATCACAGGTTGTTGAGGTAGATGCTAAACTAGTGGTACCTTCCTTTTGATTTCTTTTCTCCTCATCCAGACAAGACTAGATGACACATTCAAGTGTAGGATTTGGTACATTTTTTAGAGTAGTTACAAGAGTTGGAAATACTTTTCTTATAGTCTTTAAGAGAGTTACGATGGCATCTTCTTTAGCAACTTGAGGTTGGATGACCATTAGCTCCTTCATGTGGGAAACACAATTTTCCCAAGCCTTCTCCTTGCTTGTATTTCAAACTAAGAACTCTATTTTGAGGAAGATTTTGGAGTTATTTCCTCTTGCACCATATAATTTCTCGAGCTCATCCCACTTCTCCTTTGCAGTTGCAAGTTGATAAATGTGGTGGATTAGGATTCATCTAGGTGCAACATTATTATAGCTTGGGCTCTTTCATCATCTTTTACATCTATAGGGTTGGATGGGTCAATGACCTTGATCCCTTTGATGAAGGGCAAGTAACCCCTCTCCATCATTTTACATTTCACCAATACCTACCATGGATGGAAATCTCTCCCATCAAACTTGTGGATTTGAGGTTTTAAATCAACATAGGCCATGATAGGAAGGTCTCACCGATTGCACAAGGCAATGGCAGTGTCTAACTCTTTACAAGACGGGCAATAAGAGCGGAAGCAAATGAAGTGATGTTGAAATCAAGTAAGTAAGAGGCTAAAAGTGATTTAAAATTTGATAAAAAACTCAATAAGACAACATTTAGAGAGAAGCGGTGGCATGGTATTTGTGTTTATGATTTTACACATAGCCTTGCAGTTCACTTAATGAGATAAGCACTTAATGAATAGTGCTAAAATACTAAATGGAATTCATATCTTATACTTAACATTTAGATTTTTTATTGTCATTAGCAGTAAGCAATGACTGAGAAATGTAGCATTAGTACTTACAAGTACTCATCTCACAGTTTATGCCTCATTGGAGATATGAAATATTGAGTGGTTTTTTGATGGACTTAATGATGTCCATCAAGTGTGTCCAATCTTGAGATGGAGGTTCTAGATCTGCAATTATCTTGAGACAAGGTTAATCAGCAATTAGAATCACTGTTAATGTCAACTAGGATGATTAAGGTTGAAAGAAGTGAGCGTGAAGCTTTTCAGCTATGGCTGCTAGCCAGACACAGACTTAGGGTTTCACTCTGTGTGACCAATAGAGAAAGAATTTTGTAAACCCCTTTTAGATGGGAATAGCACACTTGGGGGGTCTACAAATTCCCCATGATAGCTAATGGGGCCATGCCTTCTACAGGTTAGATCAACTAACAAAATGCAATGCTGTCAGAAACTGCATCATTTTCAAAAAAATGACAATGTTGCCCTTCTGCATGGACAATGTTGAGGTTTGAAGAGACAGATGCTGCAACCTAAGGTGGGAAATAAGTTTCTAGAAGAGACCATGCATTGAAATGCCCTCCTTTGGCCACACCAACTCCTCCAAGGTCTACAGGTCCAAACTAGCTATGGAGGTTGAGAGGATAAGATGAAGAATGAAAATTTCTTGTGCAATCAACTGAGATAGAATTAGGGAAAGCTTAATGGATCAAAGTTGGATCTAATACCATGTTGAAATATTAGAGTTGCGACATGGAAGAGAGTGCACAAGAGGGAGAATATAGCTTAGTTACAAGGAAAAGTTCTTGCTTATTAAGTTGTTCAAAGTACAACTAGTACATTCTCTCATGTTTTGAGAGTGACCTTTGGCCATGTTTATATAGACTCTGAGTGAGATAGCGTTAGGGTTTCCCACGTTCTCTAGTCTACTCGCACCTCATCTTCCCTCATGCACTCTTGATTACATAGGGTTCTCATGCTATACTTCTAACATGATAGGATTGAAAGTTAGAGAGAGAGGTGGTGGGAATCGGGATAGGCTTGAATCTTGATAAATAGATAGCTTGCTTGAAGAGAGAGAGGCTTGGGAATTCTTGTTGATTTGGTGTGGAAGGATGAAGGGGAGGAGCACCTTTTATAGGCTAGAGAAGAAAGTGGAAGAAAAGAGGGATCCAAGGTGGAAGAAAAGAGAAGGCTCAAGAGCGTGGAAGAAGAGCATCCAAGGCTAGAGCATGGGATCCAAGGGGATTGGGTGGAAACGGGCATCCAATGGTCCAAGTGGCAAGTGGTAAGGACTTCAACACAGTAAAAAATGGGTAGAAAATGTACATCAAGTGACTTTGATCGAACATGGAATATGATGCGGAATGGGGGCCATATGTGTGGTAGACCAAAATACCATCTTTTTTTGTATGAATAAGTATCAATATGTAGCATACATATCATATAGTATAGACAATCCCATTCAATGTATGGAGGCAACTATGAGTTTTTGTCAAGTCCATACTAGATTGAGACTTATCAATTGGGAGGGAAGGGCTTACTTCTTTGTTTCTTGTAGGGGCACCTAACTTGTCCCATCAATGTCACTTCCATCACTTTGAAATCTTGGTTGCCAATTGTAGTGTGCTCAATTGAGTCGATGGTATCCCCAAGAGCCATAGGAGCACTCAATACATCTTCAAGCAGTGGATTGGTATATTCAAAAAGCAAGTCCTTTGATACAAGAGGGAGTTCATATGCATTACCAATATTGACAATGCTTCATTCTCTGTCACTTCAAAAAATTTCTTCACATCTCGGATAAAAAATATTCATTGTTGTTGATGAAGACTATGCTCCAATTGTCAATATGATAGTCTACATCGATCACAATTGGCTTGCCCTCTTTTCCACATGAGCCAGTCCCCAAGCTAGTGTCCATAGCCACCATAGCTCTATTGACCATGCGGTCTAGAGCTTTTATTTATTCATAGACTCAAATTTTTCTTTTGTCTGTGTTAGGAAATTGAATTTTCCAATTTTCCCTCATATTTAGGAAAAGCTCATTGTTCCTCTTGTCAAAGTCCTTTCTCACTTTTATTTTAATCATGGGTTTGCCTTGCTTATTGACCAAGAACCTTAGAGGGTAGTAGCCACCAACCAAATCAATGTGGGAAAATCCTCCTTGGTTGAATTGAGTTGGTTCTAAAAAAATTCTTTTGGCTAATCGCATAGCCAAAAATGCCTAGCTAATTTATCTATAGGGCTAAGCTCCATTCTCCTGCGGTCCAAGACATCACTCCATTTGTAAGAGCTTTATTGCTTAGGCTCTTTCACATTTTTAGATCCTTAATAAGAGGTGCCTTTCCATTTAAAAGGCATGGGGGAAATTCCAAATGGATTGAGGAAGTGAGGAGTCACCCTTGACTCTATTTTTCAAAGACCATTGAATGCATTGAATAGGAAGCACCAATAGTTCACTAGCTTCTATATTGCTTCGATTTGTAAATAGTAGAGATAAACGAAACTCAAGGCCTTTCAGAGGTTCATCTATGTAAACCCTCTATATCACATGCATTCGAGAACTATTTTAAAATACCCCTATTTGTGAATTATCTCTAAATATATTACACACCTTTTTTATTGAATTTGTGAGCAAACCCTTTATATGGCATCCTTCTATGTGTTAAACATGTATGAAAATGGTATTTAAAAAATCCCTAGAATCCGCGTGATCTACTCACATATTTATGAGTGACCCCCTCTCCCAAGGAAGGCTCCAAGATGTTGTTGAGCATGGTCATTCTCCCAAGAGAGTTGATGGGTATTTAGTTATCTTTTGTTTGGACTTTGTTGATCAACTAGCCAAATCTTTGTGAGAATGTAACTCCCATACCCAACTAACATCCTAGATATTTGAAAAGATAGCCCGAAGGGATCATCTTAAAACCATAATGAGTTCAGTCTTTGCCTTACTAATAGCCCATGTATAAATTTCAACAAAGTGCTCACAAATCTAGAATTGACCATCTAGATTTTCTTTATTAGCTTTTAGAATGTTTGAATTATCATAAGCAAATAAATGAGTATGGAATAGGACCACCTAGAAGTTGAAGACCTCTCAAGTCTCATACTTGCATCTTATACTCATTCAAATATTGAAAGAAAAGATTATATGGGGCATCTCCATAAATGTTTGACTTGGCCTTCAATTGTGCCTTGCAACTTTCAGCTTTGTAAATTTGTTGTATTTAAATGTAAACTTCAACCTCTAATAGGAAAAACAAAACATGACTCTTATTAGGATGTAGAGAAATAGCATTGAGTAAATTAACTTTGCAATTGAGAGCATGATTCATAGTCTTTCTTCTTGTTAACCTTCAATGGTTTCATATTTTTTTAGAAAAGGTGGTTACAAGTTCAATACAACACTAAAGTCTCCCTACCAACATAAACTGAGAAGAGTGAGCCTCTTGTCAAGATTTCTTAACTCCCTCTATAAAGGTTTTTCTCTCTAAAACGAAGCATTGAGGTGGGCAATGGGCCATAAACATGAGAGAAAGCAACCATCAAATCTCAAAAAATTCTACTAAGTAATGATTTGAACAAAATCAACCTATACACAACTTCAACTTAGGATTAGGTGCAAAAACCCATCCCCCTTGAATCACATACACTTTGTCATGCCACACAACCCTCCATGCGCATCCCCCTTGAATCACATAGACTTTCTCATGCCACACAACCCTCCATGCTCATCATCATACTAATGGTTGTGCTAAGTGAAGTGATAGCCCTCTGTATCCCAAACAATGATATTGATATCTACCAAGAAAGAGAGGAGATCCCAACTAAGCCTTTCATCATAGATCATGGTACTCACCGTTTCACTTATGTTCCAATATCCCATGACAAATATTGGTTTAGGTACCATCTTTGTCTAGAGAAGATTCAATTTTTGGGCTTTTCATGTTGAGGTGTTGAGGGTGTACATTGAGACAAGGGAAAATTCTTGCATTACAATCATGAATGAGATAGCAAGGAAATTTCGTCCATCATCTTTCCACCTCACATGTGGTCATAGTTTTTCTTTGATGAGGATCATTTTACCTCCTTTGTCTCTTTGGTAAGCTACCAAAAAGCTAACATAGGAATAAACTCAAGCACATCTTCTTTGCCCAACTTGATCTTCTAGAGGGCGATAAGTTTAGGTTTTCTACACAATTATTTTCATGCCATCTTCATTCACTCAGAACATAAACCCCTTATGTTCCATGTTAGGAAATAGATTCCAATGCCACAAGGATGTTTTGACCCACCAAAGAAAGTCTTACCTTTGATCTACTTGCCTTTCTTATTGGTTTACTACATTATCTTTAAATTTCCTTGCATGCAAGCCTTTTTAAACTTCTATTCTTTGCTTGTAGGTTTATAGGGTGGCATTTTAGGGCTAGGGATTGGCTTTGGCATTGAAGCTTCAAGGACGTGCTAAGCCACTAGAACCTTCTATTTCTCTTGCCTTTTCTTGGGGACAAGTTGAATAGTTTCAATAGGCTTCCCTTCTTCTCTAACACTCCTTCATGGGTAAGCTTTAGTGTAGTGCCTTGTTTCATGGCACTAATAGTAATAGGCTATTTAACTTCCACAATAATCTCCAAACCATTAGCATCATACACTTCCAAAAAATTGGGAACCTTTGCCATGTGATCCCATAAGATACTGGCCCATTTTTCTAGGAAAATTATACCATTCCATGTAGCATCTACATACCATACCTTGCCCAATGCTTCAGTTTTAGGGATGCAATGTTTGAGTCCATCTAGTCTAGGAGGCTTAGGAATGTGATCGGGACTAGGAATTTATGCAAAAGAGTGATCATCAAAAGAAAATTGAAAAAGAAAAGGCATAGTGTAGAGGTAGTCACCTTTGTATTCAAGCAAGGAGGCCCATATTGTAGAGATAGTCACCTTTGTATTCAATCAAGGAGGCCCATATCTAGTCAGACTCTTACTTTGATAAGCATAGAGAGTTGCTATGATTCCTTTTTGTTTTCAAGAGCTAGTATGATCAACCTCTACATTAGGTTCTTTCCAAGACATCTCAGTGGTGGCTTGCACATCCATTGCCTAGGTATCCATGGTTCCTATCTGAGTGTCATTGTATGTACTCTGATGAGTCATTATCATTGTCTATTATGCTATACTAGATCACCCATGATCTCAGAGAGGGTGTTAGCATACATTGTTAGTTCATGATTGAGTCTGTGCATGTCCCATTGGGTTGGGCACATTTCTTTATTAGTTTGATGTGGTTGCATGTATTTTGGATGCCAATTTATGGCTGCCTAGAAACTTTATTTCTAGATGATCTGATTTTTTGGTGATTCTAGATGTTGGAATATTTATTATTGAGATGAATTGTAAGTCTTAAGAAAGCTACTTCCATAACATGAAATGTTAGAATACTATGTTTTGAGAAAAGAAAAGAGGTGTTGCATGCAATTTTAAGAAAAAGGAAGCCACCTACTCTCGATCTCTAGGAGATCAAAAAGCAGACAAGTGAAAGTCAATAAGTTCATGGTTTTTGGTTATATATCTATAGCTAAGGGATATGTAACTATCTAGGGTACAATGATGCTAATAAAAAATCGTCTCATCCTTCATTCTAGACGGGCCAAGGATGACAACTCTATAGTAGTAGTCGATATCTCCATCAAGGGATGCAAGGTGGTAGTGGTGTCTATCTATGATGTTAATGTTTCTACATGGAGAGCCAAGTGGTGGGAGTTTCATACTAGGCAATTGAATGAATATCCAAAGTTCTTAATGTGTGATTTGAATATGATGATGGAATAAGGAGATAGATCTCAAGGAGGTGGAGGATTTATCAACTAGGAAAAGGAGATGGGGAGTGTCCGCGATGCTAGGTAGCATCAACTTCAAGATGTGGCTAAAATTGCAAGTATGACTCATCACCCTACTTTCACTTGCTATAATAATCAATTACACTCATATAAATATTTCACTTGTTTGCGGACCTCCCAAGCTTGATGATAAGTTGCAACAAGACATAAATACTTGGGTTATGAGGACCCACCTAGTTGGCTCAATGATTATGGGCTCAAGGTCTTGTACATAGGTGAAATCTTCCATACTTGGCATGCCCATAAGGGTTGGGAAGTTTTGAGGTTCAGTGGATGAAAAACAAGATGATGCACAAAGTTGTGGTCTGTACAACGATTTTTGTTGCAGTCCTATTCACCTTCGGTGCCATTGCATGGAAAGAACTTTAGGAGACCTTCAAAAACTTTACTTGATCTTACAAAGAAGGCCACCATTAGCATGCAATCTCATGGAAAGTATTCACTACAAAAAAGAAAGAAGTTGGCTTGGGGTAGAATGTCTAAAAGACAAAGCTAGTAGGCTGATTTTCAAGCTTATCAAGGGAGTTGGTTCAAGTGAACCATGGTTGTGATCGTGCACCATTGGCAAAATGAGTCCCATATACAAGGTTGCTACTAGCCTAGCATTGGATGGGAGGATATGCTCCAAAGTAATGTTGTTAAAATCAAGATTCAAGGTTTGAAGGTCACCCAAAAGATGGTGTCTATGTGGAAAGATATGACTAAGGATGTTAATCATGCTAGGCAATTCAAATGGGAGGGGGATTCCCCTTCTCTCATTCAAGTGATGTGGTCCCTCAATAAAGCCTTTGAGAGATACTTCATGCCTATCAAGGAGAATCCAAAATTGTCAAAATATCTCAACAAACTTGGGAAGATTTTTGACACCCCTCTTAGCATAGGCTACTTATGCAAGTGGTTGCTCATGAACAAGGAGTAGCTTTGGCTATAAGAGAGATGTTTTAAAGGAAGGAGTGGCCAATTAGGTACATTGCAAAATGGGTTCACCTACCATTTTTCTCAAAGTGAGGAAATTTCCAATCTTATACTACAAGACACCTTAGCTTGAAGGTTCAAGTATACTAGAAGGAAAAATACCCATAAACCAAGCTTAGGACATGGTTTCCAATCTAAGTAGTACATCAAGCATGGCCATGGACTCTACTACGTGGTGGTTTTTCATGCCATTTGGCATCTTGCACTTTTGTGTGTGTGTGTGTGGGGGTCACAATACCTTCCTCCTTAAGCACTACTTGTAATACGCCTCAAGCATAAATTTGCAATTACTTGACTGTCATGGAGAAGTTTACTGAAAACAAAGTTTCGCACACAATTTTGTGTGTGTGTAACAATGCGTTTTAAGGCACTAGTTGTATTACATCTCAAGCATAACTTTGCAATAACTTGATTATCATGGAGAAATTTACTCAAACCTAAGGTACATGGAACCCAACTCAATATGTGAAAAAGGATATTAAGTTGGCCCAAGAGTGGAGCAATTTTGTGATTAATTTAATGGAAAATGAATGAGAATGAAAGAATTAATCAATGAACAATGATACTCGATTGCTAATGAAAAGTAGTGTAATATATATATATATATATATATATATATATAGAGAGAGAGAGAGAGAGAGAGAGAGGGAGAGAGAGAGAGAGAGAGAGAGAGAGAGTACAATGCTTAAGGCGATCACACTGAATAAACCCACACATGTGCAAATAAGACACAAAGTGTTTTTAAATAATAAAATATAAAACCCTAACAGCTTAACTGTCATGGGGACCCCTAAAATAAACCCTAATCCTAGCGTCACTTAGTGCATGACACTACGAGCAATAACTAAATTTGATGACAATTTAAATGCCTATCATTAGGAAAAAAATGAACTCACAAATGGGCCCTTAAAAATAATATACTTTAAGATGTGGGCCTTTTGGATTGTCCAATAGAAAGGCTAGATGTTGACATCCATGAAGGGTGAATCTTATCTCTCCAAATCTTGGATTTTCTATTGAAAAAAGGGGTAGTGGGGGATTCAAAAAAAGGGAGAATCAATAGTACACAAAATTTGAGTTTCTCTCACCTCGTATTTCCCCCCTTTTTTTGGAGAATTTTCAATTTTGGTTTTTTTCTCTCTCACGAAATCAATTTGACCCAAAAGTTGAGCAATAGACCACTTTCCCTCTCTTCTCTATACTCATGAATTTTTGTCTCCATTGAAGCTCCCTACTAAGAGTAATTAGGATTTTGAGCGTTTTGCTTACCTCTGCACTCTCTTGTCTATGCAGCTCCATATTTTGGGCAAAACATAGGTGCCCATCTCTCTTTGCATTTTCTCTTTTTTGCTATTTTTTCAATAGGGTTTGATGTTGTTTCTTACTGTTATTGTTGTTTTATTGCAGAGGTTGTTTTGGGCAGGAGACAGAGGTGCTCATCTCTCTCTCTCTCTCCCCCCTTTCTTCCCCCCTCTCTATATGTTGTTTCTCTTTTATGTTGTATTTTCAATAGTATTTGATGTTGGTTCTAATTGTTGTTTTCTTACAGAGTTTATTTGGAGCAAGAGGCAAAGGTGTTAATCTCTCTCTCTGTTTGGTTTTTTTTTTTGCTGATATCTTTTCAATACAACATAATGTTAGTTCTAACCCTTGTTGCTGTTTTATTGCAAAGATCATTTTGGGTGACTTTGCATAAGTGCTTATCTCTCTCTCCCTCTCTCTTTCTCTCTCTATGTTTCATCTTTTCTATTGTTTTTTCAGTATACCTTCATGTAAATACTAACTCTTGTTATTGTCTTTTGTAGAGATCAATTTGGGCAAGATTGGATAGGTGCTCATTTCTTTCTCTCTCCCATGTACTCACACACACTCTCTTTCTTCCTCTCTACATTATCTCTTTTCTACTATCTTTACAATAGGGTTTGATGTTAGTTCTAACTTAAGGATCAATTGTTGTTGTAGCACTTAACACAAGGTAGAGCAGAGATTCTGTAGCTCAATTTATGGGTAAATCTGTCATATTTTGTGGTGCCAAAATTTATTCATTTAATTAGTGACTTTTATGTTTGATGGGATTGATGTTTTCTTATGTCCGTCATTTGCAATGGATTTTGATCAGCAACAATTCAATCTTATCTTCAGCAGATCAGCTTATAGGTAAATTGGCCATGTTTTATATTGCTTCTATTCATGCAATTATCTATATATTTTTTATTAAAAGGGATTCATGCAAGTATATTTGTTAAAAGAGATTCATGCATGTATTTTTTTGTACGTGGAGGTATTGTACAAGGTTTAGGTGAAGCACATAATTCTCAATCGACTATTTTGATGTGGTGGTGGATGATATGGATATGCTGGAAGTCAATGGTTCAGAAGTCCTCTGCTTTATTGGTTCTATGTGTCCATTCGGATCTCCATGCCAATTGGCAATGATCCATGAAACTCTTGTATCATATCATCCTTATAACACACAATGTGTTGAGTCTTAGAATATCTCACGTTTCAATTCAATGTGGTTATTAAGATTTTCATGCCATGTGGCTGCTATCCTTGTAACAACTACTCTATAATACCCACATCTCATACAATGTATTGAGTCAAATCAGTTTCCTATTCATTATAATAAAATTTATTTTGGCAAAATTCTCTGAGTATTCTTGTACTATTCTTTTCATTATATTTCATGTAAATGGTATGATTAAAGTGATGCCTTGAAATTGAATCTATACAAGTTTGTGTCGATGTACATATTCACATGCATTTTGATATCGATGTTTATGTTTGTTTACAAAAGTGTAAACATCTCTTAATGCCATGTTGATTTGTATAGCATATTGGTGATTACTAGACATACTTAAAATGCTTATTATTTAGGGATTAATACATACTTCTTTACATATAATGTGTAGGTTATAATGCCTGAGAGAAGAACAAGCATTCTCTTGATAGAAGTACGTAACAAAAAAGATGAAGAAGGGAATTGGATCACTGATACGTATTGTTGTTCGTCTTGGGTACATATGTGTCCAAGTATGAATGGAGCTTTCAGGGTGAAAGCATCTGCAATTGCAGATGTATCAAAGCACTAGAAGGGTAAAATTTTAGCTCTCAGATAAAGGAATGTTGATTCACACATTGTAACAGAGGTATTTGCACAAGATGTATTCATGTAAAAACAAATACATATTGTGCTCACTGTGTCCTTTCAATGAAACATTACAAACAATAAGTATTTGCAACTCATTGAGAATGAGAAATATCATGATATCTATGTAACTACTTATCTCGTATTTACAGAAGTATATCCTTCTGATTGTTGTGAGTGGCAAAATGTTGAGAGTTTCACAAGTTCTTTTAAGTGTTATCACCTCAAAATTGGTAGATTGCTCTTTGAGGGGTGTACAGCTAAGTAGCTCCCTCGCAGAGGACCTTATTTTTTTCTATGACTCCAAGTACATATTGCCCAAGGAGGGTCAAGAATATGGAACCCTTGAGTCTATGCACATATCAAATCTCAAGAGCATAGAATGGCCATTGTGTAGTAGCGATATTTTGCATATGTGTAGCACAAAAATTTCAGCAAACATTGAATTCTATGAAGTCAAGCACCGGCTCAAAGAATGTACATCTAAGCCAGTTCATAGCGATTGCAATTTTTACATACATGTTCAAGGAATGTAAGGGTTTGAGACGTACTAAAAGAACGTATGTCATAAAAAGTGCATCAGAGGATTATGTAACAAGGATTCTAGGAAAAACTTGGACATAAAAAATGACTCACAGTCTTGACACAATGGAGTATCGAGTCACAACAAGGGACATGGCTTTCTAAGAAAAAATTTTCTCTCTAAGTTGACTATTATCTTAATTTGGGATGAATCAGCTAACTTTCCTTTCCAACAATTACAGGTACTTTGTCACACGACATACTTTATGCCTAGTGTTCAAGTATCGTAGATGGAGGATGCTCAAGGGTAAATGGTTATGCCTTGATCAAGACATGCCTTGTCGTACCGCTACGCGCACACCGTGTAAAAAAATCTAGAGTGTGGCTTCCTTTTAGATTTAGAGAGCCAATGCCACTTTAGGCAATAGTATTAGTGTCCATGGTTCAAAATATTAGATTTTTTTGGACAAGTTTTTAGTTAATTTTTGATATTCTAGATATTATCTCTTGTAAAAATCCATAAAACTATAGATAACGTCTAGATTAGGAGGACATGTAAAAGAAAGCATGTAGCTTTTAGCCAATTTGAGAGGATTTTGTGTAAAAAAAGAGATTAGCAAAATCACGCGATGCGCGATCGCTGTTTTCAGGCAGTGAACATCACTCCGAAAGTGGCAGATGAAGAAGGAGTGATCTGGCAGGATTTTGGCTAGGTATCCTAGTATTTAACCCCCCTTTCGGAGTCATTGGAAGCATCAGATTGATGATCTCAGCATAGAGGAAGGTATTATTTTGTACACGTTTTTGTCTATTAGAGTTATATTTTCTCATAATGCTGAAAGAAACTAACAGGCTTCATCTCTATTAGTATTCTTCTATATTTTCTAATTCTTTTTGGAAGTATTCTTCTACATCTTCAATCTCTTCGAACCCCTTCTCTTTTGTCTACTCCTCTCCTTGAATCTACCTACACCCTGCTGTCTCTTATATTCAAGAACTTGGCTTGAAACCTTCAACCCTTCTCTTATCTCTACCATCTCCAAAGTCTAAGCTCTTGAACCCCCATACATTCTTCTCTTGCCAAACCCCTATGGTGACCTTCAACTCTACGCGCTGTGACATTGGTGAACTCGATGTGAAGGTCGGTGTAAGAGAACTCCAAGATGGAGGATTGTTCAAGAGATACTCTACAACAATTGGTGTGCATACTGTAGTAGACTCATCAATAACAAATCCAAATGTTACAACAACAACAACAAAGGCAAGACAAAGAGAAGATTGATTCCATAGCTATCAAGGCCCTAGAGGAAGTTGGGCGTGAATTAAAACAATTTAATGGTCAAAATGTCTCTGTTTTTATTGGCTTATATGTTGAAAAAATGCTCTTCTTTGGTATACCATAACATGCAACGAGCCGTTATTTTTCCAGACTAGTCAAGCATGGTCTTCAAGAAAGAATCCATGGTCTTTTTCAACAAGATGCGGATTGGGCTGCATTCAAAAAAGCCCTACGCGAAGAATTCTTAGAAGACTTTGGCCTAATGATGAAGAAAAGTTTCACTGAATGGGTTGAAAAACCCAATAAATGTTTAGCAGCAAGAGCTCTATACCATGAGTTTGAAAGTAAATTTGGACAACTTGATGCTGAAGACCAACAAAGTATGGAAGGCCAGAAGATTGAATTATTCCTTAAGGTTGCAGATCCCATTTTGCAAGAGAAGCTAACTGATCGCCTAGAAGATGCTACCTCCGAATCAGGAGTCAAGACTGCATGGACAGATGTTACTGATGCATTTAACATGATTGCTCGAAGAGAGCGGATGCGACTAAGATTGGGCTCTACTTCAACTTCAACAAGTCCATTGATGGAGCTTGTTCCACCTTCAAAATCCCCTATTCCTTTGACTAATCAACCAACTCTTTCTTCTTTTGTTCCTTTTAAAAATGATGTAATGGATGAAGTCATTAAAAGCATGCGTGACCTTTATCTGAATCTTACAGAAATTAGTTCCAAAGTAGAGAAGCTGGATGTCAAAGTCGAAGAGCGAGGACGAACATCAACTCAAAGATCCATGAGAGAAGGCTTTAAGAGGCGCTATATTTGGTGTGACATCCAACAACATGCAGAAAATCAGTCCATAGAAGTATGTACATTGGATTTTTATCAAACAATTCAAGAATTCGTTGAACAGGAAGACAATGGTTTACTCAACAAGGCTAAAGCACAAGTGGAGACAAAATACAAGACAATGGATAAGAAAGTCAAACCTGTGGGCAGTCCCATTGCCTCCTGAAAGTGAAGGGCTCGCTGATAGGTTAGCAAATCAGCCAAGTCTTCGTGATCCTTCCAACATTGGTCACAAGTTTACATCTAAAAGTATAAAAGAGCTCAAAATAAGTGAAAATTATTTCCTTTCACCGGCTGAAAAACACTTTTATGCAAATGCTAATAAAACATGGAAAAGCTTTTGTATTTCAACCAAGTGAAATAGGATGTGTGGATCCAAATATTGTGGCTCCTATGGTCATTTTTATGGTCCCACATGTGCCTTGGAACCTCAAGCCCATTCCCGTTCCAAGGACGCATCTGCCCAAATTATTGGAACTTCTAAATGAGAAGATCAGAATGAAGATTTTGGAACCTTCTTCAGCACCTTATTGATGGTTTACTGTGCTTAAGAAAAATGGATCTTTACGATTCATTCAAGATCTACAGCTTATCAATCATGTCACAATCCGAAATGTTGGTTCGGGTCCAATTGTTGATGAGTTTGCTGAAGCTTTTGTAGGTAGAGCAATTTATCCTATGGGCGACCTATATTCAGGATATGACCAATTTCAGCTTTCATTAGAAAGTCGAGACATCACCACAATGAAGACACCTCTTGGATTGGTCCGCATGTGCACTCTACCATGAGAAGGTGCAACAAACTCCGTAGCCCATATGATGAATGCCATGCACAAAGTCTTAAGGGAATTTATTCCACAACTTACTCTTCCATTTCTTGATTATATACCTATCAAGGGATGTGAAGTCAATGAAAAGAATGAGGAGCTTGACGAAGATGGTTGCATGACATTTATAGTTAACCATATTCATGATTGTGACAGGATTTTGACAAGGCTAGAAGAGGTACATCTTACCCTTTCTGGAGCTAAGTCAATTTTTGGAGTAGAACAAGTCCTAGTGGTCGATCATCTATATGGCCCCTATGGACGCAAACCTTCTCTAATCAAGATAGATGCCATCAGCAAAATGCAAGAAAAATGCAGAAATGTTTCAGAGGTGAGAAGATTTCTTGGCAGATGTGTATTCTATCTCATATGGATACCACATTTTGCTCATATAACCGAAAATCTTTATCAATTATTAAGAAAAGGCCAAAGATTCTCTTGGAATAAAGAGCGTACTCTCACTATGTAAATTAAAGAAGCTATTAATTTTAGTCCCCACTCTCAAAAGGGCTGACTATTCAAATGGTCAACCCATCATCCTTACTATGGATACAAGTCCCATTGGGATAGGATGGGCTGTTGGCCAAGAGGATCTTGAAGGTAATAGGTATGCAATTCATTTTGGAGTAAAAGTTCTCAATGAACGTCAAAGAAGGTATGCAGAAGAAGAGAGGATCTAACCAATCAAGTTGAAGGCAAAGCCTTAACAACCAAAACCACTCAAGCTGTTTGTCGTTTTTTGCTTGAAGAAGTGTTTTGTAGATATGGTTGTGTGGATAAGGTAAATGCAGATAGAGGAGAGTTGGATGCTGATGAGGCACGCAACTTCTTTGCTCAATTGGGTATTAAGTTGGCTTTAACATCATCCTACAACCCTGAAGGCAATGGAAAGAGTAAGAGAGGTCATCAACCTATTCTCAAAGCTTGTAGAGGAAAGATCAAAGAATGGCCTAAAATGCTACCTTTTGCATTATGGGCTGACCGGACTACTCACAGTTCAGTGAGGCTATATGCCAGCTGAACTTATGCATGGACAACAACCAATTATGCCAATTAAAGAATCTATTCTCACATGGAGTCTTCTACCTTGGGAGGAAGGCATCAGTAGAGAAGAGTTGCTGACTTTGCGCATATGGCAGCTAGAAAGAAGACCTAAAGATGTTCAAGCAGCTATTGAGAAGCTAAAGACAGCAAGACTAAAGAACAAAAGAAGATTTAATAAGCGACATCGACTTCGGCCAAGAGCAATTCAAGAAAATGACAGGGTGCTTGTCTATGACAGCAGCCTAGACAATCATTACAGTGCTTCTAGGAAGATGGTAAAGCGTTGGTTTGGCCCATATGTGGTAAAGGTCGTTCATGACAATGCCACATATTCATTGGCTGAATTGGATGGAACAAGCATGAAGATACCCATAGCTAGAAAAAGAATCAAGCTCTTCAAATGAAGAGAAAGTTCAACATATGAGCTAGAAGACTTGAATATAATTCAAGAGCATGAAGACATAGAGGAAGAAGAAGAGGCAAAAGATGAAGACATTGACATGGCAGAAGCTGACACTACAAATCCGTAAGACTTTGGCACATGCCAGAGAATGTGCAGGTTAGGAGGGGGTGGATGTCATGCCGCTACGTACACACCATGTAAAAAAATCTAAAGTGTGGCTTCCTTTTAGATTTAGAGAGCCAATGCCACTTTAAGCATTAGTATTAGTATCCATGCTTCAAAATATTAGATTTTTTTGGACAAGTTTTTAGTCAATTTTTGATATTCTAGATATTATCTCTTGTAAAAATCTATAAAACTATAGATAACTTCTAGATTAGGAGGACATGTAAAAGAAAGCATGTAGCTTTCAGCCATTTTGAGAGGATTTTATGTAAAAAAAAGAGATTAGCGAAATCGCGCGACGCACGATCGCTGTTTTCAAGCAGTGAACAGCACTCCAAAAGTGGGAGATGAAGAAGGAGCGATCTGGCAGGATTCTAGCCAGGTGTCTTGGTATTTAACCCTCCTTTCGGAGCCATTGGAAGTATCAGATTGGCAATTCGAGCAGCATAGAGGAAGGTATTATTTTGTACACGTTTTTGTCTATTAGAGTTATATTTTCTCATAATGCTGAAAGAAACTGATAGGCTTCATCTCTGTTAGTATTCTTCTATATTTTCTAATTCTTTTTGGAAGTATTCTTCTACATCTTCAATCTCTTCAAACCCCTTCTCTTCTGTCTACTCCTCTCCTTGAATCTACCTACACCCTACTGTCTCTTATATTCAAGAACTTGGCTTGAAACCTTCAACCCTTCTCTTATCTCTACCATCTCCAAAGTCTAAGCTCTTGAACCCCCATACATTCTTCTCTTGCCAAACCCCTGTGGTGACATTCAACCCTACGCGCTGCGACAACGTGAAAGTGAAGCTGTGGATATTACTATCATTTGTGAGGGCCGCAATCCCCAAGTATTGCAAATGGAGGATAATTGGCCCTTGAGTATAATGCACCAAGAAATTACAATGTTAATGCAGAATCCACTTGTTAGCTTCTATTTTAAACTAGATGGTAGGAAAATTCGAAGCTGAGCTAAAGATACTGTTACCAGCAAAAAGTGTGTGGCTCCACATATTTTAGAAATTGTAGAGTCTCCCTAAAAATTCCAACACCACAAGTTGTAATATTCAACACCTATAAATTATTGAATTTTTTTTGCCAATAGAATATTGTCGCTTGCAAACTTGTAATATTTAAAATTTATGGTATTTTTGTAAAATCATACACTTGTTATACACTTTTCACATCAACACATTTACATATGCATGTAAACTTTACAAAGAGGTAAGTAAAGCCATAACTAAATATCGTATGCGAACAGCCCTTAATGGTTTAAAACTTAAGGATTTAAAGGTAGAACTAGTTTAGTTCTTGTTTCATTGTTTCATTTCACACATTCTCTCTTCATCTCTTTATATCCACCACATCCCTCCTACCTGCTACGATGGATGCTCGCATACACTTTGATGAGTGGATCCACGAGACTATCTTTGCCAGCCAGGGTGACAAGATATTTCAGGTTTTCTCTAAGAACTTCAACCTTGAAAGCGTGCTCTCATCATTGGATCCCCCCCTTTAGATTTTGGAAGACTTTATGAGCACCATTGCTACTTGCACATACTCCATCGAGGGAGCCAACATGACTTGGGTGCCTTTGGAACAACTCATGGTATTTCAAGCATGGAAGAATCACCAAAAAAGTGGTGAATAGGTGTTTGGCCCATGTGGATCCTTTGCACAGAGTATGCACTGTTTCCATGGGCAGTGCACCAGGTACAACACCTTTGGATCTCGTGGAGTGTGATTGTGAATTGGCAATTTACCTCCTTACATTGGATACAACCCTAGAGGAGGAGAGCGATAAAGATAAAACTCCACAGGTTGTTGCTATCACATACACGGGAGAAGAACCGATTGAAGAGATCATAAATATTGAAGAGGAACATCAGGTGGTGGCAGAGCAAGGGTTGGCTCTCATAGTGCCATAAGAACAGCCACAAGTTGACAAACCCAACCTTGCCTAATACCCATTGAAGTAGATAGTGTATAATACTTGCTTCTATCAGATGTGCTGCAATACTTGAAAATGAAGGAAGAAGAGTTGTTTTCCATCCTAGTCAGGGATTCGATGGAAGACCTAATCGATTATGATTACATGGATGTGCATCTGACGATGGCAGAGATTGGAAGATATTATGGCACAAGCTTAGATACAACGAGTGCCATCATAGCAGCACAGGAGCATATTACCTCAGTGGAAGAAGATTACCTTGTGCCGGATGTTGAATTTGAAGGACTACAGCATGATCTATTCAGACCAAGGCACTAGTTTCTTACCAAGGAGTTTGTAGATTCTTTTGCCCAAAGAGGTGCCTCACTAACACACGAGGAAATGAAGATACATGATGATCTGGAGAAGGTGAGATTTCTAACTACCATATATTTTTTTGCGACGAAACTTTACGGTAGGGTGCGTCGGGTCCCTCGAAGTCCATCAGTGAAATCTTGGCAAAAAATTATGCTTGCAGTCGCCCTGTTCGAAGTCTTAATATACATAATATCTCATGCAATGTGTACTAAATTCAAATAATTGAGTAAAGTTGTTTTGTTTTGTTTCTTGAAATGCATATAATACGTACGAATACGAGTTACGTTATTGCTTATGTACAATCGCAAGTGCAGTACTACGCATTGACATAATTAAATTGGATTATGTTAACGTATGCGAATGCGCCATTCATGTATGACACATTATCTTCACACTTACACAAACCACATATTTATTCAATAAATATTTATTTATAGAGAAAAAGTAAAATATATTATATTCATTAAGAAAAATACATGCGATGGTTGATAGTGATGGCATATGCAAATAGCCGATAGCCAATAAGAACTCTCAATTGTTCCTTAGCTTTTTCATCGGTGGAGAGGAGGGGCCAACTTCCGATGAAAATATAAGTTTCTTCTTTGCTTCAAAAATGATGCGATATCCCTTAAGCTCTTTCTGCAAGAGAAGCGGATCTGACACTTTAGCAAGGTCAGCTAATGTAGCAAGCACACACATTG
Organism: Lygodium microphyllum; assembly: GCF_053477565.2. Classification (NCBI taxonomy): domain Eukaryota; kingdom Viridiplantae; phylum Streptophyta; class Polypodiopsida; order Schizaeales; family Lygodiaceae; genus Lygodium; species Lygodium microphyllum. The sequence continues at coordinate 100,598,309 of NC_141149.1, read as the reverse complement.
CTCCACCACACATTTGGTCAAATAAGTAAAGAAGCTTTGACCTTTTGATTAGCACCACCTTCTCCAAGCTAGATGTCACAGGTATCGCTCGAAAATGTCCAAACTTGGTCAATGCTCAAATTTTATGATTATTTCTTGCCCTCGTGGTGAGCTCTTCTTATGGAAGACCACCAAGTTTGCAACAAGGTTTCCAATGTACTCCTTTAGAGCTGAATCCTTCTGTCGATCCGCATGTCAAGCCCCTCCTTGCCTTGATGAAAATTCATTTATATATAGTATGTCATAAATAACAAAGTCAAATCAAACAATATATTTAACAACTAACCTAGAGTTATCAAAAAGCGATGAAACTTGACGGTATGGTGTGTCGGGTCCCCGAGAGTCCACCAGTGAAATCTTGGCAAAAAATGATGCCTACATTAGATGCATCATACTTCGGACAGGGCAGCTGCATGTATCATTTTTTGCTAGAAAGTGGCCCCAGACCCTAGACTTTGGACAAGGCAACTGCATGTATCAGTTTTTGCCAAGATTTCATCCGTGGACTCTGGGGGACCCGACGCACCCTACCATTAAGTTTTGTCACTTTTTGATAACTCTAGGTTAGTTGCTAAATATATTGTTTGATTTGACTTTGTCATTCAAGACATACTGTATATAGATGAATTTGCATCAAGGCAAGGAGGAGCTCGACATACCGATCAAGGAAAGGATTCAGCTCTAAGGAGTAATTGGCAACCTTGTTGTAGACTTGGTGGTCTTCCATAAGAAGTGCTCACCACGAGGGCAAGAAATAATCATGAAAATTTGAGTTTTGACTAAGTTTTTGGTGAAGCAATGTGTGTGCTTACTACATTAGGTGACCTTGCTAAAGTGTCAGATCCGCTTCTCTTGGAGAAAGTTATGGGGGAGCGCATCATTTTTGAAGCAAAGAATAAACTTATATTTTCATCGAAAGCTGGCCCCTCCTCTCCACCAATGAAAAAGCCAAGGAACAATTGAGAGTTCTTGTTGGCTATCGGCTATTTGTATCTGCCATCACTATCAACCATCATATGTATTTTTCTTGATGAATATAAGATATTTCATTTTTTCTCTATAAATAAATATTTATTGAATAAATATGTGGTTCGTGTAAGTGTGAAGATAATGTGTCATACGTGAATGATGCATTTGCATACGTTAATATAATCCAATTTAATTATGTCAACGTCTAGTACTGCACTTGCGATTGTGCATAAGTAATAGCATAACTCGTGTCCGTAAGTATTACTACTTTCGATACATTCGTACGTTAAACAAAAATTAAGAGCCGTGCATTTCAAGAAACAAAACAAAACAACTTTACTTAATTATTTAAATTCAATACACATCGCATGAGATATTATGTATATATAAATAAATATTCCAATGTAACAGAGTATACAAAAATTTTTGGCCTTCCAAGATGCTATGGTACTGTAACACTCATTATAAAACCTTGCATCATTAATCTCACAACCTATGGAGGAGTCCCTTTGCCGTGTCGAAGTTGAACAATAAAGTTCATGTCTTTATCTGAGATTGTGACATGCTTTGCATGGATAACCGCTAGTTGTGTATCATCAAACAAGTCGATGAGAAACCCCTCTGCAACAGCTGTTTGTAAGGCCTCCATAGTTGCAGCAGTTCACCTTCCTGCTGGTGGCCATCCCACACTCGCGCCCAAAATCTTCCCATCCCTTTCAGCTCCAAATATTGCATGACTTCCCGAACAACCTTATGAAAATATCTTTTCAGGATAAGAAGCTCGTATTCGTGTTGAATTTTCCTTATCTCTCGAAGGGCGACAATGCTCGGTTTCCATCTCCTCTTCTTTTGTGGTGGTCGTTGTGCTTCATGAGAAGTACATGCGTTGCTGCACTAGAGGAGGCTCCACCTTGTGCTCTAGGTGACGGGCCTTGGCGTGAGGTCTTCCCGAGGCCGAAACGGTGACATGCTTGCTTAGTGCGTGCCATAAAAGCTCGAGAAGAGGGCAAGATGGAGAAGAGACAAAGGTTGGGGGTGTGAGAATGGAGGAAACAAAGAAACCAAGATGTGAAAATGAGAAGAAGAATAAACTTTTAACCCATTTAAACCCCAAAATCGGGTTAATGCATCTTCATACGCACTATCCATCGTGTGATCGTAAATCCATAACCTTGTATCGAAATGTGACGAAACTTCACACACACACTCGTTAGGTAGCCAAGAGCCCAAAAAAATTTTGGAAAAAAAAAGGCATACAAACTCTTGGTCCGAAGTCGGGGCATTTGGAGCCACTTTTTGTCAAAAAATACATGCAGACCTGTGGTCCGAAGTCAGGCGTCTGGAGCCACTTTCTAGGGGTCCGAAGTTGGGTGTCAGGTAGAAAGTGGCTCCAGACGCCCAACTTCAGACTAAGGGGCTGCAAGTTTTTTTTTCTCAATTTCTTTTTGCTAAAAAGTGGCTCAAGACACTTGACTTCGGACCACTTCAGACCAGGGATCTGCATGCATTTTTTTTTCCTTTTTTTTTTTGCTCTTAGCCACCTAACGAGTGCATGTGTGAAGTTTCGTCATATTCCGATACATTTTGGTATTTTTAAAATCATTCCACACCAAAATTATGGATGGATTGATAATCGAGAAATCAATATTGTGACTACTGGCCCTTAGAAACTTCACACCACATAAACTATATAGAGGCATTAGGAGTAAAGTCTGCAACAAGAAATGGTAAATTTTTGCATGTTTTTCCTATTGAAATTGGCAGTGCTAGCAAAAACTATAAGTAAGAATTGAAAATAAAGCGAAGATACAAAGTCAAAGTTGAGAGCGAGACAAGAGTAAAAATTTATTTCATATTTTAAGGGCTCGTACAATAGTTTTGCACTGGGACATAGTCATATGTCCAATGCATGAGGAGAACACTATGAAAAAAAAAAATACAAACTGTGTTCATTCCATTGGAATGAATGCATCCTTCATTGCTTGAAGATTTCTTACAAGTTGGAAGTCCTTGGGAGTTATAGTGATGCGCTTCGTATGTATTGCACAACGCTGAGCATCAGTCATTAAGTCAACTAAAAAGGCCTCCGCAGCACACTATAGAGTATGAAGACATTCTTTTGTAAAGCAATTAGTTCTATCCTAACCTTGTGCCAAAAACCACCTCCTACTTTTTGTGCGGTAGAGGTCTTGCACAATCTTGCGTGAACAAGTCTCGAGAAGCTTGCCTTCGAAATGATGAGATCAAAAGAGCATTGACACCTCCTAATTTCTCTCAGGGCCACTGTACTTGGCTCCCACTTGCGTTTCTTGTGGAGATGCTGAGGAGGACCCTTGTGAGGGAGGCTTGAGGAAGTTGGGTTAGGTTGAGAAGGGGGTGCATTTGAGCTAGTAGATGCTCCAAGGGACTGAACACGAAATGGGGCTCTGAGCGGAAGCTTATTTGCAACTACCTTAGACCTAGCCATCTTTCCTACACAAGAGATGTGAGAACTCAATGAATAAGATAGAAAGTGAAACCCTCTTTTTATATAACCCTAAACTATAAGACTCATTCACATAGATGCACACTCTCTCTTTCTCTCTTAAACTATAAATTGCATTCACATTGAACACATTGTTCATCTTACTATCTTAGCTATCTTCGAACCCATTTGCTGCCTTGTCGAAGCCTTGTTTCTAGCCACTTGGCACGGTTTTCTTTGGCACTTGAGGCTTCATAACGCACTCTTTTAGTGACATGACATGATTCCATCATGTCTGCAGCTGATTCATCAACACTTTCATTTGCTCTCTTTTGCGAGAGTTTAGCTTCATCCGCTACTATAATCCTATACCACCAAGATAGCAATTGGATCATTGGATTGCTACCATTCACCCCTCCACCATGATCGGTTTTTCTTTGGTATGCACCACACGCTATCCAATGTGAATTTTCCATCCCTTGTATGGATCAAATTTTGATGCTTCCCTTTTCTGCAAAGTATGGCCCATGTGCCTTAAGGATATGCTATAAAGACACATATCACACATGAGTAAAACTATGCTCAATAGTTTATACAATTCATACAATTTTAAAATATTAACTTAGTACGCATCATGTAATGTGTGATAGAGCTTTTGCCCACGCTTCCACCATGTTTTCATAAAAGCTATGCACAATATAGATATATTCTTGCTTATCTTCATTGTTAAACTCCATATTGCGAAGTAAGGAGCCAATTTGTTAAGTCTTATCCAAACCTTAGCTTTGGTCAACCTTGTTTTTCCTCCATTACTTTGATCAGGAACTATAAAATGTAACTTTTTCCACCCATCGTAGTCCTGTGGCCTACAAACCATGACATTCCCTGGGTGCTGAGAGAAATTTCCTAGCCTTTGCTCCTCCAAAGCAAGGCTTTTTTGGCAAGTTACCAGATTTTCCTAATCTCTTCTCATCTTTTTCAATCATCACTTGATGCTTGTGTAGCTCAATTTCTAATAGCACTCGCTTCACATTCCAACACGTCGCAATGGCTTCTTTTTCTGGTTGCATCCTATAAGCAAAACAAATGTATTCATATACAAGTTTCTCCATGATACTGACAAAAGCATGTAATGAACAAATGTGAATACGATCCAAAGGAATGTTGAAGATGGCTTCCAAGTGGGATCTTCTCTATTGCGCGTCGGTGCAGCACATGTCGCCCTTTGCCAGTTCTTCTTTTCGTCCTTTCCTTCCACCCTCTCTTCACAGCCTTAAACTTAGGATTTCTCAAAGTGTTTTCCAATGTACTTGCCTTCAACAATCTACTAATACACGATCCAACCTCACCCTCACCTAGGTTCTCATTCTGAGCTACCTTACATGCTTTGATACGTCGCTTCCATTGGTCACAATTAACTCATTGATTGGCTTCTTCTTTTGTTTGCGCTCTTGTGTTAGCTTGTTGATATTTCTCAGGTCGTCCAATTGTGCCTTTGCCTCCTCATATGAGATACCAATGTCATGAATAGTGTCTTGCATTGACATAATTTGATTTTTTTGTTGAATTATAGTGTCATTCAGGTGTACCACTTGTCCTATGAGCTGTTGTATATGAAGTTGATGTGCAGTGATCGCATCATGACAATTTTTTATGGTTGCTTGGAAAGTTGTAAATACTTTGAATGCCCGATCATTGAGCCGCCTAGTGTAACCAAGCAATCCATTTTCAGCCTCGCACACATACTTTAACAAATTTGTGATTCCTGAGAAAGTTGGAGGTCAATTGTTTAAGGGGTTAATTGGGTAGACTCCCCCATCAACCCACAAGTCCACATGTTTCAATCCCATTTGCCTATAACTCTGCAAAGCTTGAGGGTTGACACTGGTACGCTGGGTTCTTATAAATAATGGGGCGTATTCAATCTCTACCTCAATATTCAGCTCCTTCTTTCATGTATTCATTTTACTATTAATAGAAATGGGGAGCCTACTTGGTTGTCATAAGAGATAGAGTGGAGATGCACAAAGAGGCACACAAAGGTGCCAAGGGAAATGAGGGTGTAAGTAATTCACTCTGTTAATGAAGGTTACATAAACATAGAGAAGAGGTCACAATAGAGCCATGAGAGAGTATAGATATGGGAAAAAATAGCTCAGAGGGTAGGAATGTCCAAGACTTTTCATATTTTAAACATTTCTATTTTATATCCACAAACATTTCCAAAAAAACACGAAATTTGACCAATTGGTTTGGCTTTTGACCAAAAGCTAGAATATAAAAAATCCCCAAAATATCTTAAAAGAAACTTTCGAAATTTTATTTTCCTTGTTTTTGATTTAAAAATCAATTACCTTGTATCTACTAATCATTTTGCATTGAAAACGAAGTACCACACTCCCGTAACTAACTCCTTTTTTAATATAAAATTTGGTTGAAAAAGACTTCTTGAATGAGGAGAGAGAAGTAATTTGAGTATATCTTTGTAGATAATATAAAAAAGGCCAAACGAGATTGCAAAAGTGGACAGAGAATAAGATTATTTTACTATTCTTCTCTCCTCTTTTCCTTGTTTTAAGGAGGAGAGAGGGGGGGCTAAAAGGACCATTTGTGAGCTCATTTTTTTCCTAATGGGAGCCCAAATCATGGATCAAAGAACATCAACGCATAGCCCACAAGATGGCCTACAAAATCCCCTCCATGAAATGGGTAGACTGATCTGGGAAAAATGACGGAATCCTAGAAAATAAAAAGATATATAAGGTCATGGTTGCACAAGTTCATCCAAGTGGATATAGCAACCTACGACAACGTAGAGTATGATAGATCATGGAGAAAATGGAATCAAGTTTAAGGCTTGCCAAAAAGCTTGGAACTTTGGTCGAGGAAGAGCCTTTGTGAAAATATTTGCCAAGTTGTCTTTAGTGGGTACATAAGACAACTCTATTTCTCCAAGTGGCATCCGCTCACAAACATAATGATAATGAACTTATATATGATTTGTGTGGGCATGGAACACTAGGTTCTATGCAATGGCCAAAGCATTCTAGCTGTCAGTGTAAATAAGTGTCGAAGTTGTTTGGTGCACATGAAAATATGTGAGTAACTTGTAGAGCCAAACACGCTCCACTATGGTTGTGAATGCTACTCTATACTTAGCTTTACAATTGGAAGTAGCAACTGTAGTTTGTTTGCTGAACCAAGAAACAAGAGATGTACCTAAGAAGAAGCAATTACCACTATGAGAGACATGAGAATCTAAACATTCAGCCTAGAATATCCATGCAAAGAGAGTGAAGAATCAGTCTTTAGATAAGGCAAAGATCTTGGATGCCTTTAAGATACCGAAAGACACGCTTCACTACTTGCTAATGAAGTACTGAAGGGCTATGCATATATCTAGTCAACTGGGAGACACCAAACTGAAGATTGGCCTCGTATGATACAAATAAATCAAGCATCCAATAGCCTGCTGATATAAAGTAGTATCAAAGGATCGGCTACCATCATTAGAAGTGAATCTAAAACCAAGCTCCAAGGGAGTAGACATGGGCTTGCAATCCTCAAACTGAAAGCATTGAAGAAGCTATCCAATATACTTGGACTGTCATAATGATGCTCCCCTCAATGATGGCAAATTGGATACCTACCCAAATAATAGTGAAGTAGACCAAGATCTATCCAATATACTTGGACTGTCATAATGATGCTCCCCTCAATGATGGCATTGAAGAAGCTATCCAATATACTTGGACTATCATAATGATGCTCCCCTCAATGATGGCAAATTGGATACCCAAATAATAGTGAAGTAGACCAAGATCTATCATGGCAAATGTTTGCTGTAAATTAACCTTAAATGCTACAATTTGACCAACATTGATCCCAATGATAAGCATGTCATTAACATAAAGAAAAATAATAATAATATTAGATCCCTCATGTTGAATGTAAAGAGTAGCCTCGATAGGGCTATTCTAAAATCCAAGTTGCAATAGATGAGAATGTATGCGGGCATACCAAGCCCATGGAGCTTGCTTTAAACCATACAAAGCCTTCTTGAGATGATAGACTTTGTGCTCAGAGCCTTTAATTGCAAATCCTAGAGGCTGAGAAACATATATCTCTTTAGTGAGATATCCATGGAGAAATACGGTCTTGATGTCCAGCTAATGCACCTCCCAATGAAATTGGGTAGCAAGGACAATAATACTCCTGATGGTAGTAATGTGAGAGGTAAGAGCAAAAATCTCCTCAAAGTCAATTCCTTGTTGTTGGGCATAGCCTTGGGCAACAAGACGGGATTTGTACATATCAATAGAACCATCTAACTTTCGTTTACTTTTATAAACCCATTTGGTACCTATCAATAGAACCATCTGACTTTGGTTTAATTTTATAAACCCATTTGGTGCCTATTTAATGCTTGCCATGAGGCAAGTCACATAGCTCCCAAGTGTCATCCTGATGGATGGAATCAAAATCTACCTTCATTACTTCCACCTGATGATTATTTGAAAAAGCATCTTTATAACATAGAGGTTCCTCATTGCATGATGTAGCCACCAATGCACATGCAAGAAGATTACCTTGATCCTTACAAGCAGAGGCTTGTGTGAGGGCAGCCAAAGGAAGAGGTTGTTTGCTGTCCCGAGGAGTATCTAGTAGCCAGTGAGGGACTCTTTTAGGCTATTGAATTTTAGCCCTTGTATGCTCCAATTGATCAAGAATAGGGGGCTGCTCTTTAGACAAGGTATCATGATGCTATTGTGGCTATAAAGAAGGCTCAATACACTGTTGTAATGTATCTGTAGTTGGTGGAAATGAAGGCTAAGAAGAAGAATCAACCATGGAACCATTATGGAAAAGTGGTAATAGGCAGTCAAAGATATCTAAAGCATCAATAGTAGGTTGTTTTTGATAGTCGAACAAGGGGTGAGAAGCATTTTCAACAAAGGCAACATCTCTGCTGACAATAACCTTGCTTGTAGAGGGTTAATAAAGACAGTATCCTTAACTTTCAGCACTATATCTCATAAATATGCAACAAGTAGCCTTATCATCTAGCTTATGCCTTTTTTGAGAAAGCACATGAGCATACGCCAATGATCCAAAAACATATGAGAGATAAGGCTGGGAGCTAATCCATGCCTCATAAGGAGTGATGGTGTGTAAAGCTCCTCTGGGACACTCGTTCAAAACATAAGCTGCACATAGAATAGCATCGAACCAAAAAGAATCATGTAAATTCTTACTCTTCAACACGCATCTTGCAATCTCCATAAGTAACCTATTCTTCCATTTTGCTACTCCATTTTGTTGTGGGGAGTAAAGAACAATGCATTGATGATGAATACCTTGAGATTCAAGATACTTTGAAAGCAATTTGGAAAGATATTCACCCCCGTGTTGATATGAAGGGTTCGAATGTGAAAGCCGCTTTGGTTTTCCATCATAGCAATAAAAGTCTTGAAGCAAGAGAAGACTTCAGACTTAGATTTCAACCCATATACCCAAGTGAATCGGGATTTGTCATTTATGAATGTGATAAAATATAGAAATCCACCAATGGATCCAGTCCGCATAGGACCACAAACATCACTCTAAGGAGATGCAAAATGGATGATGAATAAACATGAGAATCCTTAGGAAAGGAGAATCGATGCATCTTACCAAGTAAACAACCTTCACAAATATGATTTGATGGCAAGTGAATTTTTGAAAGATCTTTGACCATATCCTCTAATTGGAGCTTCATCAATGCTCGATAGTTAATGTGACCAAGCCTTTGATGCCATAAATGTGTATTATGAAAAAAGATTATTTTGTTAATAAGGCACTATCAATAGGATTCTCAACAAGTTGTTGATCATAGATATCAAGGCAATAACAGACCTTTAGTGAGGATGCTTGTTAAGACAATGGAAAAAATATAATCCTTAAACTGAGAATAGTTTGTGGTCTCATGTGTATGAGCAAGACTAGATTCCTTCTTATTCTTCTCTAATGCAATGCACTTATGACATTTAATGATATCGTGCCCTGCCTTTTGGTAATAATTACACCCCTTAGATTTGTTGATTGTATCGAAAGGATTGGAAGACAATGGACCAACACACGGAACGACGAAGGGGTGGAAGAAGAAGAATGACCAGCATGTAAGTTTGCTAATTTTTTACTAGTAGCCTCGTCTTTTGCCTTCGGTTTGAGTTTTTCATGATGGTGGGTGGAAAATGCATGTTCTATCACCATGGTAGCATTGTGGTTGAGCCAACTTTATTCTTCTTGCAACAAAAGAGACACAAGTTGGTCAAAACTGTAGGTAACTTGGTTACCCATAGTTATCAATGGCAAGGTGATAGCAAAACCTTGATATGACTTTGATAGGCCATTAAGAGTGATGGAAACAAGCTGATTATCAAGAACTTCATCAATATTTAATAATTGCTCAATAAGATATTTGATGCCAATGAAGATAAGCATCCATATTACCTACTTCCATGTAAACGTCTGAGTTACTTACATAGGTAAACAACACATACTTCATTGCACACTCGATATAATGATATAAGCTTTTGCCATACATCCTTGGATGTCTTGCATGATTGGATGTGTGGAGAGATGGTTCTCTTCATGGATAAAGCAATTAGGGCATGCTCTTGGACATCATGACCATCCCAACAGTGAATTTGGTCTTGAGTGAAAGGTGAGGTTGAAGAAGATGATTTTGCATCATGAGAGCCACCTCATGATGTGGAGGGTGAAGGTGGTGCCGACATTGGAGACATTCGCCTTTGCTCGGTGCCGTTCGCAATATGCCATAAATTCTTTTTGACAAAAACATGTCACTTCATGTAAGCCCACATTGAGCAATTGGGGTCATCGGTGCTAAGCATTCCCAATAAATCATTATTATTGCTAGTCATGGGTAAAAATTAGCAATAAAATTATATTTTCAAGTGAAAAAAGAGAACATATACCTAAATAATAATAAATCACTAATAAAAGAGTTATTGTCCATCTCAATGAAGTACAATAATATGGAGAATAATAATTTCTCTTATTTTTCTCCTGAGGAGAGAAAAATACGCAAAAAAATAAATATTTTCAAAAACAAAATATTATGCGATCAAGGTGGTAATCAACAATATACGTAAATCAAATATTAATGGCTAAAAGCACTTTAATAATGTGGACAACAACAAAGTATGCAAAAAACTCACTTAGTAATAGGTCAACATGATAAAATCCATTAAAAAAACACAAGGTCGACAACCAAATTATGTGATTTTAAAGCACGCCGGAAGCTAATAAAAGGAATTGAGGCAAAAGCCCCAAATTTTGGGCGCTTGGATGGTGGAATTGAGCAAAGCCCAAAATTTGACTCGAAAATTTGAAGAGAAATTAAAGAACTTGGATAAATTTTTTATCCAAATGTTGTTGAATGCCACACCTCAAGGTGAATTGAGCCTTGATATTGATGAATTTCAGAAAAGGCCTAAATGTTTCAACGCAATTGGGGTGAAATTGAGCTCAAATTGGCAATCAAATTGATGAAAAGCCCCAAATGTGATAAATACTAATGATAAATTTCTTCAAACCAATAGTGAGTTTGAGGAAATTGATGGAAAATCTCAAATTTTCAGTATGAATTGGGACTAAATTAAGAGAATTTCAGAGTAGCCCTAAATCTAGGTAAATGTGTGCTTACCAAGGGGCTAGTGTGTGAATGGGGGCCTTCTAGTTGACCCTCTATTGTGCCCATGTATTTATCCAGTTCTTCATGTAGTCTTCTAATAATTTCAATTGCCCACAAAGTTTTGTTTGAAGCCCTCCTCACTTGTCACATTGCAGAGAAAAGGGATCAATCCAAGGAAAGAAGGTTTCTCGTCTATGACTGTTCCGAGTGTACCAATCTTAGTACACTCGCTCACTATAACCCTTCTTTGGCATTCACTACAAAGAAGAAACACATTGTACAAGCTACATATATATATTGGAAGCATATATATAGCAGTGTAGACGATATGCCTGCCTATATTCAGATCTTGATGGCACAGCATAAAAGAGAAGCCTCTCAACTAACCAGTTTAGAGCACAGTCTGAACTGGCCTGAGATGCCATGACAACTAAAGATTTCTTCAGCAGCCCACGCAGGTAAGCTTTGCTATTTGCGAAGGCATGAAGTTTGTACAAAGGGTTCAGAGCCCATGCTTGTCAGCACTCCAATGACTACAGATGTACAATGACAAAGCGGTTGCTGCCATAAGTCTCAGGAAACTTCCGAAAGAATGCAATGTCAGGTCATTCCCTTACTATACAGATCCAAATATCCAAACTCCAGCAGATCCAGCACCATCCACTTTATAATTGCTGCAATGAAGGCATCGAAGCATCTGTATGCCATCTAGTTAAGAGAATCCAATCACGTGCAGAAACTATCATCGACACCATGCTCCAGGAAGAATAATCTTCACTGGTCTAGCATCTCAGTTTGAGATGCCGAAACAAGTTTCTAACCATGCAGAAGCACATTCACTGGCTGCTTACAGCAAAGCTGTATCCATGTTGTCATCACATGATGACTTAATCTTGCACAGGGTAAACCAGCTGAGGTTTGCTGCTAGTCGAGGGTCTAGCCTGTCCCAAAGCTTTGTTTTTCTGCCCCAAAGGGGGCTTTCTTTTACCATAAGCTTCCTCATTTCCGAACTCATAGCTAAAACTGATGTAGTCTGAGAGGACCTGAGCGGTCTGGCTGTAATGGAGAGGTGAATTTGGATTTCCCCTTGGGCTGCGCGATGGAGTTGGAGAAACTCCTGGTGACCCAACAGGTGTGACATAAGGAGTATGCATGGAACGACTGAGGGTAAAGCCGCGTCTGCACGAGGAAGTCATTCTGGTCTTGACTGCCGGGGGAGGTGTTGGCAATGCTTGTCTAGTCATGTCATCCACATAGAGAACATCGTCAACACGAGCGATAATGTTGAAAGCCAAACTTTCCAAAACTCGCGAGTAGCTCTCAAGTATAGATTGTCCAACATCCTATTCACACAATGAGATAGCTAGCTTGTCAGAACACATTTCTCTCATGTTAGCACAACCAGATAAATGACCTTGTCAGAAAAGATCCCTCTAGCCCTAATGCACTAATGGAGTTTGCATCTATCTAACTAACATTCATCTTTTGATTCTTTTGACAACCCTTTTATAAACAAGTACCTTGTTGCACTGGATCTTTGTCACATCTAGGAGAGATTGTCTTAGTCCTGGAAACTTTTGCTTCAAACAAAGCAAGAGACTCTCTGCTCTTCCAGCAAGAAACTCCCTCCTGTCAACATCTGAAACAAAATCTTTCACCATGCCCCAAGAGTTTTTAGTGTTGTTCTTAGAGTCCTTGGTAGATCTTTGGACATTCTTAGGCTGTTTTCTGCGCCGCCATAGATGGATAGCTGCTTCAATGCGATTAGCAAGATCCACTGCTTTGTGTTCTGTTGATAGGTCCAGTGAACAAAGAAGTGCCTCTGCAGAGAAGTACTCTGATGTAATGTGCCGGTAGATGGTATCCCCAATGCTCACCTTTCCATTCTTTAGAAAGAAACAACGGAGGAGTCATATAGAAAACCACTATTTAATGCAATGCTCTATGGATAAGCACAAAAAAGGTCACATTTGCTATCACAGTATCCATTTTTCAGCTTGCATCTGAGAATAAATACATATTATCACTAATGTGTCTTATGCAAAACATTCAGGTAGCCCATAAATGGTGCTTTACCTTTGGTAACGCATCCCAATAGACATCAGGAATTTGCATCTCAGATAGAACTTGAGAGTTGATTAACATAGCAGCCTTCAAAATTTGACTTAGACATTCCCTTTGATGCTGCAACCGCTTCTTGCCTTCATCTGACAGGCCATTGAGAGGGACCTTCGGGGTTGGTAGCCACCACTTTTCTTCCTGCCGTTGGAGAGGGGTGATTCTTTGACCATCTTCATCAGCATCAGAAATCCCTTGGTCCACATACCAGAACTCAGTTTCAACAAACCTATCCAATGACTCCTGCAGCAAATCCAAAATACATGAAGAAGAGCACTAAAAAAACACTAACGAGCTCAGTAAGTTCCAAGTATGGCAGATGTAACCCACAGACCAGAAGCATGGCATCCAGCTTCCGCAATGCCGGCAAATTAACATGAATATCAGAACGAGGCCTGCTAACCATCACCTGCAAGTTTGCAACAAGTATGTCAAACAGAGAATAACAAATCATTCGTCCAACGTAGAATGCAGTCTTAATTTCAAAAGTCACACTGTAGCTACGCTAACCTTACCTCATAACTGCTGCCATCTGGAAAGGTCTGGAGTGATGGAACAAGCTCCACAATATGATCAGCAACAGAAAGTATCCAATCCATCTCTCTCCTCCACATGACCTTACGCACACTTGGAAGGGGCTCCAGCCTCCACAGCTCCCCAAAAACAGAAGCTGCATGTTAAGCGATACATTTAAATGGGGAATGTTTTTCAACACCTACCATCTAACCCAAAATACTCATAGCCTGCCTACCTGAAAGATTCGTGATGGAATTAGATATAGCAAGAGCAGAACAGACTCCTTTTCCCCCACCAGACATATCTTCGCCAAGTAACAGCTTGGCAAACTTTTCCTTCATCAACTCAATTTCTGCAAAAACGTGTAAAATCTCTCTATGAGCTTGATTTTCAACTGCCATATCAAAGGCTAGAATGACCGGCAAACAACAAGAGTGCACTCTATGTGTTGCAACAAAAAGATATGATGAACCCCACAGAATGACTGTAACCAATGACACGAATTCGTAGACATGATGCTGATGACAAGCCAGGTCGCATGACACTAAAAAGTTAAACATGCAATTAAGCACTGAACACTCTATTGCTCATAATTAAGAGTTATATGAGCCTTGCTGGTTGCAGTTGACTAACCTAGGATGCAATCATAGGCGAGAGTTCCAGGCTGAATTAGGGGGTGTGCAATTGGTTGAAGAATTTCAGAACTCATAAGGATTCCAGAATATCAGACAACCTTCCTTCATTGAAGAAAGGAATAAAGCAATAATGACCCCAAACATCACAATGTACATAAAATTATTAATAATCAAGCCAGTTTCAATCAAAGAAAACTCCGAA